>NC_058080.1:68616552-68922645 GCF_014858855.1 Bufo gargarizans
TCTGTCCATCTAAATGTGCCACCAAATACCCGACGAAACGCTCGTTCATCGGGTGATCCTATAGTTCGTGCAGACACATCAGTCATCATTCCTGGGCAGCAGATTGTGTGGTCTAAACAGTGATCTGCTGCCCAGATACAATGATTCTGTACGAAGACGAGCGATCACAATCGCCATCCCTTGTCCTTAGGGCTCATGCACACGAACGTATTTTCTTTCCTTGTCCGTTCAGGTTTTTTTGCAGACTATGCAGAACCATTCATTTTAATGGGTCCGCAAAAAAACTGAAGTTACTTCATGTGCATTCCGTTTCCGTATGTCTGTATTTCCGTTCCGCAAAAAAATAGAACATGTCCTATTATTGTCCGCATTATGGACAAAAATAGGCTGTTCCGTTCCGCAAAATACGGAATGCACACGGACGGCATCCGTATTCTTTGCAGATTTGTTTTTTGCGGAATGCAAAATACATACAGTCGTTTGCATAAGCCCTTATACTGTGAAGGAGATCGCTGCATGTAAATGTGCGGTCTCCTTCACTGAACGAGAAGCCGACTGTCGGGAAGGAACTATTACTTCCCGACAATCGACTGTAACATTATGCGGTGTAAACCCGCCTTTAGTTGCTCCTAGCAGCCAATCAGATTGGTCCTTTCAGTTTCCTAAGGAGTTTTGAAAAATGAAAGGTGGAATCTGCCCCCCATGTCTCCTCTCTTAGATTTTCATTTTTTTACTCCCCTGCCTTCCTGGAGCCATAACTTTTTTATTTTTCAATTCACATAGACATATGAGAGCTTGTTTTTTGCAGAACAAGTTGTACTTTCTAGTGTCACCATTTAATATTGCATACAATGAAGTGGGGTGAAATTGGGAAATAAAAACTGAATTACGCTGTAGTTTTATGAGTTTTGTTTTTACAGCGTTCCCTATGCAGTTAAAGTGACCTCTCACCTTCATTTTCCAGGCCATTACAGCGATAACACATTTATATAGTTTTTTGGGTGTTTTAATAGTGGAAAAAAAAAACTTGGGATAAAAATTCTTTTCATCATCGTGTTCTGACCCCCATAACTTTTTTTTATATTTCTATCTACAGAGCTGCGTGGGGGCTAACTTTTTTGCAGGACAATCTTTAGTTTTATTGATAGAATTTTGGAGTGCGTATGACTTTTTGACCACCTTTTATTCAAACAAAAAGACAGCAGAGCAGTCATTTTGTATATTTTTTTTCCATTACGGCATTAACCGTACTTGATAAATGCATTCATATTTTAATAGTTCTGGACTTTTGGGACATTTTTGTATATTTTTAGAAACAGTTTTTTTTTTACTTTTTTTTAAGCCCTCCTTAGAATGAATTATTATTGTAATGTATTGCAGATTTATGTTTTTATGGAGCCTTGCCACCTACAGCTCCCATAAGAACTAGAGCTGTAATAGGCTGAGTTTCTTCAGGGAGACCTAGGCCATTGCAGACAACGAACGGCTTCCCCAATCTCAGCTCAGGGAAGCCGTTCAGGTCCCGAGAGTGCAGTGCTCCCAAGGAAAGCAGCCTCGGATGCCATGGTCACAATTAACCACGGCATCTGAAGGGTTAAATGTCTGAAAACATTAACCCTGGGTGTCTGCTGTGTGAAACAGCAGGTACCCTGCAGCTATGATACCCGCCTCGCTCCTTGAGCCATCTTTAAAGAGACGACATCTGCAGTACATTTATTGCGCATGTCTTCAAGGGTTTAAAAATGTTCAATAATTTGTCTTCTACAGCTTTCAGTTTCACTGTGTCTGCAGACTGTTGCTTCTCCTTCTCACTGATTTCAGTCAGAGTGCGACTCTGATGGCTCGATCTGTTGCTCTTATCTTCACTTTCCTAACAGCTCTTAAACAATCATTCCAGCTGAATTCTTATCAAACTTCAGACTTCATCTTAAATGAGTGTTTATGAGCTGTCAGGCGACTATAGATTTGAGCTACAATTAAGCCGTCTGAAGGAATTCAGTGAGAGGGAGAATCATCAGTCTGCAGATGCAGTGAAAGTGAAGGCTGTTGAAGACAAACTGTTGAAAATTAGAAAAATTATTTTTAGCCACAGATACGTAGAATGCATTAATAAAAAATAAAAAAAATGTCCCCAAAGGTGTCCATTACCTTTAAGGCCTATTTACACAGGCCGATAATCGGACAAATGAACTTTCGAACTCTCATTCCTGATTATTGCCCCATGTAAACTTGCCTGTCGATCAGCCAACAGATGAGCATATGTCTATTGATCATTGATGGCATGTGGGCATACAAGTCAATAAAAATGAACCTTTATACTACTGCTTCCTCATATTGTCACATCTATTGCGGTGACCTTACAGTGAACTTTGGCCATTTAATTATATGTACAAATTTATTAGGCCCCACCTAAGATGTCTGAGAACTAAATCAGTTCCTCATAACTCAGGTTGCCCATTCCCATCATTAGTTTTGTTGCTTCTTTGCACTTTTTTGAACTCCATTGTTATGAGGTCCATAGCCATTGACCTCATAACAATTAGTTTTATTCAGCCACAGATCCCATGTCCAGTGTTACATGGAGAGCCCCCATATAATACAAGCCACGGAGAAACATGTCAGAGAGCACCCATAAAATTCCAGCCATAGAGAGAACTTGTATAGTGTCAGCCATAGAGCCTCCATACAGTGCCAGCCAGAGCACTCGTTATAGTGCCAGCCTTTATAGTGTCAACCTTATAGCCCTGGTATAGCTGCCATTAGTGTTGAGCGAAGTTATGAAAACTTTGATTCGGCTGCTTTGCTGAATTTCGCAAAGAAATTCGCTTCATGACTAATTACTTTGTCACGAAGCGCATTTCTTTGTAAGTAGCGGGCAATGATGGGGAATGGCGATTGCACCGCCTCCTGTCATTGAACCCCTCAGATGCCGTGTTCATCACTGATCGCCACATCTGATGTAAAAATGGAGGCCTTTCAGTGGTTAAAAAATATATACTCACCTCATCCGTTTGAGCGCAAAGAGGTCGCCGCAGCCATCTAGATTGAAGATCCGATGCGAAATCAAACGTGGTGTGTGATGACGTCATCACGCTGGCCAGTGTGGTGACATCATACGTCACTGTGCATGAGATTTCGGGCAGGATTTTCATTTAAGAAGGATGCAACGACCTTTTTGTGCTCAAACAGATAAGGTGATTAAGTTGTTTTTTTACGCCATTTTAGGGAAAATTGATTAGTTACCACTAACCACAAGGAAATTCAGCTTCGTGGCGAATCGACTTTTGCCTGAAATTTGGATCAAAGTCCACTTCGGATACTTTGTTTCGCTCAACCCTGCAGCCAAACATCCCCCTTAAAATGTCAAGTTAAGATCCCTAAACAGTATATTGCCAGCCATGAAGCATCCATACAGATTTGGCAGGTCAAGTGGAAGTTGCCGGTAAGTTATGTTGGACCAGTCTGAACTAATAGAAGATGTTGAACCTCATGGTGGTGAACAAGTTGAGATTTGGAATGGCCAGCTTGAAGGATGTCATAATGGTTGACAGGCAAAGTGAAGAAAGGGGTTGGCCAATTGTTTAATACTGATGATCTATCCTCAGGATAGCTCATCGGTATCTGATCGGTAGGGGATGACTCCCAACACCCTTTTCAATCAGCTGTTCGAAGAGACTGCTGTGTCCCATGAACTCCACGGCCTCTTCCTAGGGCAGTGACATCATGTTCATCAGTCACATGGCCTGGGTGCAGCTCAGTATCATTCAAGTGAACGGGCCTGAGCTGCAATAACAACCACAGCAGCTATATAATGGATGGCGCTGTGCTTCTTAAAGGGAATCTGTCAGCACCAAACTGGAGTATGCAATGTAAAGTGTACAGTTGTGTTCAAAATAATAGCAGTGTGTTTAAAAAATGAACAAAGCTCAAAATCCTTCTAATAGCTTTTATTCCCATACACACAAATGCATTGGGAACACTACACATTCTATTCCAAATCAAAACATGAAGAAAAAGATATCAAATTTGTGTTGTTCCTCTAAAAAAATTGAAGAAAAGTGAATATTAGACTGTTCAAAAAAATAGCAGTGTTTTTATTCTTCTTTACAAACTCAAACAATCACTATATAAACTGAAAAATGTTTGAATATTTTGCTTTCCTTTGAATCACTTAACTAATATTTAGTTGTATAACCCCTGTCTCTGAGAACTGCTGGACATCTGTGTTGCATGAAGTCAACCAACTTCTGGCACCTGTGAACAGGTATTCCAGCCCAGGATGATTGGACTACAGTCCACAGTTCTTCTCTATTTTGCCTCAGAAACAGCATTTTTTATGTCACCCCACAAGTTTTCTATTGGATTAAGATCCAGGGATTGGGCTGGCCGCTCCATAACGTCAATCTTGTTGGTCTGGAACCAAGATGTTGCACGTTTACTGGTGTGTTTGGGGTCGTGGTCTTGTTGGAACACCCATTTCAAGGGCATTTCCTCTTCAGCATAAGGCAGCATGACCTCTTCAAGTTTTCTGATGTATTCAAACTGATCCATGATCCCTGGTATGCGATAAATAGGCCCAACACCGTAGTATGAGAAACATCCCCATATCATGATGTGTGCACCACCATTTCTTCACAGTGTACTGTGGCTTGTATTCAGTGCTTGGGGATCGTCTGACAAACTGTCTCCAGCCACTAGACCCAAAAAGAGTAATCTTACTTTCATCAGTCCACAGAATGTCTCTTTAGGCCGGTCAATGTGCTCTTTGGCAAATTGTAACCTCTTCAGCCCATGTCTTTTTTTCACCAGTGGGACTTTGCGGGTGCTTCTTGCAGATAGCATGGCTTCACATGGGCATCTTCTAATTGTAACAGTACTCACAGGTAACTTTAGACCTTCTTTGATCTTCCTGGAGCTGATTGTTGGCTGAGTCCTTGCCATTTTGGCTATTCTTCTGTCCATTCGAATGGTAGTTTTTCGCTTTCTTCCACGTCTTTCAGGTTTTAGTTGCCATTTTAAAGCATTTTCAATCATTTTAGCTGAGCAGCCTATCATTTTCTGCACTTCTTTATATGTTTTCCCCTCTCCAATCAACTTTTTAATCAAGGTACGCTGTTCTTCTGAACAATGTCTGGAATTACCCATTTTATTCAGAATTTCAGAGAGAAATGCAATGTAACCAGCATGTACAACATTTGCTGCCTTCCTTCCTTAAATAAGGGCAATAATTGTCACTTATTTTTCAAAGAACGAATGACCTCACTAATTGAACTCCACACTGCTATTATTTTGAACATGCCCCTTTCAATTAGTGATTGAATTACAGAGAATCAGCAGCGTGCATGTCATGGCTGTTGGGTCTGTTGGGTTTCTATTACTCTACTACACTTGCTAGTAAATTATTTGCCATGTAGAAATATCATTTCTACCAAAAACAGTGATTGATCAGGTAAGTGATGTCTGACTGCTATTATTTTAAACATAAATGTAAGTGAGTCCGGTAATGAGCTCATGCACATAATGGAGAGGACTCAAAAATAAGTCCTATCGAGGCATGTTACTGCTGCTTTGTGGGTGTCAGAATGCAAGCGAGTATAAAGATAAAAATGACATAACCGGACTTGGAGTCACTTACACTATACACCGCTTACTCTAGTTTGGAGGGTGTTTCGGAGCTGACAGATTCCCTTTAAAGGGAATCTGTCACCTGCTTTTACCATTTTAAGCTGTCACCATCGCTATGTTGACTAAAGTACCTTATTTCCAGCAGTCTTCTTTTTACTTTATTTCGTTATGTAGTTTTGATATAAAATGTTATGCTAATTAGGGTCCAAGGTGCCCAGAGGGGCGTTTTTTTCCTTCTCCGGTGCCCAGTGACGCCCCCCTGCAGTGCCCAAGAACGCCTCCTGATCATCAAATAACCTCCCACAGCCCGGCAAATGGTTCCGCCCCCTCCCCACGTCATAGTCTACCTTCTAGAAATGCCCCGTCCTTCTTCCTGTCGGCGGCCAGAAAACTCGTGCAGGCGCAGTACTGCCTGCGGCCTGCGCGATCATCAACCTCATGAGGGCAACAGCCTCAAAAGTCTCACTGGGCATGCGCCGAGCCCAGTGATGTGACCTGAGCGCTACCTAAAACTACCCGTTACCAAGGGAGGGATTGGCGTTCCATCTTTGGACAAGTACATTAACGCTGTTTACTTAAGCAGGATTATAGATTGGATGAGACACCCTAAACATAAAACCTGGATTTCACTAGAAAATGAACTAAGTACCCTTTAAAAAGGTTAGTGCTCACAGACCCACATAAAACTCCCCTTATAAATAAGGACAATATACTGGTTCAAGCCACACTATCTATCTGGAAAATAAAACACATTAGAGACACATGCTCAAAATTCCCCTCTCACTTAAGTAATCTCAATGACTTCCTTATCACAAGTGGTGAAGGTTATACTACTCTACCAGCACAAATACGCAACAGAAATACAGTACTTTCTGATCTCCTAGACTCAGATGGAGCTATACTGAACCTACAAGCTATGTGAGAACATTTTGACACACCGAAACTGAGCTACCTTCAGCACAACATCATATTGAAGTCTCTAAAAAATAGCCCTATCACAAGATTATTAAACCAGGGAACCCTCTTGGTTCGAAAAACTAATTTCTCAAACACAGATTCCAAGAAAACTCATACATACGATAAGCAAGAACTTACCACTAAGCGATACGCCAAAATCCCTCTACTTTTTAAAAGAATGGGAAAGAGACTTAAATACCTCATTTGCAAATGAAGACACCAAAGAAATATTACTCTCGCCCAAACTCTCCTCAAGATGCACTAACATACAAGAAAACACATACAAGGTGATATCCAGATGGTATCTTACACCTGTCAGACTAAGCCAAATGTATAGCACTACCTCAGACAGGTGCTGGAGATGCCTCAAGGAAGGTGCCTCTCGCACCTTCTTGCATATATGGTGGTCCTGCCAATTTATACAATCTTTCTGGAACTGGGTTTTTGCTCATATTAACTGCATCTTAGACAAAAAAGACTCAAAGAGGATCATCAGTTGTCCCAAGATCGTCTTATTAAACATTATGCAAAACTCAATATCCCTATCTGAGAAAAGTCTTTTAAGACCCCTTATTGCGGCAGCCAGACTTATCATAGCTACAAATTGGAAAACACATGGCCCTCTGCCTGAGACACTTTAGATTCACAAAGTCGCCTCAATCTCCAGACTTAAAGAACTGTCTCATTGGGAACTGAGGTCACATCACAAATACAAAACAAATCTGGTCCCCTTGGCACAACTGGAGAGCCTCAATACCTTAATCCCTATTAAAGTGTTCTGGGCTCACGAGATCACAAACACTAATTTTAAGTAAACTGACGTCTCTCTTGAACTATATTGACGTAGTCAACTCCCTTCTCTTCCATATCAGACACTCACATATCTTGCTCTCAAACGGGTACTCACCACCTCCCTTTCCTTTCCCTCCCCTTTCCCATTTCCACCTGTTATGTTTTTGTTTCTTATTAATGTCTTCAGTCTTGATATCCTTACTATAGATTTGGCCACTATAAAGCAAGCTAGGAATGGAGTATCATATCCCGGCTACCCCTACTGACATCCCTCCCCAACAGATTAGTAACAGCTTTGATATGAAGTTACCACTGGTAACTATAGGAAATGGATGGCAGTGGGGATACCGAAGTGTGGTGAACTCTTCTCTAATTTGCTAAGTTAGTACTCCTTTACTTTAATGATACTGCCCCTTTCTTGCTCACAATTCCTAGCTTTTCAATATTAGTCAACAGACTAAACACTCTTGCTCAACTACTTACTTCGGGCGTAAAAGTCCCTGGTAACTATCCTTGACAACTAAGGTTTGATATTATCTTTGATTGTTGAACACAATGTCTTTGTTATTACTTATATGTAGCATGAAATGTGGCTATTGCAAGCTTGATTTACAGACTGTTTGTAACCCCCCTTCTATCTTTGAAAATCAATAAAAAGATATTAAAAAGAAAAAAAAGAAAACTACAAAACGAAAGAAAGTAAAAAGAAGACTGCTGGAAATAAGGTACTTTAGTGAACATAGCGATGGTGACAGCTTAAAATGGTAAAAGTAGGTGACAGATTCCCTTTAAGCTGCAAGCAGGCCGATGTGCTTACAGAGCACCACAACCTCTTCAAACAGCTGATTGGTGGGGTGCCGGACTTGGGACCCCCACCGATCACATACTGATGACATATGCTGAGGACAGAACACCCGGACAACCCGTTTAAGTACAGGAGTGAGGATCTTCAGTAGGTGCCAGTAGGGTGTACTGCCTCTGCTAGAATACTGAGCCAAGACATGGTGCCCCTTTATTACTGTCTGGCCAGGTGCTGTATGTCAGACAGCTCGGGATCTCACAGTATTCGTGAATACCAATGGTCCAGCCCTTCACCTGACTCCTTCTGGGATTGTTTTAATCCTGTGATTTCGATAAAGCTGTGACCATTTTGATATAAAGCATTTGTGCGTTTATTCCACGTCTTTCATTTTGTTTTATGTTCTTGAAAGATTAAAGCTGTATTGCGATTGGTTGCAGAGGCGTATACTGATATCATAGAGCCCGATTGGAAAAGTAACATGTAGTATGGAACCTCCTTCCACCTCAGCCACTTTACCTGACGTCTATGACACTCGTGTGGTGCAAATACATTGTAAATGCATTAATTACACCAAATATGGTGTAAATACACAGCAAAATACATATTTCTCAGTGTATTCACACCAGTTAACTGGTATAGATAAGTCTCCCCCATACAGCTCTAAATCTCCTGCTGTCCTTCATATAGTACATGATAAAACTGTCTGCCTGAAGTCACCACTAGGGGGAGCTCAGTGAACAGGAAAATATACAGTTACCACTGAACTAAATGGGAACTGTAAAGGGTGTTTTGTACTATGGTCAATCTAGAGGCAGCGCAGGAATATTTTATGGATTTATGTTGGTCACTGTGGGCATCAAAGCAGTGGTATGGTCTGCCTTTATGGTGAGAACGCCACTGATATGGTTGATATGGGCAACAAGGATAGTTTTTCACAAATCCGTACGTATGGTGTAATTTGGGAGTGAGGGTCCATTTCATATCCAAAAGCCATGGGCACGGCAGCTATAAGGTCTCATCCTCTGCTTGGAGGAGGCTGCATGACACTTCAATGGCACTTTAGAAGACTTATTTTACTAATTCTGCGGTGCCCCTCCATCCCCAAGTCTCCTATATGCCAGTGGATCACAGAATGCAGCACTTTATCTCCAAATATCTCTCTTTCTTATGTTTTCGACATATTGTCATTTCTTTTTATGAAGGATTGATTGCTCTAAAGTGCAGAAGTTATTCTGAGCAAGACAATTGGGTTAGATTACAGCTACCGTAGGCTTTCCACTACATAATGCCATCTGATCTCATTTGCGCTTACGTCAGTGCTCAGCGTGGGTGGTAACGGCCTGTTCTGAATCTTGATATCTTGTGCTGTTTAGATATTGTTGGAGTGAACATCGTGCAATCTCCTCTGTGTTTAGTGGAGAAGGATCAACAGAGCAAATCTAGAACATACATACTGCGTGTCCTGTGCAGCCATCTCTAGTGAAAACCTGAAGAACCCAATGCAAACATGGTGCAATTGTACCCAAGTCTTTTGCCTCTGTTTGCAGTGAAGACATGTTCCCAGAACCTTAAAGGGGTTGGGAGTTTGGCAAACCCCCCACTTGGCTGGACCTGTAAAGGGAAGCTTACTTACCTGCTTCCCAGCTCCTTCTCCTCCAGGTCTGTGATGCTCCTCTGAGCTCCTTTGCTGTAAACATCTAGTTTGACCTCGCCTGCAGCCTATCACTGGCCGCAGCATTGACCGGCTCCCTTTACGTCATGACAAATGGTCACATTATGCACGGGGATCTGGTCTCCACCTCGACCAGAGATTTGCTGCAGGCGATGTCAAAATGGATGTTTACAACGAAGGATCTCAGAGGAGCATCACAGACCTGGAGGAGAAAGAGCAGGGAGCCAGCCCTGAGAAGCAGGTAAGTACAAGTCCAGCCAAGTGGGGAAGTTGCACGACCCCGTTGAAATGGTTGCCCTTAGGCATGGATGGTTGTAAAATAAAAAAAGAACACACTGTATACTTACCTATTCCACCCACCATTGCTTCCAGTGCTGCCGTTCTAATCCTCCTTGTTGAATGTAGCAATGATGTGCCTGTATACCGCAGACAACACTGCAACCAGTTACTGGCCTCAGAGGTATGCAGCACACAACCACTGAGGCTAGTTCCACTTTGTGTGATCTTTTGATTGCTTCCATAATATACTTCAATACTTCTGTACAATCTTCTCTCCTCATGGGCTCACATACAGTACATGGCAGACCTGGGGGCTGTCTAGGGAACCCATTTATAACCCACGATTAAGGCCACTGTTGCAGTATGAGTTTATGTCCTGAACTCTGCTTTTCTGATAGGATCACACAGCATTATAATGCTTTATAAGGCTATGTGACCTGAGACCTGGAATCCGTAGCATTACACGGACATAATGCTATGCCATCCTGTCAGAGGGTCCAGAGTTCAGAATGGCAACTGCCACTCAATGTCTTGCACTAAACTAGCATGTCTGTGTCTGCCCTAACTGCAGCTCTTGAGGAGTTAAATGGCCAGGATTGGAGTAATCTCCAATCTGAACTGTTGCTGCAACTGGCATCCTCTTTGTTCACATCACTGGGCGGTAACCTGATCCAGCAGGCTGTCCTGGCAGAGAACAGCCTGCTGAAGTTCAAGATCCGCCGTTGCCACAAAAAACATTGCGGTTTGTGTCTGGAGATGAACGGCAGTAACGGCAATGCTGAATCTGGTGAAATCCGGAAGGCTGTTTTCTGCCGGATCAGGTTACCAGTGATGTGAATGTGACCTTAGCTGTAAGGACTTGTCAGCAACACTGTAAATGTATGTATAGCAAGGAGCCCCAAGAGGTTAAAGGGGTTCTCCTAAACTAGGCTAGGATAGGCTATGAATGTTTGATCGGTGAGGGTTTAATCTCTGGAACCCGAGCTGATCAGCACAAATAACTATCAACATAGCTGAGGGCTTGCTTTTTGCAATATGAGAATATGAGTTGTATTATGATGGCGCCATTTTGGGTTGTATAACTTCTGTTATTTATTGGGGGTTTGGTGGAAAAGAATAGCAATTCTGCCATTGTTTTTATGCTTTATTTGACATGGTGTGTATATAAATATATATATATATTGTAGGAGAGTCCCCGGAATAATAATGGACGGACGATACGTGCCACCAGAGGTCCTGGCCTCGGTGGAGTAAGAACCGGATCATTGCGGTTACAGCGGCGAATGCTGCTGGCGCAGCGTGTCCGGGCCGGTTCTTACTGTTCCCCACGGCCAGCCCAGGTTTTTGGTGGAGCTGGGCCTTTAAAGAACCCAGCCTGCTGATGATGGGGGTGGAGTGTGTCTTGCTGTGCTGGAGATTTACACAGACAGAGTGAGTGCTGATGAAGGAGAGTCTGGGCGCAGCACACATTGAAGGATAGCCCTGGGACCTGTGGTGCTACGAGCCGAAGGGGCTCTGGCCTGAGGGAGACAAAGGCAGATAGCCTAGAAGCCTGCAGAACTGCTGTGGTCTGTCCAAAACAAGGTGACTCAAACCTGCTGTTTATTTTCTATGGAAGGACTTTTGTTCTATGCACTATGTGGATATGCACCTGTGTGGTCTGCACATTGCCTGTTATGCCTTTGGTGTGAATAAAGTCACAGTGTATCACAAAGACTGTCTGTGATTGCCTCAATACTGCCGCCGCTACCGTAGCCTACCACGAGCACATCCCCACAATATATATATATATATATATATATATATACTCACCTAAAGAATTATTAGGAACACCTGTTCTATTTCTCATTAATGTGATTATCTAGTCAACCAATCACATGGCAGTTGCTTCAATGCATGTAGGGTTGTGGCCCTGGTCAAGACAATCTCCTGAACTCCAAACTGAATGTCAGAATGGGAAAGAAAGGTGATTTAAGCAATTTTGAGCGTTGCATGGTTGTTGGTGCCAGACGGGCCGGTCTGAGTATTTCACAATCTGCTCAGTTACTGGGATTTTCACGCACAACCATTTCTAGGGTTTACAAAGAATGGTGTCAAAATGGAAAAACATCCGGTATGCGGCAGTCCTGTGGGCGAAAATGCCTTGTTGATGCTAGAGGTCAGAGGAGAATGGGCCGACTGATTCAAGCTGATAGAAGAGCAACGTTGACTGAAATAGCCACTCATTACAACCGAGGTATGCAGCAAAGCATTTGTGAAGCCACAACACGCACAACCTTGAGGTGGATGGGCTACAACAGCAGAAGACCCCACCGGGTACCACTCATCTCCACTACAAATAGGAAAAAGAGATTACAAAAGTTGCACGAGCTCACCAAAATTGGACTGTTGAAGACTGGAAAAATGTTGCCTGGTCTGATGAGTCTCGATTTGTGTTGAGACATTCAAATGGTGGAGTCCAAATTTGGTGTAAACAGAATGAGAACATGTATCCATCATGCCTTCTTACCACTGTGCAGGCTGGTGGTGGTGGTGTAATGGTGTGGGGGATGTTTTCTGGGCGCACTTTAGGCCCCTTAGTGCCAATTGGCCATCGTTTAAATGCCACAGGCTACCTGAGCATTGTTTCTGACCATGTCCATCCCTTCATGACCACCATGTACCCATCCTCTGATGGCTACTTCCAGCAGGATAATGCACCATGTCACACAGCTCAAATCATTTCAAATTGGTTTCTTTAACATGACAATGAGTTCACTGGACTAAAATGGCCCCCACAGTCACCAGATCTCAACCCAATAGAGAATCTTTGGGATGTGGTGGAACGGGAGCTTCGTGCCCTGGATGTGCATCCCTCAAATCTCCATCAACTGCAAGATGCTATCCTATCAATATGGGCCAACATTTCTAAAGAATGCTATCAGCACCTTGTTGAATCAATGCCACGTAGAATTAAGGCAGTTCTGAAGGCAAAAGAGGGTCCAACGCCGTATTAGTATGGTGTTCCTAATAATTCTTTAGGTGAGTGTATATATATATATATATATATATATATATACAGTGGGGAAAATAAGTATTTGATCCACTGGTGATTTAGCAAGTTTTCCCACCTAAAAAAAATTGAGAGGTCTGTAATTTTTATCGTACTGTACGTACACTTCTACTGTGAGAGACAGAATCTGAAAAAAAAATCCAGAAAATCACATTGTATGATTTTTAGATAATTAATTTGCATTTTATTACATGAAATAAGTATTTGATACAATATAAAAACAGAACTTAATATTTGGTACAGAAACCTTTGTTTGCAATTACAGAGGTCACACGTTTCCTGTAGTTTTTGACCAAGTTTGCACACACTGCAGCAGGGATTTTGACCCATTTCTCCATACAGATCTTCACCAGATCTTTCAGGTTTGGGGGTGTCGCTGGGCTACATTGAGTTTCAGCTCCTTACAAAGATTTTCGATTAGGTTCAGGTCTGGAGACTGGCTAGGCCACTCCAGGACCTTGCATTGCTACATGGCTCCATCCATCCTCCCTTCAATATGGTGCAGTGATCCTGTCCCCTTTGCAGAAAAGCACCACCAAAGTATGATGTTGACACCCCCATGCTTCACAGTTGGGACGGTGTTCTTGGGGTTGTACTCATCCTTCTTCTTCCTCCAAACACGGTAAGTGGAGTTGATACCAAAAAGTTATATTTTGGACTCATCTGACCACATGACCTTCTCCCATGCCTCCTCTGGATCATCCAGATGGTCATTGGTGAACTTCAAACGGGCCTGGGCATGTACTGATGTGAGCAGGGGGACCTTGCGTGCCCTGCAGGATTTGAATCCATGATGGCATAATGTTTTACTAACGGTAATCTTTGAGACTGTGGTCCCAGATCTCTTCAGGTCATTGACCAGGTTCTCCCGTGTAGTTCTGGCCTGATTCCTGACCATTCTCAGAATTAACCTTACCCCACGAGGTTAAATCTTGCATGGAGCCCCAGACCAAGGAAGATTGACAGTCATCTTGTTTTTTTTTTGTTTTGGTTTTTTATAATTCTTTATTATTTTTCCAACAAGACAGACAATACATCCAGAGTGTACACCTCTGAACACAGAACAGCGCTATGAGTGCAAGGAGCAATTCAATAAAATAAAATACATAGAAAATTGGAGTCCAACGTCCCCCTCAGTTGACCCTCTAAGTACCATTCCGTGAGTGTAAACGGTTTAATAATTAACTGTATCTCTTCGTCAGACATACAATGAATAATAAAAGGTTTCCATTTCTGAAATAACCCCTTAGCTTGTCGTTCTTTTGCATCAAGAGAATTTAACCTCTCTAAATAAAATACATTTTTTAATTGTTCTATTATGAACTGCAACCCTGGAGTATCAGCTTGAAGCAATTTTTGCAGAATACTGCGTTTTACTATCATACACACAGTATGAAATAAACGGGGTAAACCTCCTTGACCAACCTCATCATTCTCGTAATGAAATAAATACAGTTGGGGGGACAATGTAAACTCCCTTCCCCAGATCCTTCGGACCAAATCCCCCACCTCTTCCCACAGCCTCTTACTCTGTGGGCAAGTCCAAATCCTGTGGAATAAGTCAGTGTAACCCACACCACACTTCGGGCAGTTGGTTATTCTGTCTGGTTTAGCTGGAAGTGCAGGGATATTAAAGCCATATATGGCCCTATACATAAATCGAACCTGAGTGTCCCTCCACGACTCATTGACGACATGTCTCCTAACCACTTCCCAACCTTTCACTATCTTTTGTTCGATATCATTATCATCTAACTGCTCAGCCCATTTCCCAAAACTTTTACTCCCCATCCTCCTTCCTCCTGTTAGTGTAGATTGTAGAAATCAACACCTTCCCGCCTCCTAAATCAAGGATTCTATCCAGAATATTCCTACGAACCTCCTATTGCACCAACACCAGCTGATTTATCACAGCCTCCTTTATCTGAGACCATTAAATAGTTTGGAAGGACGACAAAGAGAATTTTTCAATCAACTCTCCTCCCGTCAGCCATCTAGGCTCCGTGTCATGAAGTAAATGTTTGACATACAGAATCCCCTTCCGTCTCCATTCCTCAAACAATCTATTCGTTTTACCCTGTGCAAATTCAGGATTATTCCATAAAGGAAGATGCTTGGAGATCCTGTAGGATAACCAGTATTTTTTCCGGAGAATCCTCCACGTAGCTATTGTATCTTTGAACAACATAGACTGCTTGATCCACACAGGAATCACCTGCAACCTCTCATGTAGCAATGCCACAGGAGACCAGGGAGCACAGAATTCCCTCTCTAACGTCAAGGCTGAGTGATAACTAGATCCATTTATCCAGGCCATGCAGGCCAAATTATATCTATCCCCTTATATCGGGAAAAGCTATCCCTCCTTGTTCAATCCCCTTCATTAGGGAACGTATTGGTATCCTAGGCCTCTTTCCATGCCACAAAAAGGTTGTGAATGCTTTAACAATTCTAGAGACATCTTTATGCTTTAACAAAATGGGGATAGTCTGCATAGGATAAAGCAATTTGGAGACTGACATCATCTTAATAAGATGATTGCACCCCAACAACAACAGCGGAAGATCATGCCATCTTTGTAGTTCCTTAACTATTTTAGTTATTAACGGATCATAATTGAGTCTATATATGGATTCAAGAGTGACCCCCACTTTAATAACCAAGTAAGTTATGTGAGAGCGCGCTATTGGTATACCCCCCAGACCACTTCCCGTCACCCGCTGCCGCCCACCCTTCAAGAATAGGAACTCGCTCTTTGATCTATAGATTTTTAGCCCAGAAAGAGAACCGAAATCCTCCAAGGCCTTGATAATCTTCCCAATATCCCTTGCAGGGTTGGCAATGAAAAGTAAGATGTCGTCAGTAAATAAAGCCGCACGCATCTGTTTCTTTCCTACCCACATACCCTCAAATAGTTCCTCAGAGTCCAACCATCTTGACAATGGCTCTATCGCCAAGTCGAACAAGAGAGAAGACAGGGGGCAACCCTGCCTAGTTCCCCTTTGCAACGAAAAAGATTCAGACAAATAACCTCCTGTACATACCCTTGCCCTCGGACCTAGATATAGCCCATCTAGGAACGTACGAAACGTCCCATTGATGCCTACCGAGTCCAGGGTAAGACCCAGCCATTTCCAGTTAATGCTATCAAAAGCCTTTTCGGCATCTAAAGTGAGAATGGCTGGGTCCTGCCCCCGATACTTCGTCTTCTCCGCCACTGAAAGGGCCAACAGTACCTTCCTTAAATTGGTAACAGCCGCCCGACCTTAAATGAAGCCTACTTGCACTGGGGAAGTCAAAGTAGGGAGAACAGCAGCTAATCTATTGGCAAGCAACTTCGATAATATTTTAAGATCATGATTTATCAGTGAAATTGGCCTATAAGATGTCAGGCTTTCTGGATCCTTACCAGCCTTATGAAGTAACGTTATATGGGCCATATTCATTCGATCAGGCAACACATTCCCCTCAACTAGAGAAGAATAAAGCGAAGTCAGATACGGTACCACCTGGGCATCGATAGCTTTGTAAAAGTCAGACGTATACCTATCAGGGCCGGGGGCCTTACCAGAGGGAAAGGATTTTATAATAGCCTGTACCTCCGCTGCCGTCAAGGGGGCGTTCAAATTACTCAATTGTTCTCCTGTCAGAGTTGGCAAGGAAATTTGCCCTAAGAAGGCCTTCCCTTCTTCTACTCTATCACCAGCGTTTCGATAAAATTTAGCCATATAGTGCCCAAATAACTTATTAATCTGTTGTGGTCTGTGCTCCCTGGTTCCGTCACCCCTCCTCACCACCTGGATATGGTTAAATGGGCGTCTCCCTTTGGCCAGAGAGGCCAGCAACTTCCCTGACTTGTTGCCAAATCTGTGCAGACAAGCATCTACTTGGGACCGCTTTGAAATCTCAAGTTTCTCTGCCCACGCATCGAAGTCTCTCTTAGCCGAGACCCAGCGTTCTTTGGCTATCTGGGTCTGGGCCAAGAGAAAGTCACTGTAAGCATCTCTTAAACATTCACTCGCTCTCTCATACTGTGCCCTAGCTATCTTCTTAATAGAGGAGACATAAGCCAACAACCTACCTCTCAGAACAGCTTTAGCCGTTTCCCAGAACAATATCGGATTATTCGCGTGTTCCCTATTGTCATCAACATATTCCATCCACCACCCCTTCAGAAGTTTCACAAATTCCTCATCTTTCACCAAGTAATTAGGGAACCTCCATATGAACTCACTTCCCCTGGTAAAAACTTCTCTAAGATCCAGCAGGAGCGGAGAATGATCCGAAATTACCATATCACCTATTGCAATGTCAGCCATTCTATGCAGAATTGCTGATGACAAAAACAAGTAATCGATTCTGGACCAACTCTTGTGCGCATGAGAATAGTGAGTGAATTCCCTCCCCTGAGGATTAGAGAACCTCCATACGTCCCTGAGAGACAACGACTCAGTAAAGTCCCCCAGAGTGTATTGTTGACTATGGCCACTATCCTCCCGCTGATTCATCACTGCATTGAAGTCCCCCCCCCCCCCACTACTTTAGCGCTATGCGTATCCTGTAAAATTCTAGTAAATAGCGAGTCAAAGAAGGCTTTTTGACCCTGATTCGGTGCATAAATATTGTATAGACTATAGTCCCCAAAAGGGCCCGAAATGTGAAGATTTACCACCCTCCCCGTGTCATCTGCTTCCTCAGAATGAACTACATGTGACAAGTGACGGCCTATTAAAATTAAAACTCCCGCTTTCCTATCTACAGCCGCAGCACCGTATACCACCCCCACCCACAGCTTCTTCATCCTATGGAAGTCTGCTGTCGACAGATGGGTCTCCTGCAACAGCGCAATATCTGGTTCAGTCTACGCAATTGTCTAAGAACCTTCATGCGCTTATTAGGAGATTTCAATCCTTTCACGTTCCACGAGACTATCCTCATAAATTTGTTACTGGTGCAAGACCCACATGTCCAGAGAGGAACTCCTCCCCCACCCTCTGTCATAGCTTGAAAACCATCTATTGAAGCACCGCCTCCCAGCCCGACAGCACTCCATGAAACATTAGAAATTGACTGCTCATACATTGCCCCAAAACATAGAGAAATCAGCCACATTAAAGCCATGGCTAGGAAAAAAGAATAAAACTAACAAAAGTAAATAACTGTTGGTTAGCACCACAATTAGCTCAAGAACTTCCTTTTTTCTAGCATTGGACGCGGCACACCACCGCCAATTAGATGCTATAAGCTATATTCCCCAGGAACTATTAAATGTCCCTATAATCATTCCTGGAACAATAAAAAGAAAACACAGGATTTGAAGAATAGGTCCAAATAACCAGGATGTAACCTGACGATGAAATCATAGTCCTCCCGTCTTCCTCGCGAATTTTGCTCCCGAAGGTTTCTGAAATTTTGACATCCTCTGTGGTAGAGATGAGGAAATCTGAGGCACCCGGTGCCATCCATTGCCTCCAGCCCGCATATTGGTATCTTGACGATCAGCCTTCATGTCAGTGGATCCCTGCCTGCGGTCCGCTTGATTCCGCATAAATTCCTCCGCCTCCATTAGATCCGTGAAATGCTTGGAGCTACCATCAGAGAGGTGTATCCGCAATATAGCAGGGTAGGCCAGTTGGAATCTAGTCCCATTTTTATAGAGGCTAGTGCACACTGCCCAAAAAGCCCTCCGTTTTCGCGCCACTTCCGCCGAATAATCGTCAAAGAGAAGGACCTTAGTCCCTTTAAGAAACAATGGATCCTTCCTCAGTAAGCCCGCAGAATGTCCTCCTTGTCGGAGTAGTCCAGATATCTACAAATCGCCTGTCTAGGCCTCTGGTCCACTTTAGTGCTGGAAGACATCGTTTGATCTCTCCACAGCCCCACTCTATGGGCTCTTTCCACCTTCCTTCTTCCGCCCTGGAGAGCCAGAGCCTGTGGCAGTTCCACCTCGAAAACGTGGCGAAGTTCCGCTATTGGCACGGATTCTGGTACACCTACCAAGCGTAGATTACTGCGCCTGGACCTGTTTTCAAGGTCCTCAACGCGATCATTAAGCTTTTCAGCCAGCTGATATAAATCCTGCATCTTCTGCACAGTGTTCGTAGCCTCCTCCTCAATACAAGCCACCCGCTGCTCTACCTCAGATACCCTGTGATCTTGCAATTCCACCTCCTCTTGTAACTTGTTGAGCGCCGCGTGCAGAGTAGTTGATAAAGAGGGTATAATATCGGGGGCTAACTGTTTGCCACCTCAGTGGCCAGCAACTTGATATCAATCGCCTTACCAGAGGTTTCAAAAAGATCCAGCTGTGTATTGCTGACCGGGGCTTCTTGTTCATCTGACGATACATGCCTCGGTGAGGAGGGAGGAAACGGCGCCATCTTAGGACAGACCTTGTCTGTACTCTCGGTGTCTGTTGCCGTTTGGGGAGTAGATTTCTGCCTACTTCTCAGCAGGTAACGCTCCATACAGTTGCCAGAGCCTCACCTTATTAGCGGCGGTACTCCAGCTGCTCTCAGAGAAGCAGGACTAGCAGATATATTCGGCGGTGGAACGGAGCATAAGTCCCCAGCGTCTCTACATGCCTGTGCCGGAACCGGAAGCCAGTCATCTTGTTTTTCTTCTATTTTCAAATAATTGCACCAGCAGTTGTTGCTTTCTCACCAAGCTGCTTGCCTATTGTCCTGTAGCCCATCCCAGCCTTGTGCAGGTCTACAATTTTGTCTCTGGTGTCCTTAGACAGCTCTTTGGTCTTGGCCATGGTGGAGAGGTTGGAGTGTGGTGAGTGTGTGGGCAGTTGTCTTTTATACAGGTAATAAGTTCAAACAGGTGCAATTAATACAGATAATGAGTACAGAGTAGGAGGGCTTCTTAAAGAATAACTAACAGGTCTGTGAGATCCAGAATTTTTGCTGGTTGGTAGGTGATCAAATACTTATTTCATGCAATAAAATGCAAATTAATTGTTTCAAAATCATACAATGTGACTAGATTCTGTCTCTCACAGTTGAAGTGTACCTACGATAAAAATTATAGACCTCTCCATTCATTGTAGGTAGGAAAACTTGCAAAATCGCCAGTGTACCAAATACTTTTTCCCACTGTGTATATATACAGTATATATATATATATATATATATATTACTACTTTTGTACAATAATAAAAACTCATTTTTTGTAAAATATTTTTATCTTTCCGTTGGTGGAGTTGTCTAAGGTCTTGGTTTTTTATAGTGTGTGTACAGTATGTACTGTTTTGGGGTGACTTTTTGATCACTTTTTTGGGGAGGCAGATGATCAAAACATAGCAATTCTGCCATTGTTTGTTTGTTTGTTTTTTTACACTGTTTACCACTGTAAGATATGCATTTGTGTTGATACTATTACAGCGATACCAAATATACTTTTGCAATCTTTAAATATATAAAAAATATGTTTTTGTGCTTCCTCATTCCAAGACCCATAACTTTTTCTTGATCCTTACGGGTTGCATCCTCGGTGGGGCCAGGTCATAAATTGGAGATCAACCACTAGTCTGTCAGCTAGTGTAAAGCATGTCAGATTGCTGCTGCATACTTAGTTAGTTACTGTGCAGTGAGGAGGATCCACGGTTCTAGCTGGTCCAGCCGAGAGAGGTAGAGACCCTGAGATCCAACTGACCTGCTCTGTAATACTACCACTGACTGGGTCTCATGAGTGTGATCACCCTAAAGAGGAGACCACCCTGAATGACACAAGTGATTGAGGACCATTTCCAGTCGAGGGACTGCCATGCTATTTGTGGAAACTGCCTGTTGATTATAAATAGTATCCTGGCACCAGTGACAACCACCTATAGAGATGGCTCTTCTGTTGGCAACGGCCAGTGAAGTTACTTAGCAAGCCCCAAATACGGATTGTTCCATTGCTGTTAGTAACTATCAAGCCCAATTCCTTACAAGTCTGTGTGTGTAACCACCAGGTTTTGTGCCATAATCTTGTATGTAACTAATAAGTTTGTGCCCTATCTGAGAGACTCTAACCACAGTGTCAGAGGCCACCGAAGTTTCTTACCCTCTTATACTTGTCATAGTTGGTTGGATTCAAACCTGAGGATGAACCAGAAAAGGTAAAGGGAAAATATAAAAAAGGCCAATAGCTCCTGGTAAACATCGAGCCATGTAAGCCAAGGTAGACACTACTGGAGCAACAGGCCACATTTGACAGGTCCAGGCATAGGCATGGCTGAACATCTGACATTTAGAAGTGAAATGCAGAACAACAAAAAGAGCACCTGGGAAAATCAGGTCAGCCCACTGTAGAAAGAAGAGCTAATTGAGCCTATGTCAAGCGGTCCCAAGGCCCAGAGAAGTTGGTAGAGCCATCTCCATCGATATTGTAGAGAATCCTACCATGAGGAGTGCAGAGAGTCGCAGCCACCCACAGTAGTCAAGCTATGGTGGGTTATTTCATGAACATTCAGGTATCCAGGTGTATTCCTTCTGGCTTACCTTTGTGCAGCTGCAGTATATGAGAAATCCAATATGCATTTGTTTTGTAGGTGCTGGATGTAATGATGATAGTGGGGTACTTAGGACCTACAGTAAAACATAACTGTATAGCAACTTGACGGTCACTCTAACAATTTATGAAGCATATATAAACACTGGCAGGAAAAAAGCCACAGATGTAAACTCATCAATAGATGACATGTACCAAATTTTTATGGCAAATGTATGAAGAAAGTAGTCTGGCAATGGAGCAGACGGGAGATGGTAATGGTATACAAGTTGAGAGTAGATGAATGACGGTGAACAGAAATAAAGACACTAACAAAACCTAACCCTGATCAGCAATATAAACCCAGCAAAACAGCCAGAGACAAGTGAAAACCCAAATTTAGATAATAAACATAGTCCATAAGATAACAACAAACTTGAATACGGGCAGCAATGAAAGGCAGAAGGACTACAAATCCCAAACTACACTGATAGAACCCAAATAAACTAGAACAGAAAACTAGGATTTCTGGATACAAGTGCACAGAGATTTTGCTATACCCAGCAACAATAGAGCAGATATCACAAACTCACCTGTCCAGACTCCTGCGGCCCAATCTCTGGCTTCAGTGAGGCCACTCCAGGAGAGAAGCGCTACTAAGCCATGCCCCCTGGCAATTCGAGAGCATCCTTAGCAACAGGATGCAATGGTCTGTTTCTCCCCACAGCGGGTATGTGCTGGAGGAGTTTAACATTGGGTTGATTGTGTAAGCCGTGTACCGGGGTGGGCTCCCCAGGATACAGCGAAGTCACAGACAAGAAAAGCGATACCAACACCAGCTTTCTACAGGGAGTGCAGAATTATTAGGCAAATGAGTATTTTGACCACATTATCCTCTTTATGCATGTTGTCTTACTCCAAGCTGTATAGGCTCGAAAGCCTACTACCAATTAAGCATATTAGGTGATGTGCATCTCTGTAATGAGAAGGGTTGTGGTCTAATGACATCAACACCCTATATCAGGTGTTCATAATTATTAGGCAACTTCCTTTCCTTCGGCAAAATGGGTCAAAAGAAGGACTTGACAGGCTCAGAAAAGTCAAAAATAGTGAGATATCTTGCAGAGGGATGCAGCACTATTAAAATTACAAAGCTTCTGAAGCGTGATCTTCGAACAATCAAGTGTTTCATTCAAAATAGTCAACAGGGTCGCAAGAAGCGTGTGGAAAAACCAAGGCGCAAAATAACTGCCCATGAACTGAGAAAAGTCAAGCGTGCAGCTGCCAAGATGCCACTTGCCACCAGTTTGGCCATATTTCAGAGCTGCAACATCACTGGAGTGCCCAAAAGCACAAGGTGTGCAATACTCAGAGACATGGCCAAGGTAAGAAAGGCTGAAAGACGACCACCACTGAACAAGACACACAAGCTGAAACGTCAAGACTGGGCCAAGAAATATCTCAAGACTGATTTTTCTAAGGTTTTATGGACTGATGAAATGAGAGTGAGTCTTGATGGGCCAGATGGATGGGCCCGTGGCTGGATTGCTAAAGGGCAGAGAGCTCCAGTCTGACTCAGACGCCAGCAAGGTGGAGGTGGAGTACTGGTTTGGGCTGGTATCATCAAAGATGAGCTTGTGGGGCCTTTTCAGGTTGAGGATGGAGTCAAGCTCAACTCCCAGTCCTACTGCCAGTTTCTGGAAGACACCTTCTTCAAGCAGTGGTACAGGAAGAAGTCTGCATCCTTCAAAAAAAACATGATTTTCATGCAGGACAATGCTCCATCACACGCGTCCAAGTACTCCACAGCGTGGCTGGCAAGAAAGGGTAAAAAAGAAGAAAATCTAATGACATGGCCTCCTTGTTCACCTGATCTGAACCCCATTGAGAACCTGTGGTCCATCACCAAATGTGAGATTTACAAGGAGGGAAAACAGTACACCTCTCTGAACAGTGTCTGGGAGGCTGTGGTTGCTGCTGCACGCAATGTTGATGGTAAACAGATCAAAACACTGACAGAATCTATGGATGGCAGGCTTTTGAGTGTCCTTGCAAAGAAAGGTGGCTATATTGGTCACTAATTTGTTTTTGTTTTGTTTTTGAATGTCAGAAATGTATATTTGTGAATGTTGAGATGTTATATTGGTTTCACTGGTAAAAATAAATAATTGAAATGGGTATATATTTGTTTTTTGTTAAGTTGCCTAATAATTATGCACAGTAATAGTCACCTGCACACACAGATATCCCCCTAAAATAGCTAAAACTAAAAACAAACTAAAAACTACTTCCAAAAATATTCAGCTTTGATATTAATGAGTTTTTTGGGTTCATTGAGAACATGGTTGTTGTTCAATAATAAAACTAATCCTCAAAAATACAACTTGCCTAATAATTCTGCACTCCCTGTATGCAAGAACAGAAACTTTACTTTAACAGTAGTAATAACACAACAGTATAAAGACACCCAGAATATCTTGTATTCCAGACTCCATCTCCCAGTCAGTGTCCCTCTCCGCTGGACAGGCCTAAACTGGTGGCGCACACAACAGAGTCTACAAATCGTGCTGTGCCTCAAAAGAGGACAAACCTAGCCGGTGGCGGACACAGCAGAGCCTGCAAGTCATTACCGTGCCGCAGAAAAATTCAGTGTAGTCTAGCAAAAATAGAGCCCTATTTATCTAACTACTTACAGACCTCAACTCTGTTTCTGGTACTGGAGTCACTGAGGCAACATAAAGCATAAACGGGTTCACTGATCTGAGGCCCCTCTGTATCAGATGGTGACCGGGATGGCCACAAGTCCTTTTACCTAATTTGCCGAGGTAGATGAGGTTTCACTACACAGCTCACAGAAGCCTTCCTGGAAGCAAACCTTTCTCCAACAAGCAGGATCAAATAGAAAGCAGCGATCAGTCTCTCCTTTCCGCGACTACGATCACTTTCAGACTCCCTGCAGCCAGGGTGTAACCGGATGGTCTCCTTCACACACAATCCTTTCAAGATGTCAGCACCTTCACTTTCTGGTTCTCCTCACAAAAAACAGCCTGCATGAGTCATCATCTATTTTACATATTCAAATCCCAGAGTGTACTGGTTGTAACTGCGAAACAGTGGCCTCTAGTAGCAGAAATGCCAAATAACAATTATATACAAACTTTGAACAAAGACAGCTGACTCACAATCGCACAGTTGCTCAGATGCTCTATTCCTATGTGCTAGTGTTTCCGACTAATGGAGCGCTAAGTCTTGACCTACCAGGTTCTGTTCCTGGAACTCGGTGCTCTATTTATACACTTTCCTGGCCATACACCAGTGCCATTGATAGTCTCTGACTCTCTAGCTGTGTTCCTGATTCCTGTGCTTATTGTACTGCACATTCCTCTGCCCCCGGCTTGTCTTCTGACCACTCTCTGTCTCTTGTTTGGTACTGTGTTTGTCTGTCTGGTTCTGATTTCGACTTGTCTTCTGACCAGTCTCTGTCTCTCATTTGGTACTGCATAGCCTGTCTGGTTCTGACACATAAACACACAACCCTGTTTTAGTGTTGTTTTGCCTCTTGGTGTTTGTCTGTCTGCACGTAAGTAGCACAGGGACTGTTGACCAATTGCAGTCTTGCTACCTAGGGCTTGTACTACAAGTAGGTAGGTAAAGCAGGCTGGGTTCTAGGTCAGGGCTCACTGTACGTTTCTGTCTCTACCTACAGGTGTTACATTATCACTGGCCTAAAAAGACTGATACTTGCACTATGGATGCCATGGCAACCTTAGCCTTACAAATGGAGGGAATTGCTTTGTTGGTGCAGGATTTAGCGGAGAAGGTGCAGCAGCAGGAATCCTGTCAGAACAGTCTCCCTGCGTCCTCAACCCAGTCACCTCTGGAGCCTAATAAATAAGCTTCCTGACTGCTTCCCTTTTGACCGTAAGGGTTTTGCTGCTTTTAGGGAGAGTGGCAAACTCTATTTTCACTTGAGACCTCCTTCCTCGGGTACCGAGGCACAGTGAGTCGGCATCATCATGTTTCTGTCGCAAGTTGACCTGCAGGAGTGGGAATTCTCTTTACCACCTAATTCCCTTGAGCTGTATTCCTTAAACAGTTTTTTTTCTGCTCTTGGTCTTTTATATGATCAGCGTAACAAAGCCTCTTATGCTGAGAGTCAGCTTCTCTCTCTGCGTCAAGGCGGGCGACCTGTAGAGGAATATTGCTCCGAGTTCCGTAGGTGGTGTACTGCCTCAGGCTGGTATGATTCAGTCCTTAGGTCACAATTCAGATTAGTCCTTTCAGACACTCTGAAGGACCTTCTAGTTAGCCACCCCATACCAGGGTCTTTAGATAAGGCCATGTCTCTGGCTATCTGACTGGACCGACGACTGAATGTAAACGTGAACGTGCTGTCTGTTAGTCCTTCTTCATTTCCTTCTGTCTTTCAGTCTTATGTGGTTAAGGTGCTGGTGGAGTCTGAGGAGCCTATGCAAGTGGGTACCTTTGTGCATTCAGGGGCTGCAGTAAATTTCATTGATTTTGATTTTGTGTCTGCCTTGAGTCTCATGGTATGTTAACTACCTGAACCCATTCTGGTGTCTGAGGTGGATACTACTCCTTTAGCTGGATGGTTTATTGAGTATAAAACCCTTGATTTGGTAATGAAGAAATTATATTCATTATATTTCATGAAAAAATTGTCTTTGGATGTCGTTTTGGGATTATCCTGGTTTAAAGCACATAGTCCAGTCTTTAATTTGAGTTCTGGGGATTTAAAGGGGTATTCCCTTCACAGAAAATGTGGCCATATCACTAGGATATGCACAGATTGTCTGATAGGTGTGGGTCCGAGAGGTGGGACCCGCACCTATCAGACAATGGGTGCATATCCTACAACAAAGAACGGAGCGGGGAGATCTGTGGCTGGAGGACCCCGAATTTCCCGGGATCCGTCCACCACCAAGCGCTGCTCATTTTCCCTCTCCGTTCTCATTGTAGGTGTGGGTCCCAGAGGATATCCTAGCGATATGCCCCATTGTCTGTGATGGGAATACCCCTTTAAGTAAATGGGGTCCCTAGTTCTCTAATCATTGTCTCTCTATCAGACTCTCTGGTCTGAAACTGGAGGAGGGAACCCTACCTGAGTTCATTAAGGACTTTCAAAATGCGTATTCCTCATCATGACTACGATTGCGCCACTGAACTGGTCCTTAGTGCAAAAATTTCCAAGGGCCAAATTTTTTTATCTTTTCGGGCCTGAAAGACAGGCTATGAAGGCATATTCGACCGTTTGTATGGTGCTGTTTTTTTTTTCTTGTGGATAAAAAATACGGTGGATGGCGCCCCTGTATTGATTACAGGGAAGTTAATAAAACCACGGTTTGAAACCAGTACCCCCTTCCTTTCATTCCTTATCTGTTTAATCAAATTGTTTGGGCCCAGTGGCCTCAGCGGAGCCTACAATTTGATCATAGTACAGGAGGGGGATGAATGAAAGACAGCTTTTAATACCCCCATAGGGCATTTTGAATATCTGGTGATGCCCTTTGGATTATGTAACATCTCAGCTGTGTTCCAAAACCTTGTTAATGATTTTTTCCTAGAGTACCTTGGTGAATATCTTGTTGTATAACTGTACAATATTTAGTTTTTTTCCTGGATTGGTCGTCTCATGGTATACATGTAAGGAAACTCCTCCAAAAATTGAAGGACCATAATTTGCTTTCAAAGTTGAATAATTGTGAGTTAGGTGTCAGAGTCTCCTTCCTGGATTATATCCTGTCACCCCAAAATTTCTGTGTGGATCCTGCTAAAGTGCGAGCTGTAGTTGATTGGGCCAGGCCTACCTCCTTTGAGGCTCTTCAACGATTCTTCGGGTTTGCAAATTATTATAGAAAAATCATTTTAAAAAAAACTGACTTAACCAGGAAAGGGGCAGATCTTCTCCATTGGTATCCTGAGGCTCTATCTGCCTTTGAGACACCTAAAGAAAATTTTATTCAGACACCTGTACTCATTCAGCTGGATGTTACCAAACCTTTCATTGTTGAGGTGGATGCTTCTGTGGTAGGAGTTGGTGTTGTATTATTTCTGGGGTCATATTCCTTAACTAATTTGCATCCATGTGCATTTTTATCCAGATAATTTTCCTCCGCCAAGAGGAACTATGATATTGGCAATTGGGAACTGTTGCTCATGAAATGGGCCTTTGAGGAGTGGCAGCACTTCTTAGAAGAGGCTCAGCACCAAATCAACATGCTTACGGATCACAAGAACCTGGTTTATCTTGACACTGCTAAATGCTTGAATCCTAGACCAGCACAACGCGCCTTGTTCTTCACTCAGTTTAACTTTATTGTTACTTATTGTCCTGGGTTTGGTAATGTGAATGTGGATGTCTTATCACGTAGCTTTAGTACTTGAGATTCTGTTAATAATGAACCTGGTAACATTCTTCCTCCTAGAAGATGTCTGGTCGCGGTAAAGGAGGGAAAGGGCTCGGGAAAGGCGGCGCCAAGCGGCACAGGAAGGTGCTCCGTGATAACATCCAGGGCATCACCAAGCCTGCCATCCGCCGTCTAGCTCGCAGGGGAGGCGTCAAGCGCATCTCCGGCCTCATCTATGAGGAGACTCGCGGGATGCTTAAAGTCTTCCTGGAGAACGCCATCCGGGACGCCGTCACCTACACCGAGCACGCCAAGAGGAAGACCGTCACCGCCATGGACGTGGTCTACGCGCTCAAGCGCCAGGGCCGCACTCTCTCACGCTTCGGGGGTTAATGCTGCCTCCGTCCTCACAACAAGGTAAAAGAGGAGAGAATATTTAAAAGAAGAAAAACTGCTACAAGAGGACATAGTTTTAAATTAGCGGGGCAAAGGTTTAAAAGTAATATCAGGAAGTATTACTTTACTGAGAGAGTAGGGGATGCCTGGAATAGCCTTCCTGCAGAAGTGGTAGCTGCAAATACAGTGAAGGAGTTTAAGCATGCATGGGATAGGCATAAGGCCATCCTTCATATAAGATAGGGCCAGGGGCCATCCATAGTACTTAGTATATTGGGCAGACTAGATGGGCCAAATGGTTCTTATCTGCCGACACATTCTATGTTTCTATGGTGTTGTCATTGCTGCCGTTAGTTCTGATCTTGCCGCCGAAATACAGTGCTTTTAGGATTTGGCTCCTATTAATCTTCCCTCCAGTAAATTGTTTGTTCCTCCAAATCTTCACCTTAAGGTTTAGAAGTAATCTCATTGCTCTGTACTGGCAGGTCATCCAGGTGTTGCTGGAACTAAACATCTAGTCTCCAGACTCCACTGGTGGCCTACTTGGTCACAAGATGTGGTTGCCTTTATCTCGGCATGTGATGTGTATGCTAGTACCAAGGTTTACTTTGCCCGCTGCCCATTTCTCAGAGAACTTGGACCCACATGTCAATGGATTTCATTATGGACCTTCCACCCTCTTGGGGAAAGGCGGTTATCTGGGTGGTCATTGATAGGTTTTCTACAATGTGTCTGTCATCTGATTCCATTGAAGAAACTTCCAGATGCCAAAGAATTGGCTGCTTAATTTTTCGACAATGTTCTTAGATACTCTCCTCATCTGCGTTCCATCCTGAGACAAATGGACAAACTGAAAGGGTCAACCAAGTTTTGGAGCAGTTTTTAAGATGTTTTGTTTCTGACTATGAGAATGAGTGGAAAGGGGTTTTGCCCCTAGCAGAGTTTGCTACTAACAACCACATCCTCCTGATTTAGTGGTAATTCTTGGTGAGGCTAAGTATAAGGTTAAGAAAATTATTTACTCTTGGAGATTTCAGGGCTCTCTGCAGTACCTAATCCATTAGAAGGGATAGGATGCTGAAGAGCTAATATGGGTGTGCACAAGAGCACCTGGATGTTCCACAGCAGTAGTGGCAAAATATTCTGTGGACAGATGAAACCAAAGTTGAGTTGTTTGGAAGAAACACACAACACTATGTGTGGTGAAAAAGAGGCACAGGACATCAACATTAAAACCTCATCCCAACTGTGAAGTATGATGGTGGGGGCATCATGGTTTGGGGCTGCTTTGCTGCATCAGGGCCTGGACGGATTGCTATCATCGAAGGAAAAATGAATTCCCAAGTTTATCAAGACATTTTGCAGGAGAACTTAAGGCCATCTGTCCACCAGCTGAAGCTCAACAGAAGATGGGTGTTGCAACAGGACAACGACCCAAAACATAGAAGTAAATCAACAACAGAATGGCTTAAACAGAAGAAAATACGCCTTCTGGAGTGGCCCAGTCAGAGTCTTGACCTCAACCCGATTGAGATGCTGTGGCATGACCTCAAGAAAGCGATTCACACCAGACATCCCAAGAATATTGCTGAACTCAAACAGTTCTGTAAAGAGGAATGGTCAAGAATTACTCCTGACCGATGTGCACGTCTCATCTGCAACTACAGGAAACGTTTGGTTGAAGTTATTGCTGCCAAAGGTGGTTCAACCAGTTATTAAATCCAAGGGTTCACATAGTTTTTCCATCTGCACTGTGAATGTTTACATGGTGTGTTCAATAAAAACATGGTAACATTTAATTCTTTGTGTGTTATTAGTTTAAGCAGACTGTAATTGTCTATTGTTGTGACTTAGATGAAGATCAGATCACATTTTATGACCAATTTGTGCAGAAATCCATATCATTCCAAAGAGTTCACATACTTGCAACTGTATTTATTTGCAAGCTGTATTTGAGATGTACTATAAATTTAACAGTGTAGAGGTGGGCTCCCAGGTTGGCTCAGGCCAGGGGTCACACATGCAGATACTGTAGCGCAGGGGTGGATTGGCCATAGACCCTACAGGGAAATTTCCCGGTGGGCCAATGCTCCAGGTGGCCACCAAAGTCCTCCTCCATAATGAGCTCTTAACAGTAATTAACGCTGTGAGGTATTCATGTACCCAGTCAGCGACCACACATGCCCTTCTGAATTCTACTGGTGTGGCCTGCTAAGACCTCCTAAGCCCCCTGCTCTATAGACAATTGGAGCAGGAGAACAGAAGATGGTAGCTATTGATGGCCACCATAGACGGCCAGCATTTGGGGAAGTATATTTTGCTACACTGTGATTTTGGTTCTGCTGGGTTGGTATTTTGTGCTATGGTATTGTTGCTCCGTCTCCTTTTAATTTGGACCTACAAAATGGGGCTATTTTTAGTTGTTTGTTTTTTTGAGGGAGGGACAATTTAAGTTCCCAGTCCTCCCTGCTGTAGCGTTTGCCACATGAATTGTGCCCTAGTTTTGGGCCAGGTTATAAATTGAAGGTGCTGAAGTGCTTCATAGTCATAGTCAGATAGTGTAGAAACCTTACTGGTTCTATGTAAGTCAATGCACCATTCTCCAGTAGGGTATGGTCATAGACAACATCCATAAGTTTCTGACCCTCTTACATACTGACCACCGTGATGTATTCAAAATACAATATGTGATAGCTTAGTAAGCTGAATGATCAATTTTTCATATGATAATAAACTTGCTCTTGACTGTGGATGTTATGTTGTAATTTCAGCCTACACTTTGCCATAGAAACGAAAGAACACAATGTACCAAAGTACAGAATGTAGGCGTCAGTTATCATTTCCAATATTATCATGTAAATGCTTTTTGGTCCAGAGCTGAACACTGTATAGTATATTATATTAATTCTGAAAATATTAATAAAGTGGATTACAAACCAAATTCGGGGCACCTTATACCCATTCCCAGGAACACCCACAAACCCACCTGGGACGGCCCACCTATGGGAGGGGTTAAACAAGCCACACCCATTTTCAGCCCAGGACAGCCCATATTTGCCAGGTCTGTCTTTGAAAATTAGGGACAGTCCCTACAAATTTGGGACGTATGGCAACTATGGAGTTAGAAGTTACTTTTGGATGCCAACTTTAATAAAAATGCACAAAGTCTGGATGATATCAAGTGTTTTTGTCTGTGGTTTTACATAGGTCTGCAAGTAAATCTACCACATTTGGCCTCATTTACCATAGTTGTGTAAGAGAAAAGTTGGTATTGCTGCCTACAGCTTTCATTTCTGAAACTGCAGTGATTATGTCTTTCAAGTGCTGCATTACGTTTTCGGCAAAGGGAGTTGGGGATTTGGTCAGGATTAATGTTGTCCTCAATTCTTAGAAATACAGGCAGATACTTTATCTATCGCGCAATATCATCAGGGAGGATTTTGCTTGGAAGCAGGACAACGACCCCAAACATCCAGCCAATGTCATCATTTACTATCTTCAATGTAAGAAATGATAGGGAGTCCTGGAAGTGATGATATGGTCCCCATAGTGCCCTGATCTCAACTCATCCAGTCTGTCTGGGATTACGTCAAAAGATAGAAGGATTTGAGCAAGCCTACATCCAGAAGATCTGTGGTTGCTTCTCCAAGAAGTTTGGAACATCCTCCTTGACGAGTTCCTTCAAAACACTGTTTCTAGAAGAGCTGATGCTATTCTGAAGGCAAAGGATGGTCACACCGAATAGCGATTGGATTAAGATTTCTCTTTTGTTTATGGGCAGGGCTAAAACGTTCTAGACGTGGGTAAGGCATGCCAAACCTGACCTATGGCTGAGTTGTGCCGGGAGCCATGTGCGTGGGTAGGCCTGAAGAGGGCGTACCCTGTTGGAGTGTGTGAAAAAAGGGAGGGAGGGAGGGGTAAGTGAGACACACCGCCTGTGGGAAGGTATTGGAGGGAATATATAGGGAGCTACGCCCCGCCCACAAACACAGGCTGAAATCAGCCTTAATACTTATGGGCAGGGCTAAAACGTTCTAGACGTGGGTAAGGCATGCCAAACCTGACCTATGGCTGAGTTGTGCCGGGAGCCATGTGCGTGGGTAGGCCTGAAGAGGGCAAAAAGACAAGTACACTCCATTGGTGAGAACCTGTTTATTCGTATGCTTCCAGTTTATGTACTATAACGCCAATGACTGAAAAGCCTGAGATATCTCCCTGTGTGGGTTCGGAATATATCTGTTGAAGCATGATGACCGCCAACGCCCCATGGAACGGATGACATGGGCAGGGACCTGGTGTTGTGACGCAGATGAAGCCGCCCCTATACGGAACGAATGACCCGAGATGGTACTTGGATCATATCCGAGGCCTGCCGCTAGGGAACGTATGTGGGACGTGAATTGGACGGATGAGAGGGGCTTGCCATTAAAGGGGAGGAGAGGACTATTAGGAGGAGTTGACTGTAACTGTGACAACAGTTTATTTAGGATACGGACTGGGCACCATTTACTATGAGTGGGGAAATATTTAACCTCCGAGGGTGGCCCTGTCTGGTTTGTTTTGGTTAGAGGTAGGCTGAGTATGAAATGGTCGTTGTGCCACGCCAACTGGTCTTTGCGGAGGCAGCCTTGCCCCGGAGGGCTGCCGGTAAATTCCCCTGGCCGGAGAAAGCCATAGAAGCTTAAAAACATGGCCGCTTGTATTATCATGCTGGAAAAGGGCCCAAAAGGATGACCATCTAACGCAGAGGACAGATCCCTGAATAGCTCGGGAGACACCGGTTGTCTGCGGGGGGGAGTTTGTTTGACGGTTTTTTGGATTCCCCTGAGGGCCGCCTTGATGGCCTGGTTCGAAAATATGGAGGAACGACCCGGATTACTGAGCATGAAGTGGTGTTGAAGGCCTGCTAGATATAACTTGATGGAACTATGTGAGAGATGAGTTGGGAATGACAGAAAGCTATGAACGCCAGTAAGTACAACGTTTCGTCATGGGCGCCCTGGGGGTGAAGGCGTCTGAACCTGTCGAAGGCTTTCAATCCGGCTCTATAATTCCTGGCCGTGTTTGGGGCTAGCGACTGGTTTATGAGGCTTTTCGCTGTCGAGATGAGTGACTCTAGTCCATCGTTAGAGTGTTGTGCGATGGGATTGAAGCACCCGTGGGATCTGCGTCGGGCATCTCCTGAAAAAAACCCGAAAATTTTGATCTAGACAGTGCATCTGCTGCTGTGTTACTAAGCCCCTGAATATGTTCCCCTGAAAAACGAAAGTTGAAGGAAAGGGACAGCCAAACTAACCTGCGTAACAGTGACATGATTTTTGGAGACTTAGCCCTTTGTTTGTCCAGGATGTCGACTAACGCCTGGCTATCCGTGACAAAAAGGACGGAGGAATTGGCCCACTGGTCACCCCAAACTTGGGCCGCTGCCACTATGGGATATAGTTCAATGAGGGGGGATGATTTTAATGCTTCTATATCGGATCTTATTTCTGGGGGCCATCTGCCCGCGAACCAATGATTGCCAAAGATAGCAGCGAACCCAACTGACCCTGCTGCGTCCGAAAAAATGATGGGCGAGCGTGAGGTTCGGGGAGGGATGAATAAAGAAATGCCGTTCCAGTTTGACAAAAAGGAATTCCACATGGATAGATCTGCTCTGGCGTGACTATCTAAAAAAATGGAGCTGTCCTGATCCTGAGCTTCGGGGAGGAGTTGCAGCATCCTTGACATGAATGCTTTCCCTTGCGGCATGACCCTGGTCGCAAAATTAAGCATCCCTAAAAGAGACTGGAGTTCGGTTTTGGTGATGGAGTTGCTTAGCACCGCTCTATTCATGGCTGACCGAATCTTGATTAATTTCTCAGAAGGGAGCCTGGCCTCCATGCGGACTGTGTCCAAGATAATGCCCAGAAAGGTGACTTGTGGAGCTGGCCCTTCTGTTTTGTTCTGAGCTAACGGGACCTGTAACTGACTAAATAACTCCTTCAGAGTGTTTAATGCGGTTGGGAGGGGACGCTGTTTCTCAATAATCAAGAAGTCATCCAAGTAATGGATGACCATTGGCAAACCCCCGTGGTGAACCAATATCCAGTGAAGAGCTTGAGCTAGCTGATCAAAAAGCCAAGGACTGCTTTTGCAACCGAACGTGAGACGGTTGGCAAAATAAAACTTATTGGACCATCTGATGCCATAACAACCCCAGAGCTGTGGCTGAATGGGCAGTAGCTTAAAGGCGTCAGCTATATCCGCTTTGGTGAGCCAAGAACCCTTGCCTGAGAGCAAAATGAGCTGGATTGCTTGATCAATGGAAGAGTATCTCATTGAGAATTCGTCTGAAGGGATCAGAGAATTCAGGCTAGGAGTGGACGAAGCATGTGGAGCAGACAAATCATAGATCAGACGTTTTTTATTAGATGACTGTTTTGATACAATACCGATGGGATTGATGCGCCAGTGTTGAAAGGGAACGTCGGAGAAGGGGCCTAGCAAGAAACCTTTCGCGACCTCTGCTAGGATCAATGTGTTAACTGCCTCTGGATCCTGACTGGCTGACATTAGGTTAGGACCCTCCCAGTTACTTTGGGGAAGAGAAATTAACCCTGTGTGAAACCCTTGGCGGAAACCGGATATCAGGGATTCAGTGAATGCTCGATCAGGGTGGTCGGCTAGGAGAATCGACAGTAGTTCGACATTGATGTCGGTTAGTCATGGTTGTTGTGAGGTTTTCCTAGGGCACGAGGAGCGAGGATGAGCTCTGAAACACAACGAGCAGATGTGCAAAGCCCGACATGCGTTGAAGGCACAGCTCCCCAGATTAAAGTTGTTGCACAACTGGCTTTTGCCGAGGTAAACTATGGGCCGGCCTAATTTGTCCACTGAACTGGAATTGCCCTGACTGCCGGAGGGGCCGGGCCATGGACCTTGTGGCGTGTTAAGACTGTAGTTTGGGCACCAATCCGTTGTATGAAATATAGACTGGCAGTTTGAGCAGGTGGGGGCCCTGAGCCCCGCGAAGTGCCGGCAGAATAGCTCAGTATCCATCTCCGCCCAATTGGTGACAAACTGGAACTGGGAGAGCGCTGCTGCTGCTTTGGCGGAGAAGGACCGGTGATAATCGTAGAATGCTGATCCACCATATTTCTGGCCCAGGTCGGTGACCCGGTAAAGGTATCTATCCAATTCCTCCCTTCTGTCAGGCTGGGCTGAGCAGACCACATCCCTATAAACACTGAAGGCCAGGACAAATTCCGGGATGGACAGCTTCCTACTGAGACGTGCATCTTTGGCTTTCATGACTATTGATACGTCCCCACAGTTGATCACGCGGTTCTCTGCAACATCATGGGATGCAATGAGGATGGAAGCTAGGTTAATGTCCTTGCCTGCCACTATATCTTTTTTGAGACTTTCTGGTAGGAAGTGGGATGGGACAATTTGGGGGGTAGGAATATTAATACCTTGGAGAGACTGTAGGGCGGCCGGAGTTGATACGGTGGCCTGGCTTTGGCCGGACGTTGAAGGCTGGACTTCCAGGACCTCAACTCTGGACTGGATGTCCGAGACTGAGTTGACTAACCCGTTGATGGAAGCTTGGAGCTGGGAAAGCGACAGCTGTATAGATGACAAGGAAGATTGTTCCTCGGAGGACCCAGCCTCAGACATCAGGATCCTATAAAGTTCCGCTTTCCTGGCTGATGATGGATACCGGATCCCTTTCCTGTTTAGCTCAGCAATTAGCTTTGGAATGGTCCAGTTGCGGAGAGATCTGTTGCTGCTGCGACCTGAGACTACTGAGCCTAAGGAAGACACATTGTCTTCTGTACCAGACAACTGGGACATCTTGGATCCGCTTTGGCTGAACCGAACTTGTGAAGAATGAATTGATCTGGATTGCCGCGGATAGAAAGGTCAACAATAAGAGCTAGGTGAGGAAAACATGGACTGAAATAAACAAGAACAGAACCTACCAATGCTAGGATCTTGTTGCGTGTATCTTACCTTGCAGAACTTTTGCCTACTTTGGATTTTATGACGGCTGGAGACACTCCTAGGAATCTGAGGGAAAATTTTTGTAAACTGAATAAACGTGGCTGTGAGAAGAGTGGGGACCGCGAGACCCCTACGAACGACCGGAAGGCTCGTGCCCGGCCTTGACAGACTCGGACGGGGTATGGTAGCCCCGATGTGACATGAGATGGGAGCCGCAATGGCTAACTTGAAGGAGCTGGATGTTGCCCAACGCCTGGTACGACCTAGGAACTCAAGAAGGACAAAATGACGTGACCTGCCATCAGACAGCTGAACCTTAACGATCCACGTAACCATGCCGATCTTGGCCGGACGAACTAGTTAACAAGGAACGCCAGATCCAGACTGAACGATATAGGTGACACCACGTTGAACGAACCTGAATGGTCCCGAGACCTGTGCCATGGACTGGTCTGGTGGTCCATATGCCGGGCGACAATGAACTGGGGCCTGGACGATCCAGGAAACGTGCCACACGTGATGGGCGCCTGGATGATTTCGGTAACATACAACAATTGCTTGGGGCTGGACGATCCAGGCAATTGATAGCGATAGGCCATGGCCTGGACGATCCAGGTGACGTACTGACAATGGCCTGAACCTGGATGATCCAGGTGAGATACAATATTGAACCGGGCCTGGACGATCCAGGTAACGTATTTACACATGACAGGGCCTGGACGATCCAGGTGACATACAACAATGGCCTGATCCTGGACGATCCAGGTAACCGATAGCAATAGGCCATGGTCTGGACGATCCAGGTGACGTACCACATCGCACTGGGCCTGGACGATCCCGGTGACGTACAGACGATGGCCTAATCCTGGACGATCCAGGTGACATACAACATTGAACCGGGCCTGGACGATCCAGGTAACGTATTTACACATGACAGGGCCTGGACGATCCAGGTGACATACAACAATGACCTAATCCTGGACGATCCAGGTGACCGATAGCAATAGGCCATGGCCTGGCCAATCCAGGTGACGTACCACCTCGCACTGGGCCTGGACGATCCAGGTGACGTACAGACAATGGCCTAATCCCGGACGATCCAGGCAACCGATGGCAATAGGCCATGGCCTGGACGGTCCGGTGACGTACCGCATTGCACTGAGCCTGGACGATCCAGGAGACGTACAGACGATGGCCTAATCCTGGACGATCCAGGTGACATACAACATTGAACCGGGCCTGGACGATCCAGGTAACGTATTTACACATAACGGGGCCTGGATGATCCAGGTAACATACAACAATGGCCCAATCCTGGACGAACCAGGTAACCGATAGCAACAGACCATGGCCTGGACGATCCAGGTGACATACAACATTGAACCGGGCCTGGACGATCCAGGTAACATACAACAATGGCCCAATCCTGGACGAACCAGGTAACCGACAGCAATAGACCATGGCCTGGACGATCCAGGTGACCTACAACATTGAACCGGGCCTGGACGATCCAGGTAACATAATTACACATAACGTGGCCTGGACGATCCAGGTAACATACAAGGAATGGCCTAATCCTGTACTGTCCAGGTACCTTAAGGATGCCAGTAGACTGGACCAGCTGAGACGCCTGATGCCAGCCCTTGCCAGCCGTGATGGGAGTGACCCGATCTCTGCGTCTGGCAAGTGGTTGAGGAAAGGTTCAGCAGTGAGGCAGTGAGGCGCGCGCCACCTGTTCCTGACTCACTGCTATGCTCACGCTGTGCGAGGCGAGTTTCAGGCGTCTCCGGTGGGTAAGCGAGCGGCCCGATCTGCGCTCAGCAGGAAGTGGCTGGGGAGACAGCGGAAGCCGATGCGTTCCACCGTGGACCGCAAGCCGGAATGAGAGAGCGCAGCTGCCGGCCGCGCCGATGCGAAGTTAGCAGGACTTACTTGATGAGAAGGAACTTCTCTCCGGACGTACACCGAACAGCAAGACGCACCAGACACAAGTGAACTTGGAGGCCGGCTAGATGTGCTCTTCCTACAAAGTAAGTGAGACACACCGCCTGTGGGAAGGTATTGGAGGGAATATATAGGGAGCTACGCCCCGCCCACAAACACAGGCTGAAATCAGCCTTAATACTTGTTCACTTAGCATTTTGTTAATTGCAAAAAAATAAAATATTAACACTCTCTTACTTTTCAGAATTTTTTTCCACAATTGCCTAAAACTTTTGTCTTGTGTATATACTTTATATCTTTCTGATATTCATTTATCTCCTCTTGCACTTTCTTGGGACCCAAGCAAGACAAATGCTACATTCTCTCCTGTATTGTCTCCCATTTGACATTAAAAGCAAGTTAGCTCCAGATAACATGACATTTCTAACAGATCTTTTATATTTGTCTCCATGAATAATTCATGTGATAGTTGTTTTAACGTTATTGGCTTGAAGTTGAATATCTGACAGATTATGTTATTAGCAGAGTTGTTTTTTTTGTTTTTGTTTTTTCATTAAAGCAGACACATTATTTGCAGTTAGTCTTAATAATTCAGTAGAAAAGCAGGAGCACAACAATGGAGGTGAGCAGTAGAGATATTCCTTGTCGGGTGTTCATAAAGAAAAACAGTTTGCTGCCGGGACAATTATCTGACTTTTCACATAAACAAGAAAATCCTGAATTATGGAAAAAAGAACATTTTGTAAAAATGTACAAAAAGGAATGCTTGTGGCTAAACACCTGACCCAAGCAACGTCTTAGATGCACTACAGGCCCTAAATTTCTTTTTTTGTAGCCCCATAGAAATGAAATCCATAAAAAATGTGGATTGGATGCAGACAAAAAATGTGGTTGTGTGAATGCACCCTAATTTGATTGTTAATAGGGTGATACCATGAAAAAAAGTTCTTGTATATACCCCTCCCCCAGAGGCTGTAAAAGGGTAGAGATTTCAGTAACAGGAATACAGGATATTATATTTTTTTCTTTTATCGCTTGCAGCCAATTCTTTTTCTCCCCTAAGAAGGATTGTCCAGTTTGTTCTTCTGGCATCCATTCACATGAGCAGCTTTGTACCCTGGATGGGTAGACCAGGCTTCATATTTTTGCATGCTGTTCTACTACAGTAATAGATAATGTTACATTGATAAATGTCAAACTCTCATGATGATCATGCTTGAACAGTCCAATGGCATTGCTGGCTTGTCATATCATACATGTTCTGTCACCTGATGTCTGTTTAACCCCTTCTACCCCGGGCCAGTTTTTACCTTCCTGCCCAGGCCATTTTTTGCAAATCTGACGTGTCACTTTATGTGGTAATAACTTTGGAAAGCTTTTAATTATCCAAGCCATTCAGAGACTGTTTTCTCGTGACACATTGTACTTCATGTACGTCATAAATTTGAGTCAATATATTTCACCTTCAAATTTACCAAAAATGTAAAAAAATTTGCAATTTTTAAAATTTCAATTTCTCTGCTTTTAAAACAGAAAGTGATACCTCATAAAATATTTATTACGTAACATTCCCCATATGTCTACTTTATGTTTGCATTATTTTGTAATTTTTTTTTGCGGACGTTAGAAGGCTTAGAATTTTAGAAGCTATACTAAAACTTTTTAAGAAAATTTCCAAAACCCACTTTTTAAGGACCAGTTCAGGTCTGAAGTCACTTTGTGGAGGCTTACATAATAGAAACCCCCTATAAATGACCACATTGTAGAAACTAAACCACTCAAGTTACTCAAAACTGATTTTACAAACTTTGTTAACCCTTTAGGTGTTCCACAAGAATTAAAAGAAAATGGAGATGAAATTTCTAAATTTCACTTTTTTGGAAGATTTTTCATTTAAATCCATTTTTTTCTTTAACACATCGAGAGTTAACAGCCAAACAAAACTCAAAATTTATTACCCAGATTCTGAGGATTACAGAAACACACCACATGTGCTTGTAAACTGATGTAAGGGCACAGGGCAGGGCGCAGAAGGAAAGGAGCGCCATATGGTTTTTGGAAGGCAGATTTTGCTGGACTGGTTTTTAAACACCATGTCCCATTTGAAGCCCCCCCCGATGCACCCCTACAGTAGAAACTCCCAAAGTGACCCCATTTTGGAAAGTAGGGGATAAGGTAACAGTTTTATTGGTACTATTTTGGGGTACATATGATTTTTAATCGCTCTATATTACGTTCTTTGTGAGGCAAGGTAACCAAAAAACAGTTGTTTTGGCACTGTTTTTATTTTTTACAACGTTCATCTGACAGGTTAGATCATGCACTATTTTTATGGAGCAGGTTGTTACAGACGCAGTGATATCAAATATGTCTACTTTGTTTGTTTGTTTCAGTTTTACATAATAAAGCATTTTTGAAAAAAAAATGTTTTTGTGTCTCCATTTCTGAACGCCATATTTTTTTTATTTTTCTGCCAATAGTCTTGTGCAGGGGCTTATTTTTTGCAGGAAGAATTGACGTTTTTATTGGTACCATTTTTGGGTACATATGATTTTTTGATCATTCATTACACTTTATGAGGCAAGGTGACCCAAAAAATTGTTTGTTTTTGCACAGTTTTTATTTATTTATTTATTTTTACAGCGTTCACCTGAGGGGTTAGGTCACATGATATTTTTATAGAGAAGGTCGTTACGGATGTGGAAATACCTAATATGTATACTTTTTCTTATTCAAGTTTTACACAATAATAGCATTTATTAAACCAAAAAAAATATGTTTCAGTGTCTCCATAGTCTGAGAGCCATACTTTTTTAATTTTTTTAATGATTGTCTTAGGTAGGGGCTCATTTTTTGTGGGATGAGGTGACGGTTTGATTGGTTCTATTTTGGGGGGCATACGCCTTTTTGATCGCTTGGTGTTGCACTTTAAATGATGTTAGGTGACAAAAAATTGCTTTTTTGGCACTGTTTATATTAATTATTTTTACAGTGTTCACCTGAGGAGTTAGGTCATGTGATATTTTTATAGAGCTGTTTTTTTACGGACGCAGCGATACCTAACATGTATACTATTTTTTATTTATTTCACTTTAACACAATAATTGCATTTTTTAAACAAAATAAATGATGTTTTAGTGTCTCCATGTTCTGAGAGCTATATTTTTTTTAATTTTTTTAACGATTGTCTTAGATAGGTGCTATTTTTTTGAGGGATGAGGTGACGGTTTTATTGGTACCAGTTTGGGGGGCATACGCCTTTTTGATCGCTTGGTGTTGCAATTTTTGTGATGTAAGGTGACAAAAATTGCTTTTTTTAAAACTGTTTAAAATTATTTTTTTTACGGTGTTTATCGGACGTGGTGGATCATGTATTTCCTCAATAGACTTCTACAGTGCGCCAGATCTCTTTCCATCACCAGCGGCATTAGTCTGAAGAAGGCCACATGGCCGAAACGTAACATTAAAGCTGCAATAACCATACAATAAAAGAAATCAAGATTATTCTAATTACGCTGGAGTCTTTGTCTTTATGTATAATTGGGGCTGGAACCCTACTCCAAGCAAAGTAGAACAGAGTGCAACAAGGTTACAACAATATTTATAGAGCCAGTCGTTACGGACTCAGCGATACCTAATATGTGTGTGTTTTCTTTTTTTTTCTATTTTTTATATAAAATCAGGGGAAAGGGGCGTTTATTTCTTTATTTTTTACTTGAAACGTTATTTTATATTTTTAAAAACTCTTTTTTTGACTTTTTTTTTAAACTCTATTTCTGTTCCACACTGGGACTTTACTTTTGAGGGTCTGATCCCCTCTGCAATGCATTACAATACATCTGTATTGTAATGCATTGCCTGTTAGAGTATTACACTGGGTAATACACTAACAGGTTGCCTAGGAGACCCAGTCTGGGGCTCAATCTCCTGGGCACCCGTAGAAGGCAGGTCCCGATGCCGTGCAAGGCATTGGGCAGCCTCTGCACGGCATCGGGCTGCCTTCTCACCCATCGGGTCCCCGCCACAGCAGCGCGGGGTCCCAATGGGTTCCCTCACCCGCCGCAAATCCCTCCTATGCCGCGGTCAGCGCTGATTGTGGCATAGAAGGGGTTAATCCGCCGGCATCGGCTTGTACAGCCATGCCGGCGGATACAGCAGGGGCCCGGCTACCAGGGACTTCCGGGCCCCTGCAGTGATCACCATGACATAATAGTACTATTACGTCATATGTCGGGAGGGGGTTAAGGCTTACTACTTATATCTGGAGGCTATATGGAGGCACCACAGGAAGCCAGTTGCACACTCTGCAGACACAGTACATTGTAGCTCTCCATACACTTGTATGGGTGCTGTATTAAAGCTCTGAACCCGGACATATCCCCATTTTCACCCAGGCAGCCCCCCTGATATGAGCATCGGAGCGTTTAATGCTCTGATGCTCTCCCTTGCCCTGCGCAGGACAAGGGTTGTTTGTTTATATTTTTACACTGCTAGGCAGAGGCTTCCACCTAGCAGTGTTGATGGTGACGTCACCAGCTCTGATGGGCGGGCTTTAGCACTGCCTTAGCTGTTTTACAGGCCCATTAGTGCCGGTGACATAACCGGGCAAACTTTTAGGCGGAACCTTGCTAGCTTTACCCATGAAGAGCCCGGTACGTCATCGGATCTAAAAAAAAAGCCTTTGCCAGAGGGGCTGCCTGGGTGAAAAAGGGGATATGTCTTGGATTAGCTCTGAAGATACCCTATGAGGTTTTCAGTCTATTCTGTGACAGATTTATGGAATATAGCTCACAACAAATGTATCAAATTCTGCACAACAATTGTTAAATTTGAAACATTTTGGAGAAGACTTGGTGCTTTTAGTTTAGTTTTATGTCTTATGTTTTACACCAGTCACCATGTAGATAAATTCCATAAATATGCCCATAACCATGTTGCCCATGCAGCTGATATGGTGGACATGCCACAATCGAGAATTGTGCTTGCCCGGAATACATATATTATTTCCACTGAAAATGTCATGCACCGAGCTTGATACCTGAGGGCCATGTCTAGAAAGCTGCCCCAATTCTTTATGCAGCATTTTGACAAATTTAGGGCAATTGCTCCATGCCTTATAAACAGATTTTTCAGCATTATTGCAAAAACTCCCCCTTTGACCCTCGCCTTTAATTTACCAATACAATATGAATTCTGCCCCCTCATTTGTCTACATAGCTGTGTGCCATTAGCTGATAATTGCCTCGGTAATTGCTCAGGCTTTGATGTGTAAACCGTAATTATAACATTTCATGCCGATTCATCTGAATATGAAATATTAATATGGCAGCATGACTTGGCACACCCTTTTATCCGAAATGACTTGCAAGCAACTAATCCATTAGTAAGTGTAATTTAATGTAGGTCAGGGTCACTGTGATGTCATTGTACATTTTTCATACTGTAGATTGGTTGCTAGCCCGGATTGTGGTAAACTTCCACTTAGAGTTGATCAATGTGTGTTAACTCTTAATCTGCCCCAGTAAATGCACTCTCCGAGTCTGACTATGGTTCCCATGTAATGATGTGTCTGACGGAAAGCAGCCATGTTTCTCTTTAACCCTTTTTAACCCCTTAACACTATATTAAGTAACTGTACATCGTAAGCATTAAAAGGTTTTCCAGGATTTTAAAACTGATGACTTATCCTCTGGATAGGGTATCAGTATATGATTGGTGGGGGTTCGACACCCGGGACCCCCGCCGATCAGCTGTTTGAGAATGCATTGGCACTACTGTGAGCGCTGCAGTCTTCTCATAGCCTACCAAGCACAGCGCCGTACATTGTATAGTGACTGTGCTCGGTATCGCAGCTCAGCCCCATTCACTTCGATGTGGCTGAGCTGTTTCTAGGCCATGTGACCGATGAACATGTCATCACAGGAGCACTGGTTCTTTCTCAAATAGCTGATCATGGGGGGAGCCCCCTCTGTTGGACTCTGATTGGTCGCTATGAAGGCTTCCAGCGCTCTCATAGTGAGTTGCCTGCAAACAGGGGCAGACTTGGAACTTAAAAAAGCCTAAAAGTGGCCTCAGTGTTGTAGGTGGGTCCAAATTGACAGAAGACGGGGCAACACAAGTAGATAGGGCCAGTACAAGTTGACAGGGTCAGCGAGGATAATATAAAAGCCTTAGAAAACCCCATTAATAGTGGAATATTCCGATTATTTTTAGCAGCTGGGCCACAGAGCAAATACTATGGCGGTACCCTGGGGATAACACTTGTTTTAGCACTATGTGTGGCCGTATGTAAAAGATTATTTAGTGTATTGCAAATTCAGCAACTGATTTTACAAGGCTTACAATATAATGTGCTACAAAAGACATTGAAATGCAAGGTGCTTGACTCACTAGCATAAAAGTATTCGTTTTAAATGTCAGTGAAGCAAAACACCATTCAATTTACATATAAATACGCAGCATTACAAATCAAATCCTTCAAATTCTTCTACAAAGATTATATTATACAAATTCTCCTCTAAGCTGGCACTTGGGCACAATAAAATAAAATTTACTTGTGTTTATTAAATGATGAATTTTTTTTCATTTAAAGTACAGCACTATAGATATTATTATTAAAATTATTATTATTAATCTTTATATAGCGCCAACATATTCTGCAGAACTTTACATTCAAGTACAGAGTCATAAATAACATAGCAGCAAACAGTTTTACCCGCAGATACAGGTAGATCAGTACCAAAATCTATCGACAGCTGTGTCCACGGTCTGTTGGGAATGACCAGTGGCAACAGAGACCCCGCCGGACGAGTATGAGTGACTTTAGCGTGTGCACAGGTTGTACAGGTGAACAAAAAATCAATGACATCCTGGGGCAACCTCGGTCACCAAAAACGATGAGACAATAGCTCTGAGGTTGCTTTACTACCAGGGTGCCCAGTGAGTGCAGAGTTATGGTGTTCTTTTAATATTTCAAGGAGCAAATTCAAAGGCACAAACAACTTTCCTGGGGGACAGGAGACTGGGGCGTCCCCCTGAGCCTTCAACACCATCCCTTCCGGGTCTAAGTGTAACGCAGAGACAACCACCCCCTTTTGTAAAATCGGCACCGGATCGTCAACATCACCCCCCCTCCAGGAAAACTTCGGGATAACACATTAACTTTGACATTTTTTTGCCCCTGGACGATAGGTGATAACAAAATTAAACCTGGTAAAAAACAAAGACCACCTACTGTAGCTTTTCTAGGGGTAAGACGTTTAGCAGACTCAAGGTATAACAGGTTTTTATGATCAGTAATCACCGTGATGGGATGAGCTGCCCCTCCAAAAAGTGACACCATTCCTCAACCGCTAATTTAATAGCTAAAAGTTCCCTGTTGCCTATATCATAATTCCTCTCAGCTGCTGACAATTTCTTAGAAAAGAAAGCACAAGGATGCCATTTATTAGGAGACGGGCCCTGGGACAGTACAGCCCCCACCTCCGATGCATCAACCTCCACAATAAAAGGTTGAGAAACATCAGGCTGGATCAGTTTGAGTGCCGAGGTGAAACTCTCCTTCAGAGAAGAAAAAGCCAGTTTAACAGAGTCAGACCATTTAGAAAAATCAGTCCCCTTCTTTGTCATGTCCGTAAGGGGTTTGACAATCGCAGAAAAGTTCTGAATTTGGCAAAACCCCAAAAAACGCTGCAAAGCTTTTAGGTTCTCAGGAAGATCCCATTCTAGGATCGCGCAGACCTTCTCTAGAGCCATACGGAACCCCGAAGCTGATAGCAAATACCCCAGGAATTGTACCTTCTGTACAGCGAATACACATTTTTCCAATTTAGCATATAACTTATTCATCCGTAAAATCTGCAACACCTGCCTGACATGTACCTTGTGTGTCTCCAGATCGGGTGAATAGATCAAAATATCGTCAAGATATATTACAACAAATCTACCAACAAGATGAAGTGTTGAAAGAAGTGTTGAAAGACCACAGGCGCATTAGTCAGGCCAAATCGCATGACCAGGTTTGTTAAAGGCTGTCTTCCACTCATGTCCCTCTTTGATGCGCACCAGCAATCTGATTAAAAAGGTCGGGAATGAGAGGAAGAGGATAGGAGTCTCGGATAGTTATCCAATTTAGTTCACGAAAATCTAGGCAAGGACGCAAGCCCCCATCTTTCTTCTTCACAAAGAATAACCCTGCAGGCACGGGTGAAGAGGAGGGTCTGATATGTCCTTTAGCCAGACTCTCGGAAATATATACCTTCATGGCTTGTCTTTTGGGGCCAGAAAGATTATATAACGTGATTTGGGTAACTCCAGGGAGCAGGTTAACCAGGCAATCATACGGACGATGGGGTGGTAACTCCTGATACCCCTTCTCAGAGAAAACATCTTCAAAGTCGGACACAAATGCTGGTAAGGTTGTAATGGAGGTGGCTGAGCAACTGCGAATCAGGCAATTGTCTCTACAATGCTCACTCCACTCCAATATCTCCCTGGCACCCTCCGCACAACCTGGGGTCAGTAGTTTTCCAACTGTTGTTTCTCATTGGGTACGGATGGACAAGCTCCAATGAAATGACCCCTCCGACCACAGAAAAAACAAACCCCAGACTTACGGCGAGCCCCAGGAGTAGCAAACCAAATAGCGTGGCAGCACACTGCTAAATGCACTAAGAATGTGTGAACAGGGTCAAATACATGACGCCAATACTTACTGTTAAGCAGTGAAGAAGCTCTTAGTGCATATTATTGATCAAAAATATGTCGAGCCCACCTACCAAACGTCAAGGTAGCTTCTCATCAGGTGGGACCCAGGAGTACCAACCTGACGAGTGGCTCCCCCTAGTTGCATAGGTTCTTCTGAGTCAGAACAAACAGTCTCTGGAGGACAAGAACTCCTCAGCCTATCCCTAAGGCATCTATCAATTCTTATAGATAGCGACATGGCGGCCTCAAGGGATATAGGAGGCTCATACAGCACAAGCACATATTTTACTTTCTCTGACAACCCCTGGCAAAACTGGCTTCTGAGAGCCGGGTCATTCCACTTAGTATTCGTGGCCCACCTTAGAAACTCGGAACAATAAACCTCCGCTGACCGTTCTCCCTGCTGAAGCTGACGTAATCTAGACTCAGCTAGGGAGACTCGGTCAGGCTCATCGTATATGAGACCCAGAGACTCAGAAAACTCATCTACTGACCGGAGGGTCTGGGTACCAGCTGGCAACGAAAAAGCCCAGGATTGAGGATCCCTATGAAGAAGGGAGATAACAATCCCCACCCGCTATTACTCATTACCAGAGGAATTTGGGCGCAGCCTGAAATTTAATTTACAGGCTTCTCGGAACACCACAAATTTGTCTCTCCCTCCAGAAAATCTGTCAGGGAGAGCAACCTTAGGTTCCGGATTGACCTGGTTACCCATAGCAATCACTGGGTTCGAGATCCACTGCAGCTGCTGAAGGACTGACGCCCTCAATTCTGTCACTTCAAGAGACAGACCTTGCAACTGCTTTGCCAAAGCAGCAATAGGATCCATAGTAAATCTTAAAAAAAATATGTATTTATTTTCAAAATAAGGGCCAGATATAATATCACGTCTGATTAGGCAGGTAACAGATGTGCTGCACAGAGGGGAGGGAAGGAGGGTACACTTCCACTAGTGAGAGGGAAGAGTGGTGACCGCTAACTCACCTAGCACTGGCACCTGGCTGCCCTGACGTTCCTAGATGGGCTGCTAACCGGAACGCCGATCACGTTTCGTGAGTGAGTGAGTAGGGCGGTGGGAGCACTAGTCCTCACCACTGACACCTAGGGTAACAACAGGGAAAGGACAAACAATCCCGAAGGGAGACAACAATAACTGGAGATCCAACAGCTCCACAGCAACTCCAACTCCAACTGAGGTCAGAATAGAAGATCTGGAAAGCAGGTCTATATCGGGCAGCAAGGAAAGCAGAAAGGAAGAATATATAGTAGCTGGAAGTGGCTGACAGAGAACAGCTGAAAGGAAAAACTACAGATTCCTAAATTGGACAAAAAGGATTGCAAACCTAAGCAGGAAAATTGGGACCGGAATTTATTCCCACCACTAGGCCATGGAGTGGTCTCTTGAGCAACCGAGCGAGTAGCCACCCGCTGCGACCTTCTGACCCCAGGCACAACAGGGTCAGCAATAAGTCGTGACAGCCTCGTGATAATAGGGCAGTGGTGGTGAACCTATGACACGGGTGCCAGATGTGGCACTTAGAGCCTTCTCTGTGGGCACCCACGCCTAGAAAAAGTCTAAGGCATACCAATATGCCTTAAAGTATAACTGTCATATATATTTTTTGGGGAGTATTGGATTGTGGTGATTAATATCACCTTGGTGGCCCTATTTAAACTTTTCACTGTGTATTCAATTACCCCTTAATTTCACATTTTTGTTCCCTGTACTGCCTACTTTTACCTGAGCTTAAAATAGTGTTGCTAGGCATGGTCCGTCTATCTGTTGAAGGACGGAGGACGCAGAAGCAGACTGCGTGTAAGGTCAGATTACTGACAGCCAGGGACTGTAAGTAAATGATTAAAGCCAGGTCCTCCCCAGCAGCTGATAACAGTGCCTGGGCTGTGTGCACTTCTCCCTGTCCCTGCGCTTGGCAGATGCTCCCTCACTCAGCAGAGCTGGAGAAGTAGAGTTGAAGCAGCGCACAACAGGGAAGGGAGATCTGCCGTCTGCTCAGTGTATAAATGAAAGCAACATGTGGTAAGAAGGCCCCTTTGTGCTGCAGGAGATTAACCCTTTAGGGGGAGGGTTCTGGTTACTGACACTTTTGGGGGGCTATTGTTACTGGCTAGTGAGGGCAGGTGGGATTAGCCTCAGGGTGAGGGCAGTGGCGGCCATCTTAACTGAATAGTGAAATTGCAGTTTTATGCAGACTGGTTGCTAAGGGCTGAATCTTATTAAATATGGGGTAAGTCAGTCTAATAGTAACTGATTCTGGAATATCATGTTATTAGTAACTACATATATGAAAATTTAAATTAGGGTCTAAATGTGACAGTTATCCTTTAAAATTTTACCGCCATTCATCAGGGCGCTCTATGAACGGCACAGGCAGCGCACTGAATGTAGGCAGGCTATTATAGCTAAATGATGAATGAAGTACATGGAAGATATACTGTCGGACTGTAGTATTCAGGGTAAAGGGTGTTTTGGAGGAGTGTCTAAAACTGGATGTTATGGATTAACCTAATTGCTTGAGGTAGTGCATTCCAGAGAGCTGGTGCAACTTGGGAAAATTCTAGGAGATGGGAGTGAGAGATTTGGAGTACAGTGGATGTCAGTCGTAAGACTTTTGGCAGAATGGAGGGCACGGGTAGGATGGTAGACAATGATGAGGGAGGAGATGTAGGGGGTGCAGCACTGTGAAGAGCTTTGAGGGTGAGAATGAGCACTTTAAATTGAATCCTGTACTGTATGGGCAACCAGTGCAATGACTGGCACAGAGAAGAGACATTGGAGCAGTGGTTAGACAGATAGATCAGCCTGGCTGCTGCATTCATTGTGGATTGGAAAGGGGAAAGTCTGATGAGGGGGAGGCCAATTAGTAATGAGTTACAGTAATCGAGGCAGGAATGGATCAGGGCAACAATGAGAGTTTTTGTTGTTTCCACAGTAAGAAAGGGGCAAATTCTAGAGATGTTTTTGAGGTGTAGACAGCATGAGCAGGCTACAGATTGAATATAGGTAGTGTTGAGTGAATCGAAGTATCCGAAGTGGACTTCGATCCGAATTGCAGGGAAAATTTGATTCGCCGCAAAGCAAAATTTCCTCATACTTTGTGGTAACGAATCAATTTTCCCTGAAATGGCAGTAAAAAAAAAAAAAAACATCCATTTGAGTACAAAGAGGCTGCCGCGGCCATCTTGCTTGAAGATCTCACGCAAAATCTCATGTGCAGTGACGTGTGACGTCACCACGCCAGCCAGCGTGATGACATCATCACGGACCGCGCAAGATTTCATGCTGGATCTTCAAACAAGATGGCCGCGGAGGCCTCTTCGCGCTCAAATGGATAAGGTAAGAACAGTTACATTTTTTTTTTAGCTGATCAACTCCTGAAAGGTCTTAATATTCATAACAGATGCCGCGATCAGCAATGAATGCGGAATCTGAGGCTTTCAATGACGGGGGGGGCGCAATCGCTGTTCCCCATCATTATGCTTGCTACTTACGAAGAAATGCGCTTTGTGACAACAGCGACAGCGGATGTGCTGCGATGGTTTGCCACACACTGAGATGGAGATATCAGGTTTAGGTAGTTTAGTGGAAGGAGAAAACACCAGTAGTTTTTCACAGATTCAGTATCAGACAGCGAGAGGACATGATGTTAGAGACAGTGGACAGACAGTCAGGAAATGGGGCCAGTAGTGCATGTGGGTAGGACAAAAAGAAGAGAGGAGCCTGGAGACTAGAGATAGATCATGTCTGATACCACATTGCACCGCTGATCAGAATTCTATCATGGAGCATGAGGGAAGAAAATCTTAAAATGACAAATTGTTTAGTTTTTATTATGTTTTTTTTTTTTACTTTATTTTAATAGTGTATTTTATTTTTTATGTGATTGATCCAGTTCTAACTCCAGCCACTTGATTAGCCACAATAAGCTGATATTTCCTGTTTTCTGTAATTCAAATTTGCTGTATAGACTGGGGCACAATGAGCACAGTCATCTCATTATTATCAGCGGGTGACTAGATAAGGCAGGATAGTAACACCATACACACAGACACACATCACTTCTTGGAGACTGTGATAATCTATGACATTTTCTATCATTTGACTGCCATTCATTTCAGCAGCCATAAAGTCCACATGCCCTACTGTACTGCGCTGTGTGCAGTCAATACAAAAAAAGAAAAGTACTCTGCCAAAATGGCCGTCTCCAGTTTTTTCAAGTACAAATATAGTTAAAAAATGTTAAATTAATTACAATTTTAAAATTGTGTAATAGATTTCAAACTTTTTCTTCTATAGACTGAAATCTAATGAATGAAATTAATATGTACATACAAGAGACATGCCCTTCATATTACAGAACCATAAAACTTCCATACGGATACATGTGCCAAGCCTATTAGGGACTGTGATGTGTCAACATTAGCACATTACACGCCCTCATAGAGCCTGCCTAATGATTCTTAAAGGGGTGTTCTTATCTCATATAGGATATGTCATCAGTTTATGATCTGTAAAGGTCCAACTACTGAGAATGCCACTAAGGCCTCTTGCACACGAACGTGTGCTGCCCGTGCTGCAGACCGCAAATTGCGGTCCGCAATGCACGGGCCCCGACCATGGGCCAGCCGCATGTGGATCGTGAACCCATTCACTTGAATGGGGTCCGCGATCAGTCCTTTCCGCAAAAAGATAGGACAAGTTCTATCTTTTTGCGGAACAGAAGCACAGAACAGAACCCCGCGAAAGCACTCCATAGTGCTTCCGTTACGTGGTTCCGTTCTGCACCGCATCTTCAAGTGAATGGGTCCGCATCCGTGATGCGGAATGCACACGGCCGCAATACTGCCACGGGGGACACACGGTTGTGTGCAAGAGGCATAATCCTGAGAATGTGTGCACCCACTGTGCAGGGGAAATGCAGCACTGCTTCATTCAAGTTAATGGGGCTGGCTGCAGTTCCCAAAACAGCCAGGTAGCTGGGTGGTGCTGCCGTACTGGGAAGGACATTGAAGGGGCCACTGGAATTAATTAACACTGTGGCTCCTGCAATATGCCATCAGGGTCTGAGATAGGAAGAACCCAGCATTTGCTAAGAATGAAGTAGGTAGTCATTTGAAGTTGACATACTATTGTGGCGTCTGTGGCGTGCATGCTGTTTTGGGGCTTCATACTATTTTGGAGAATCTGTGGTTTGCATATTATTATTGAGCATCTGTGGCTGACCTGCTATTATAGGATATCTGAGGCTGACCTGCTATTATAGGATATCTGTGGCTGACCTACTATTGTAGGGTATCTGAGGCTGACATGCTATTATAGGGTATCTGAGACTGACCTGCTATTATAGGGCATCTGTGGCTGACCTGCTATTATAGGGTATCTGTGGCTGCCCTGCTATTATAGGGTATCTGTGACTGACATGCTATTATAGGGTATCTGAGACTGACCTGCTATTATAGGGTATCTGAGGCTGACCTGCTATTATAGGGTATCTGTGGCTGACCTACTATTATAGGGCATCTGTGGCTGACCTGCTATTATAGGGCATCTGTGGCTGACCTGCTATTATAGGATATCTGAGACTGACCTGCTATTATAGGGTATCTGTGGCTGACCTACTATTATAGGGTATCTGTGGCTGACCTACTATTATAGGGTATCTGTGACTGACCTGCTATTATAGGGTATCTGAGACTGACCTGCTATTATAGGGTATCTGAGACTGACCTGCTATTATAGGGTATCTGTGGCTGACCTACTATTATAGGGTATCTGTGGCTGACCTACTATTATAGGGTATCTGTGGCTGATATACTATTATAGGGTATCTGTGGATGATATACTATTATAGGGTATCTGTGGCTGACATGCTATTATAGGGTATCTGTGACTGACCTGCTATTATAGGGTATCTGAGGCTGACCTGCTATTATAGGGTATCTGAGGCTGACATACTATTATAGGGTATCTGTGGCTGCCCTGCTATTATAGGGTATCTGAGGCTGACATATAGTATGCATTTGGCTGGTGCAAGCGTTTATGGAGTTGCCTATGGACAGGGCGATCTTTGACTGTAGTTTTTGCACCACTGCCATATAGGATTTCTAGAAAACTGAATGTCAACCCCTATGAGTATTAAAATGGCTGCTATTAGTGGCTGTCACTCAGCATCGTCATCATGCAAGAGAATAAGAAAACTCTGAATAAACCTAATTGGGAAGTCGGATTAATACAAAAATAGAAACTCCTGTCCTCTAGCGATGCGTAGAATGAGATTTCTGCTTAAAAGGATGTGATAGAAGTTCCTAAAATAAAAATCAGAACGCTGACAGAAAGCTAATCAGCTTCCTAAAAACATATTTTTATGAGTCTTCACTTCTCATCCTTCATTTTGAGTCTTTGTTTAACAGTGTGAATGGTAATTGACGTCTCAGCAGAGAATCGCCGTGCAGATGTTTCCGTCCTGCAGAGCGTGATAATTGAGATCTGGAAAGCGCCATCAGACGATGCATTGTCTCATTAACATGAGCCGCTGCCTTTTAGCTTGGGTGTCATCATCTGTCCACCTTCATGTCACCAGCTGCTATATTTCATATCCCTTTAAAGGAGGAATATAAATCTGAGCCACCATATTTCATTATAACTTATTGGGGAAAGTTCAACTTGTGACATTCATCCATCAAATACAGCCTATCATCTTTCTGTGTTGATCCAGAGGAAGGCAAAAAAAAAAAAAAAAAAAAAAGGCCTCCATGTGGTGGTTGCTATTTGCCGCATGTTCACGGGGTTATCCCATGAATACTATAAATAATTAAAATCAGACATTATATAGTACATTTGAACCTCTTTCTAACATGTGCTTCCATCTCAGTAAGCAGGGCAGAGAAATTTGAAAAAAAGCAAACAGCAGGTGGCGCCATACAGATAGATTTCATTGAATACCTCAGTAGCTATAATTAATTTTAATTACATGCAGTTACAAAAGTATTCAGATCCTGGTGCTAATTTGAAAACTGTAGAATATTTCCTTCTTGACTCCAACTATGAAAATTAGAATAATTCAATGGATCATCATCCCAGAAAATCTATTACCTATAACTTGCAATATTTTTACATATTCCAGACCCTTCTTGAACTTGTACATCGAATTGACCACCACCACCAACTCTGGCAGAGAGCTTCATAGTTTTACTGCTGTTACAGTAAAGAATCCACGTCTACTTCTCCTCAGTCCATGGAAAAGTGGGAACCCTGCAGCTGCTCAGTACCCGGGGCAGAGCCTCCAACCCTGAGTCTGTGCTGCTTATGGTAGAAGGGGATAAACTCTGCTGAAGAGTCCAGTGGGAGGAGACAAAGGGTAAACAGCTGAGCCAGCAGATCGGCAGTGCAGGGGCGTGGCCAGCAGATCGGCAGTGCAGTGGGTGTGGCTTTACACCCACTGCACTACCTCAGCTATACAGTGGATAGAATAGGAATCAGGAGACTACAGTCACAGTTTCTGGTGCCAATGGCAAGCAGCTAATCGGCGGAGGTGCCTGGTGTTCGACCCCCACTAATCTCATATTGATGACCTATCTAGAATATAGGTCATCCGTTTCTAAGTTCTGGAAAACCCCTTTAATTATCTTGAACGCCTTTTTCCGTGCCCGCTCTAGTTCAGCCACTTCCTTCTTATATATAGGTGCCCAAAACTTTATGCAATGGCCCAGATTTACTAATGTGTCTGAGCCTAGAATCTGTCTGAAAAGTGGGGTAAATTGGCACAATTTCTACAATTTTTTTAAACTTTTTTGCTCAAAAAGGGGTTGTAGCTTAGGGTTAAAGGGCTTGACTTTATGGTTAAGGCTGCATGGTATAAGATGGAATATCTTGCATCAAAATTGCTCCACAATTCTTGTAGCTAGACCACTGCCAACGCTAAACGTAAGCCAACCAATAGCTGGTATAGTGCTAGAGAAAAGTGTCTGACTTAGACTGCCTAGGTTTACATTGTCTATTAATTTAGTAAATCTGCCCAAATATTTCATGCATAGTCTGACCAGTGATTTGTATAGAGGTCAAACAATGTTCTTGTCATGAGCCTCTATGCCTCTTTTGATGCATCCCATGATTATATTTGCCTGGCATTGGTTCCTACACTAAAGTTTAGTTTACTGTTCACCAATATCCCTAAGTCTGTTCTAGTGACAGTTTTACCCAGTGGTTTACTATTTAAAGGGAGTGTGTTACCAGGAAAATCACTGATAAACCAGTCACAATGCCTTGTAGGGATAGCTCGACTGAATGTAACTATACTTTGGCTCATTCTTGAGAAAAAGTACTTTGAATTGATATGCAAATGAGTAGTTAAGTGCACTGAGGGCAGACCCAAGTTACTCTGTGCACCCTTTCTCCTCTTGCTTCCTCTGACAGACCCTCCCCCTTTTTTTATTGAAATGACTGTGCAGGAACCTGACCCTGTCCAATCAAGAAGAGGGAAGGAGCAGCTCTTTCTATAGCGAGGGGTCCTAAGCGGAGACCCCTCTATGACAGCCATATGCCCAAAGATATATGGACAGGGTTTGTCCTCATGAGACAACCTCCTTTATGGAGAAGGAGGGGCTGGCAGAAGAAGGCAGAGGAGCAAGGAAGCACAGAGCAGACCAGGCCTATTCTCATAAGCAGCTGATCCCAGGAATAGCAACAATGAGATCCCTTATGACCAGTGTAGCGACCGGGCCGCAGATGCAATATGTGAGTGTTGGTGGGCCGATGGGGGTAGTATTAGTTTTACTAATGATTAGCAGCGCTCCCTGGGCTGGCGTGCAGTGAAGGAAAGGACAACACCAGTTGTCCTTCCTTGGACACCAGTTGTCCTTCCTAGGGTGCCTTGGAGGCCGGGTCCCTGGTGTTCGTGACGCCAGCACCACAAGGTGCAATGAGGAAAAGTGACGAATAAGGAGAGAGTTAGCTATTAAACAAACTGGAACTTTACTTGAAATATTTGATTTGAGGTAATTAGCATCCACACAAATAATGCCTTGGTTCACAAGATAATGCTGAGCTGCAACTCCAGACAGCAGGCTCGGTGAAGCAGTTTTTAGACAGGTTCCAACTTGACTTAACCACTTCAGCCCCGCTAGGTGAAACCCCCTTCATGACCAGGCCACTTTTTACACTTCGGCACTACACTACTTTCACCGTTTATCGCTCGGTCATGCAACTTACCACCCAAATGAATTTTACCTCCTTTTCTTCTCACTAATGGAGCTTTCATTTGGTGGTATTTTATTGCTGCTGACATTTTTACTTTTTTTGTTATTAATCAAAATGTAACGATTTTTTTGCAAAAAAATGACATTTTTCACTTTCAGCTGTGAAATTTTGCAAAAAAAACGACATCCATATATAAATTTTTCGCTAAATTTATAGTTCTACATGTCTTTGATAAAAAAAAAATGTTTGGGCAAAAAAAAAATGGTTTGGGTAAAAGTTATAGCATTTACAAACTATGGTACAAAAATGTGAATTTCCGCTTTTTGAAACGGCTCTGATTTTCTGAGCACCTGTCATGTTTCCTGAGGTTCTACAATGCCCAGACAGTAGAAAAACCCCACAAATGACCCCATTTCGGAAAGTAGACACCCTAAGGTATTCGCTGATGGGCATAGTGAGTTCATAGAACTTTTTATTTTTTGTCACAAGTTAGCGGAAAATGATGATGATTTTTTATTTTATTTTTTTTTCTTACAAAGTCTCATATTCCACTAACTTGCGACAAAAAATAAAAAATTCTAGGAACTCACCATGCCCCTCACAGAATACCTTGGGGTGTCTTCTTTCCAAAATGGGGTCACTTGTGGGGTAGTTATACTGCCCTGGCAATTTAGGGGCCCAAATGTGTGAGAAGAACTTTGCAATCAAAATGTGTAAGAAATGACCGGTGAAATCCGAAAGGTGCACTTTGGAATATGCGCCCCTTTGCCCACCTTGGCAGCAAAAAAGTGTCACACATGTGGTATCGCCGTACTCAGGAGAAGTTGGGGAATGTGTTTTGGGGTGTCATTTTACATATACCCATGCTGGGTGAGAGAAATATCTTGGCAAAAGACAACTTTTCCCATTTTTTTATACAAAGTTGGCATTTGACCAAGATATTTTCTCACCCAGCATGGGTATATGTAAAATGACACCCCAAAACACATTGCCCAACTTCTCCTGAGTACGGCGATACCAGATGTGTCACACTTTTTTGCTGCCAAGGTGGGCAAAGGGGCACTTATTCCAAAGTGCACCTTTCGGATTTTGCAGGGCATTTTTTACACATTTTGATTGCAAAGTTCTTCTCACACATTTGGGCCCCTAAATTGCCAGGGCAGTATAACTACGCCACAAGTGACCCCATTTTGGAAAGAAGACACCCTAAGGTATTCCGTGAGGGGCACTGCGAGTTCCTAGAATTTTTTATTTTTTGTCACAAGTTAGCGGAAAATGATGATTTTTTTTTTTTTCTCTTTTTTCCTTACAAAGTCTCATATTCCACTAACTTGCGACAAAAAATAAAAAATTCTAGGAACTCGCCATGCCCCTCACGGAATACCTTGGGGTGTCTTCTTTCCAAAATGGGGTCACTTGTGGCGTAGTTATACTGCCCTGGCAATTTAGGGGCCCAAATGTGTGAGAAGTACTTTGCAATCAAAATCTGTAAAAAATGACCGGTGAAATCCGAAAGGTGCACTTTGGAATATGTGCCCCTTTGCCCACCTTGGCATCAAAAAAGTGTCACACATCTGGTATCGCCGTACTCAGGAGAAGTTGGGGAATGTGTTTTGGGCTGTCATTTTACATATACCCATGCTGGGTGAGAGAAATATCTTGGCAAAAGACAACTTTTCCAATTTTTTTATACAAAGTTGGCATTTGACCAAGATATTTTTCTCACCCAGCATGGGTATATGTAAAATGACACCCCAAAACACATTGCCCAACTTCTCCTGAGTACGGCGATACCAGATGTGTCACACTTTTTTGCTGCCAAGGTGGGCAAAGGGGCACATATTCCAAAGTGCACCTTTCGGATTTTGCAGGGCATTTTTTACACATTTTGATTGCAAAGTTCTTCTCACACATTTGGGCCCCTAAATTGCCAGGGCAGTATAACTACGCCACAAGTGACCCCATTTTGGAAAGAAGACACCCTAAGGTATTCCGTGAGGGGCACTGCGAGTTCCTAGAATTTTTTATTTTTTGTCACAAGTTAGCGGAAAATGATGATTTTTTTTTTTTTCTCTTTTTTCCTTACAAAGTCTCATATTCCACTAACTTGCGACAAAAAATAAAAAATTCTAGGAACTCGCTATGCCCCTCACGGAATACCATGGGGTGTCTTCTTTCCAAAATGGGGTCACTTGTGGCGTAGTTATACTGCCCTGGCAATTTAGGGGCCCAAATGTGTGAGAAGTACTTTGCAATCAAAATCTGTAAAAAATGACCGGTGAAATCCGAAAGGTGCACTTTGGAATATGTGCCCCTTTGCCCACCTTGGCATCAAAAAAGTGTCACACATCTGGTATCGCCGTACTCAGGAGAAGTTGGGGAATGTGTTTTGGGCTGTCATTTTACATATACCCATGCTGGGTGAGAGAAATATCTTGGCAAAAGACAACTTTTCCAATTTTTTTATACAAAGTTGGCATTTGACCAAGATATTTTTCTCACCCAGCATGGGTATATGTAAAATGACACCCCAAAACACATTGCCCAACTTCTCCTGAGTACGGCGATACCAGATGTGTCACACTTTTTTGCAGCCAAGGTGGGCAAAGGGGCACATATTCCAAAGTGCACCTTTCGGATTTTGCAGGGCATTTTTTACACATTTTGATTGCAAAGTTCTTCTCACACATTTGGGCCCCTAAATTGCCAGGGCAGTATAACTACGCCACAAGTGACCCCATTTTGGAAAGAAGACACCCCAAGGTATTCCGTGAGGGGCATGGCGAGTTCCTAGAATTTTTTATTTTTTGTCGCAAGTTAGTGGAATATGAGACTTTGTAAGGAAAAAAGAAAAATCATCATTTTCCGCTAAATTGTGACAAAAAATAAAAAATTCTAGGAACTCGCCGTGCCCCCCACGGAATACCTTGGGGTGTCTTCTTTCCAAAATGGGGTCACTTGTGGCGTAGTTATACTGCCCTGGCAATTTAGGGGCCCAAATGTGTAAGAAGTACCTTGAAATCAAAATGTGTAAAAAATGGCCTGCGAAATCTGAAAGGTGCCCCTTTGCCCACCTTGGCTGCAAAAAAGTGTCACACATCTGGTATCGCCGTACTCAGGAGAAGTTGGGGAATGTGTTTTGGGGTGTCATTTTACATATACTCATGCTGGGTGAGATAAATATCTTGGCAAAAGACAACTTTTCCCATTTTTTTTATACAAAGTTGGCATTTGACCAAGATATTTCTCTCACCCAGCATGGGTATATGTAAAATGACACCCCAAAACACATTGCCCAACTTCTCCTGAGTACGGCGATACCAGATGTGTGACACTTTTTTGCAGCCTAGATGCGCAAAGGGGCCCAAATTCCTTTTAGGAGGGCATTTTTAGACATTTGGATCCCAGACTTCTTCTCACACTTTCGGGCCCCTAAAAAGCCAGGGCAGTATAAATACCCCACATGTGACCCCACTTTGGAAAGAAGACACCCCGAGGTATTCAATGAGGGGCCTGGCGAGTTCCTAGAATTTTATTTTTTTTGCATAAGTTAGCGGATATTGATTTTTTTTGTTTTTTTTCTCACAAAGTCTCACTTTCCGCTAACTTAGGACAAAAATTTCAATCTTTCATGGACTCAATATGCCCCTCACGGAATACCTTGGGGTGTCTTCTTTCCGAAATGGGGTCACATGTGGGGTATTTATACTGCCCTGGCTTTTTAGGGGCCCTAAAGCGTGAGAAGTCTGGAATATAAATGTCTAAAAATGTTTACGCATTTGGATTCCGTGAGGGGTATGGTGCGTCCATGTGAGATTTTATTTTTTGACACAAGTTAGTGGAATATGAGACTTTGTAAGAAAAAACGAAAACAAAAACAAACAAAAAATTTCCGCTAACTTGTGCCAAAAAAAATGGCTGAATGGAGCCTTACCAGGGGGGGAGTGATCAATGACAGGGGGGTGATCACCCATATAGACTCCCTGATCACCCCCCTGTCATTGATCACCCCCCCTGTAAGGCTCCATTCAGACATCCGCATGATTTTTTACGGATCCATGGATACATGGATCGGATCCACAGAACGCATGCAGACGTCTGAATGGAGCCTTACAGGGGGGTTATCAATGACAGGGGGTGATCAGGGTAATCAGGGTGATCACCCCCCTGTCACTGATCACCCCCCCTGTAAGGCTCCATTCAGACATCCGCATGATTTTTTACGGATCCATGGATACATGGATCGGATCCACAGAACGCATGCGGACGTCTGAATGGAGCCTTACAGGGGGGTTATCAATGACAGGGGGTGATCAGGGTAATCAGGGTGATCACCCCCCTGTCACTGATCACCCCCCCTGTAAGGCTCCATTCAGACATCCGCATGATTTTTTACGGATCCATGGATACATGGATCGGATCCACAAAACGCATGCGGACGTCTGAATGGAGCCTTACAGGGGGGTTATCAATGACAGGGGGTGATCAGGGTAATCACCCCCCTGTCACTGATCACCCCCCCTGTAAGGCTCCATTCAGACGTCCGCATGATTTTACGGATCCATGGATACATGGATCGGATCCACAGAACGCATGCAGACGTCTGAATGGAGCCTTACAGGGGGGTTATCAATGACAGGGGGTGATCAGGGTAATCAGGGTGATCACCCCCCTGTCACTGATCACCCCCCTGTAAGGCTCCATTCAGACATCCGCATGATTTTTTACGGATCCATGGATACATGGATCGGATCCACAGAACGCATGCGGATGTCTGAATGGAGCCTTACAGGGGGGTTATCAATGACAGGGGGTGATCAGGGTAATCAGGGTGATCACCCCCCTGTCACTGATCACCCCCCCTGTAAGGCTCCATTCAGACATCCGCATGATTTTTTATGGATCCATGGATACATGGATCGGATCCACAAAACGCATGTGGACGTCTGAATGGAGCCTTACAGGGGGGTGATCAATGACAGGGGGTGATCAGGGTGATCACCCCCCTGTCACTGATCACCCCCCCTGTAAGGCTCCATTCAGACATCCGCATGATTTTTTACGGATCCATGGATACATGGATCGGATCCACAGAACGCATGCAGACGTCTGAATGGAGCCTTACAGGGGGGTTATCAATGACAGGGGGTGATCAGGGTAATCAGGGTGATCACCCCCCTGTCACTGATCACCCCCCCTGTAAGGCTCCATTCAGACATCCGCATGATTTTTTACGGATCCATGGATACATGGATCGGATCCACAGAACGCATGCGGACGTCTGAATGGAGCCTTACAGGGGGGTTATCAATGACAGGGGGTGATCAGGGTAATCAGGGTGATCACCCCCCTGTCACTGATCACCCCCCCTGTAAGGCTCCATTCAGACATCCGCATGATTTTTTACGGATCCATGGATACATGGATCGGATCCACAAAACGCATGCGGACGTCTGAATGGAGCCTTACAGGGGGGTTATCAATGACAGGGGGTGATCAGGGTAATCACCCCCCTGTCACTGATCACCCCCCCTGTAAGGCTCCATTCAGACGTCCGCATGATTTTTACGGATCCATGGATACATGGATCGGATCCACAGAACGCATGCAGACGTCTGAATGGAGCCTTACAGGGGGGTTATCAATGACAGGGGGTGATCAGGGTAATCAGGGTGATCACCCCCCTGTCACTGATCACCCCCCCTGTAAGGCTCCATTCAGACATCCGCATGATTTTTTACGGATCCATGGATACATGGATCGGATCCACAAAACGCATGCGGACGTCTGAATGGAGCCTTACAGGGGGGTTATCAATGACAGGGGGTGATCAGGGTAATCAGGGTGATCACCCCCCTGTCACTGATCACCCCCCTGTAAGGCTCCATTCAGACATCCGCATGATTTTTTACGGATCCATGGATACATGGATCGGATCCACAGAACGCATGCGGACGTCTGAATGGAGCCTTACAGGGGGGTTATCAATGACAGGGGGTGATCAGGGTAATCAGGGTGATCACCCCCCTGTCACTGATCACCCCCCCTGTAAGGCTCCATTCAGACGTCCGCATGATTTTTTACGGATCCATGGATACATGGATCGGATCCACAGAACGCATGCGGACGTCTGAATGGAGCCTTACAGGGGGGTTATCAATGACAGGGGGTGATCAGGGTAATCAGGGTGATCACCCCCCTGTCACTGATCACCCCCCCTGTAAGGCTCCATTCAGACGTCCGCATGATTTTTACGGATCCATGGATACATGGATCGGATCCGTAAAAATCATGCGGACGTCTGAATGGAGCCTGACAGGGGGGTGATCAATGACAGGGGGTGATCAGGGAGTGTATATGGGTGATCACCCCCCTGTAAGGCTCCATTCAGACGTCCGCATGATTTTTACGGATCCATGGATACATGGATCGGATCCGTAAAAATCATGCGGACGTCTGAATGGAGCCTGACAGGGCGGTGATCAATGACAGGGGGTGATCAGGGAGTGTATATGGGTGATCACCCGCCTGTCATTGATCACCCCCCTGTAAGGCTCCATTCAGACGTCCGCATGATTTTTACGGATCCATGGATACATGGATCGGATCCGTAAAAATCATGCGGACGTCTCTGAACGGAGCCTGACAGGGGGGTGATCAATGACAGGGCGGTGATCAATGACAGGGGGGTGATCAGGGAGTTTATATGGGGTGATCAGGGGTTTATAAGGGGTTAATAAGTGACGGGGGGGGGGGTGTAGTGTGGTGTTTGGTGGGACTGTACTGACCTACCTGTGTCCTCTGGTGGTCGATCCTAACAAAAGGGACCACCAGAGGACCAGGTAGGAGGTATATTAGACGCTGTTATGAAAACAGCGTCTAATATACCTGTTAGGGGTTAAAAAATTCGGATCTCCAGCCTGCCAGCGAGCGATCGCCGCTGGCAGGCTGGAGATCCACTCGCTTACCTTCTGTTCCTGTGAGCGCGCGCGCCGGTGTGCGCGCGTTCACAGGAAATCTCGCGTCTCGCGAGATGACGCGCCGATGCGTCCAGGAGGAATAAATCAACCACCTCCCGGACGCATCGGCGCGTTAGGCGGTCGGGAGGTGGTTAAAGGGAACCTGTCACCAGTTTTATGGTGTCCTAACTAAGGGCAACATAAATAAGTGACTGATTCTCTTAGCAAAATGCTGGGTCACTTTCTTTAATTGACCCAGTCAATCTGCCAACATCTTGTATTGAAAAGCTCCAGCTCCTGAATATTCATGAGCTCCTGACACTCCCCGCCCACCTACTGTTGAATGACAGTTATTTTCCATAGGAATCAGCAGCAGGTGGGCAGGGGAGTGGCTATAGCTCTGAATTAAATAAATGCTGGACTCGATGATCTCACGCCGGACTCGAATCAGCTCATTAGCATGCGGCATCTTTGTGTGTATATTATGAGGTAACCATCTGTCACACCAGTAAGTGAATACATCTAAGGTACTTTTTAGTAGTTAATGATTGTATATAATTAGTTAGAATATAATCAAATATCCACATGACAGGTTCCCTTTAAGTAAGTGAGAGAGTGATACTTTCCTTGGTTCTAGTCTCGCTCTGTTAACCCAGCCTTTCAGTACTTGGATCTTCTGAACTAAAATTTGGCAACCAACAGGACGGTCTCCCTAGCGGCAGACATTACTCATCTGCTCCATTCTTTGAACAGGTTGCTTCAATACAATAAGTCCACTCCGTCTCTGGCTTCTGGACAGTGGCACTACAAAAAGGGATCCAGTAACTCTTGGGCTTGGCTTCCTAGACAGGGGCGTACATAGAAATCATTGGGCCCCATAGCAAAAATCTGAATTGGGCCCCCCTAACCCCACCCACTACCCACCTGTGGCCCATTCCACTACTAATTAAACCGTTAGGGATAAATTACTTAAAAACTAACTAAAATAATATTTTCCCGTAAGGTTTTGCTCTGGAAATTATTAACGTATTTTGAAGTAGACATGGTAGCCTACTACTGACAATATAAATCCTTAAAGGGGTATTCTCGTTTCAAACTATTCCCTATCCACAGGATGTGTACACTGCTCAAATATCTCCGGAATTCCCATAGAAATTTATAGAACGGCCGTGCACATGTGCAACTGGCCCCTCAGTTCATTTCAGGCTTCAGAGAGTACAGGGCCTCCATTTTCGTGGATAGGGGATAACTTGAAAGAACCTGAATAACCCTTTAAAGCAGGGATGTCCAACCTGCAGCCGTCCAGCTACTGCAAAACTACAACTTCCATCATGCAACAGCTGTAGGAACGCAGGTTGGACATCCCTAACTTAAAGTACACATAAACTAAATGAAGTTTATTAGAACCTATTATAAGCGCCATAAGATTACTTTCTCCCATACTTTCGTACACCGCTGATATGACAGTGGTGTACAGAAGTACAGATTTCACTAGGGCTGCAGCAAGTGATGTACAGCCTGGAACAGGCAGGAAGAGTGATTTATATGAGAGCAGAGCTGAAGGAGCGCAGGGCAGGAGCTTGCATAGCATCGGTCCTCCTGCTTATGCCCACTCTGCACAGCACCCCCCCTCCATGAACTCTTCTTAATGCTAATGCAACAGAGTTTATTGGGGGTGGCTGCTGGGGCATCGTTGTCTATATAAGCATCAACAGCAAGCAGCGTTCATGGGGGGGGGTCGTTTGAGGCACACTGAGTCTGTTCTCTATATGATAAGATTATGTAGAGGGCAGTGAAGAAGCTACATGCTCTCCTCTCCTTCACTAAACTCTCATCTCATGTTCTCCGACTTCCTGTGACTGGCCTTTTCTATATACAGTTGTGTTCAAAATAATAGCAGTCAGACTTCACTTACCTGATCATTCACTGTTTTTGGTAGAAATGATATTTCTACATGGCAAATAATTTACTAGCAGGTGTAGTAGAGTAATAGAAACCCAACAGACCCAACAGTCATGACATGCATGCTGCTGATTCTCTGTAATTCATTCACTTATTGAAAGGGGCATGTTCAAAATAATAGCAGCGTGGAGTTCAATGAGTGTGGTCATTTATTCTTTGAAAAACAGGTGGCAATTATTGCCCTTATTTACGGAAGGAAGGCAGCAATTGTTCTACATGCTGGTTACAGTGCATTTCTCTCTGAAATCCTGAGGAAAATGGGTTGTTCCAGACATTGTTCAGAAGAACCGCGTACCTTAATTGGAGAGGGGAAAACATATAAAGAAGTGCAGAAAATGATAGGCTGCTCAGCTAAAATGATTGCAAATGCTTTAAAATGGCAACCAAAACCTGAAAGACGTGGAAGAAAGCGAAAAACTACCATTCGAATGGATAGAAGAATAGCGAAAATGGCAAGGACAATCACTTATTGAAAGGGGCATGTTCAAAATAATAGCAGCGTGGAGTTCAATGAGTGAGGTCATTCATTCTTTGAAAAATAGGTTACAATTTTATTTAAGGGAAGGAAGGCAGCAAATGTTGTACATGCTGGTTACAGTGCATTTTTCTCTGAAATTCTGAATAAAATGGGTAATTCCAGACATTGTTCAGAAGAACAGCGTACCTTCATTAAAAAGTTGATTGGAGAGGGGAAAACATATAAAGAAGTGCAGAAAATGATAGGCTGCTCAGCTAAAATGATCGCAAATGCTTTAAAATGGCAACCAAAACCTGAAAGATGCGGAAGAAAGCGAAAAACTACCATTCAAATGGACAGAAGAATAGCCAAAATGGAGACAGTTTGTCAGACGACCCCCAAACACTGAATTCCAGCCACAGTACACTGTGAAGACAGTGAAGCATGGTGGCGCAAGCATCATGATATGGGGATGTTTCTCATACTAAGCCCTCATGCACACGACCATTGTTTGGGTCCGCATCCGATCCGCCGTTTTGGTGGCTCGGATGCGGACCCATTCATTTCAATGGGGCCGCAAAAGATGCGGACAGCACTCCATGTGCTGTCCGCATCTGCACGCCATGTGCTGTCCGCATCCGTGGCTCTGTTCCGCTTTGCGGACAAGAATAGGCATTTCTATTGCCGGCGCAACACGGGCGCCTTCCGGTTTGTGGACCGCAAAAAACTTCACTGTCGTGTGCATGAGGCCTAAGGTGTTGGGCCTTTTTATCGCATACCAGGGATCATGGATCAGTTTGAATACATCAGAATACTTGGTCATGCTGCCTTATGCTGAAGAGGAAATGCCCTTGAAATGGGTGTTCCAACAACACAAGACCCCAAACACACCAGTAAATGTGCAATATCTTGGTTCGAGACCAACAAGATTGACGTTATGGAGTGGCCAACCCAATCCCCGGATCTTAATCCAATAGAAAACTTGTGGGGTGACATCAAAAATGCTGTTTCTGAGGCAAAACCAAGAAATAGAGAAGAACTGTGGAATGTAGTCCAATCATCCTGGGCTGGATACCTATTCACAGGTGGCAGAAGTTGGTTGACTCCGAGCAACACAGATGTACAGCAGTTCTCAGAAACAGCGGTCATACAACTAAATATTAGTGAAATGATTCAAAGGAAAATAAAATCTTCAAACATTTTTCAGTTTATATAGTGAATGTTTGAGTTTGTAAAGAAGAATACAAACACAGCAATTTTTTTGAACAGTCTAATATTCACTTTTCTTACATTTTTTTAGAGGAACAACACAAATTTGATATATTTTTCTTCATGTTTTGATTTGGAATAGAATGTGTAGTGTTCCCAATGCATTTGTGTGTATGGTAATAAAAGCTTTTTAGAAGGATTTTGAGCTTTATTCACTTTTAGCACGTAGTGGGACAATGCACCAGCATATCTGAGGAGGAGCTGCCCGTCAGGTACAATCTACTGTAAATGCATCTATAGCATTTGATGTGGCACTTTGCCAAATCCATTTTAATGAGTAACAGGGAAATGAACCCAAAATGCTTGAGTGGTCAAAATAATGTATCTGAAACGAGAATTCAGAAAGTAAAGTTGAGAACCACTGCAGGAGCATGTAAGGACTGAGGAGATCTGCGGTCCGTTCTGTCCAGGGGCGGATTGTCCATAAAACCTACAGGGAAATTTCCCAGTGTGCCTATGCCCAAGGGGCCGCTAGAGCTGCTAGGGCCCTCGTCATGGCTGATCTCATCAAGATCTGATGCTCTCAGTGTTAACTAATTTAGGAACAAGTATTAGGTACTTATGCACCTGACCGGTGGCACTGTGTTCTGGTGAGGCAGTGTTTTTTGCTGCACCTTGGTATTTGGTTCTGCTGGGGAGGTATTTTTTGCCGCACTACGTCTTGCTGGTCCTCCTACCTCTGTTGGCCCTGCCTACTTGTGTTGCCCTGCTTTCAACATGGGGCCACTTTTAGTTTTTTTTCCAGGTCCACTTTAAGTTCCCAGACCACCCATGGTTCTGTCATGAAGGCTCTAGACACTAATATGTAATGGACTGTCTGGGCACTGGATCTGCCATATTATGCATCACCTAAGCAATATGTATGGCACTTTTTACCTGAGCAAAGAACTACTCTCTATTTACCTAGGACGTATATGACACTGGTTGGGCACACATGTTGTATTTGACTGGGCACTGCCATTGTGAGACATTTATTCATTTTCCATTCCCACTTCAGAACGTTGTCTTTGTGGGCTCAGCGATGAGGTAGGTGGGTCGCAGGGAAAATGAAACACTGCCCACCTATTAATATCAATGGACTATTTTACACAACTCGACTTTGGCTAATAGAGGGATATTCCCTTGATAGTAAATGATGGATGTCATTAGGTAATGAGTGGAAATTCAACATCCAGGATGCCCAGTGAACCTCAGAATGAAGGAGCCCCAGAGGTAAAAGGTGTTGTACAGGATTACGAAAGCATGGATTCTGCCTGGTATTTCAGCTCAGCATCCCTGAAGTGAATGGAACTAAGGCTACTTTTACACTGGCATTTTGGTTTCCGTTTGGGAGATCCGTTCAGGGCTCTCACAAGAGGTCCAAAACGGATCAGTTTTGCCCTAATGGATTCTGAATGGATAACGATCCGCTCAGAACGCATCAGTCTGACTCCGTTCAGTCACCAGTCCGCTCTGGAGGCGGACACTGCTTGCAGCATTTTGGTGTCCGTCTGACAAAACTGAGCCAAACGGATCCGTCCTGGCACACAATGTAAGTCAATGGGGACGGATCCGTTTTCTATGGCACAATGGAAAACGGATCCGTCCTCCATTGACTTTCAGTGGTGTTCAAGACGGATCCGTCTTGGCTATGTTAAAGATAATACAACCGGATACGTTCTGAACGGATGCAGACAGTTGTATTATCTGAATGGATCCGTCTGTGCAGATCTATGACGGATCCGCACCAAACACGAGTGTGAAAGTAGCCTTAGCTGCAATACCAGATATAACCTGTGGACAGGTGTGGCACTGTTAGTGACAGAAAGCTGTAATTTTTTTTCTAAGGGTCCATTCACACGTCCGCAAAATGGGTCCGCACCCGTTCCGCAATTTTGCGGAACGGGTGCGGACCCATTCATTTTCAATGGGGCCGCAAAAGATGTGGACAGCACACAGTGTGCTGTCTGCATCCGCACTTCCGTTCCACGGCCCTGCAAAAAGATAGAACATGTCCTATTCTTGTCCGCAGCCACGGACAAGAAAAGGCATTTCTATTATAGTGGCCGCCATGTGCGGTCCGCAAAATGCGGAACGCACACAGCCGGTGTCTGTGTTTTGCAGATCCGCAATTTGCGGACCGCAAAACACTTGCGGACGTGTGAATGGACCCTTATCCTGTAGAAGGTCGAACTGGCATTCCAGACTACCAGAGAATCTTCCAGTGGGCCCAGTCTCTGAAGCCATAGTGGGCCCCCAAGGTCCAGAAAAAACTGTTGGCCCAAGGAACGCCAGTCTGACACTGAACCTGTACAACCCTTTTAAGTGCTTTGGATTCTTCTCTGTATTCCCTGCATGTTCACTTGGTTGATGCTGTGTTGCCGTTCCCTGAACAGCAGGTGACCTGAAGTTCCACCATGCAGGAGAAATGTCATCTTCTGATTGCTAGGGTCCCGGATGTCACACTCTGACTGAACAGACTGTGCTAATGAGAGGCTAAAACATTATAGGGTGGAAATACTTCTTATGCAGATCCCCATAGGGGCAATAAGTAGAAGCAGAGAATCCCTTTAAATTGGGATCTTGGGTTGTGGAATATAAGGGGAACCTTAATGTGTAGGCTGTACGCCTGGTATAGTGTGATTAATGCCGTATTCCTGCTGTTTTTCTCTTCCAGCTGATATCATTTCTACAGTTGAGTTTAACCACACTGGAGAGCTGCTGGCAACTGGGGACAAGGGGGGTCGTGTTGTAATATTCCAACGAGAACCAGAGGTAGGTGTACGGTATTTGCTCAAATATCAAAGGGGTAACATCATGCAAAGAGGTATCTTCCAAGACAAGAGTGGAAGTAGTCATACAAGGGCATTCTGGGTTAATATATGTTGCCCTAACTAGGGGTTCTTCAGGAATACTGATATTTTAGCAAGTGCCTATAGCCTGCCTCCATAGACAGAAGATTCATACTTACCTGCTACCCACCACTCTGGTCTTCCACTATGTTCATGTTCTGGTCTCCGAGTTCTTTTCTTCCGGCACAGCCTTGGTCCAGTCATGTGCTCTGCTGCAGCCAGTGACAGGCTTCAGCAGCGACGTGGCCAGAAGCAGCGCATTAATGCAGAAGCCAGTCATTGGCTGCAGTGGAGCATGCGGCTATGCCCATGCCGTAAGACAAAAAAACTGCCGACCAGAACATGGACGCATTGGAGGACCAGAGTGGCAGGGAGCAGGTAAGTATGAATCTCCTGTTTACAGAGGAAGGCTATAGGCACTTGCAAAAATGTCAGTGTTCCTGGAGAACCCGGTATAAGAAGAGCACAGAGAAGCGACAAAGAACATCTCTTACTCTGGAAGACCCAACATGTCCAGGCATTACATGCAGAGCACCATGTAATGATTCATTTGCCCTGTAGAGGCACTGCAGGGAAATGAAACACATGACAAATGGATTAGGGCTGATCACTGCAGGTCCCATCAGTAGGACACCCTATTAATCTGCCATAATACAGTTTATACAGTTGTTGAAGTACATTTGTTGCTTAACTCTTAGGGGTCTATGTATCATTTGTATTTTTGCAAAAATATAATGAAGGTATTTTTTTCAGACCTAGGTAAGACATGATATTAACAAGTTGTGCTGCAGGACAAATTCAGCTTTGCTATATCTGCAGTGCTACATAGACATGTTTTATCCCTTTATATACTCTAGGTTAAGAGCCTTGAGCCTGTTTGGAGACAGCATGTTGTAAGGTGCTGCCATGACCCAGATCTTCGCTTTACTGCGCTACACAGGGAACTGACCTGAAAGCACCTCAACCTAGAGGGGTCATCGAAAATTTACTAAAATTATGCAGGGAGGCGGGGAGCAGTGTATAATCAAAAAAAGGGAGTATGTTACTAGGAAATTTACTGTTTAACCAGGTACAATGCCTTGTAGGGATAGCTCAGCTAAATGTAATGACATCATTCACTCAACGATCCGTTACTTTATTCTGGAGAAAAAGTACTTTTAACCTGTATGCAAATTAGCCGTTAAGTGCACCTTCGTGATTGACAGGCCCAGGCAAGATGACTATGCAGGAAACTGGTCCTGTCAGTCAAGAAAAAAAAGGAGGGACTGGGAGCGGGAGCGGAAGCAGGAGGAGCAAGGGTGCACAGAGATGTTTGGGCCCACCCTCATTGCACTTAACTGCTCATTTGCCTATGGAATAAAAGTACTTTTATTTTCCAGAATGCAGTAACAGATCCCTAAGTGAAAGGTATCATTACATTCATTCACTGAGCCAGTCCTACAAGGCATTGTGCATGGTTTATCAGTGAATTTTCTGGTAACAGACCCCATATAAGAATCACTGAAAATATCCAACCTGGTCATCGGGGACACTATACAAGGCACACCGATAAAGTCCGATACAGAAGTTATTGCGTGCTGAAAACCAGGTTCCAGAGGAGCTACTGACGATTATCAGCCATGGATAAGGAGAGATGATGTGCCCACTGGACGCTATAGGACATATGGTCCGTATAGGGTCCTCTGATGACTGCTTGTGTAGAGAAATGCGTCAGGACTTTGATTGTCCTTAAGTATATCTATATTGCTTGGAGACCTTGGTTTACATTATTGTCTGGTACCCTTGTAATATTGTTTAACTTATGGACATTGGATTGGGTTGGATATTTTGGACTTGATTTAAAGAAGTTGTCTTGTCTCATACATTGGTGGCATATCAGAGATGAAACTCACACCTATCTCTAGAACAGGGCCATCAAGGTGAAGAAAGGCACACCACGCAAGTGCATCCACCCTCCATTCGCTTCTATGGCAGTTACGGAAATAGCCAAGTCCTTTGCTTTGGGGGACATGTTCTAGAGATAGGTGTGGGTCCCAGGGGTAAGACCTTCACCTATCTGACATTGGTGGCATATCGTAGCGATGTGCCACCAATGTGCTTGATGATACAACCCCTTTAGGTTCATGTGACCTAGTAATATCTTTCCTCAGTGATTTAGACTCCCTGTAGGTACCATTCATTGTAAACCTGATGTAGGTGTAAGTCTTCTCTGTCGTTTTGTCACTTGGTCCATGAACCTGAAAGCTCAGGAAAAACAGGAAATATGTCCCGCCTTGCTAGAATGAACAAACATTAATGGTCTATACAGAATTCAGGGAAGTAGAAGGAAGAACATTTTTTGACAGAAGGCAGCAGTATATGGAGGCATCGCTCTTCATCATGTATAATATGTTTTTTTATATTGTAATTTACGCTTCTATTGAATCGCTCTCATTGTCTCCTCTGCAGTGTAAGAATGAACCCTGCAGTCAGGGCGAATACAATGTCTACAGCACTTTCCAGAGCCACGAGCCAGAATTTGATTATTTGAAGAGCTTGGAAATAGAGGAAAAAATTAACAAGATTAAATGGCTCCCCCAGCAGAACGCAGCCCACTCCCTTCTGTCAACAAATGGTAGGATCACAGATCATCTGCCTCCATGTGCTGCTACAGGAGGGAACGATTGTTTATGAGGATGTTAACGAGCTCTGCGTTCCTCTCCACAGAGACCTGCGAAATTCACTTAACTGTTACATGGGCGCACACAATGGCGCAGGTTTATTATGTGTTGTGTGCCAGTGTATGTGGAGTGAGAGGAGGGAAGAATTAACGGCACATGTGGGAATGTCTGCATGGTTGAACCTCTTCTCACACCTGTGCATCTATATCTTGGCACACAGATTGGTTGCTTTCTTTACCATCTCTGATAAATGTGGCATAACCTACCTCTCCTTCAAGGCCAACTTTTTTTTAAATCAATTTTCAATTTTGATTAGAGAGGAAAAAGTTAACGAAAAAAAACCTCCACCTGTTTGGTCCATTTCACGCAATTCAACAAATTGCACAGTTTACAACACAAACTGGTTGAAACCTAATGGCTGTATAAATGAGACCAAATGTCTACTCAGACAAGTCCTCGTGTATTTTATCCTAGAGAATGCACCCTGCCGCTGAAAATAGCCATCGCTAGATTAAAACTCCTCTTCACTGAGGTCTTGTGGCTGGGGGAATGGGGGGGCCTAAGGTGAAACATGCTTCACACAAAAGTTCGCCTGTAAATGGGTTTTCCCACCAAGACATTGATGGAGTGTCACTAGGATCACTTCCTGGTTGGTTGGGTGTTCCAAATACAGGGACACCTATGATCCTCAGAACCAAGGAGCTAAAAGTTGAGACCTTGGTCTCTTGTCCTCAGGATCAGGAGTGTCCCAGAGCTTGGACCACAGCAATCATGTTATGGCATATCCTAGCAATATGCTACAACATTATAAAAAAAATCAATAGATGGATACTTTGGTAGATGGATATATGTGTTGTGAGGATTCGCTCTGGTAGGCCGGGTAAGCAGACGCAGAACAGAGGCAAAAGAAACAGTTTGTAAAACAAAACTTTAGTGTTTATTCACACAGGAGAAAAAAAACTAAGCAACATTGACAGTCTTAGTGTTTGTTCACACAAAGGAAAGTCCAAAGCTTTATGGGGCCTGTTTCCCCGCATGCGGCTCTTAGCCCTCTAGTACGGCACCATGCTTTAGATCCCAATACAGAGACTCAGATTCTGAGCCCAGCTGCCTATTTAAGGACAGCGAGGTGTGGCCAAAACCTGGACCGGCACTTAAACTCTGGTCCGGTATTTGATCTCACCTAGCTGGAAATCAGCCCAGCCGCCCATGTTGGGAGGAAAATACCTGCCTTCCCAAACAAAATCCCTTGCTATGTCACAGTGTTTATGGATAGATGTATGGATGAATAGATGAAAACTTAGGTAGATGGAGGGTGGCTGGATACATGTGAGGATGGAGGGATACAAGGGAAGATGGATAGATGGATACAAGGGTTGATGGATAAATAGGTTTATGGATGGATTAATGAATGGACACATGGGTGGAAGGATACATGGACTGATGGATGGATATAGAAGGGTGCATACATAGGTGGATGAATGAATAGATGTATACATGAGTGGATGTTTGGATGGATGAATAGATGGGTTGAAGGTAAATTGGGTGAATGGATAGATGGGTTAATACATACATAGGTGGATGGATGGGTTGATAGAAGTATGGATGGATAGATAGGTTGAGCGATGGATACATTGGTGGACATTTAGATGGGTTGATGGTTGGTTTTATGGGTGGATGGAACTTAAAATATGTGGTAATATTGGGTGTTGTCCTCTATTTTATTATTATAGTGATTTGAAATATCTCTTGCTTATGGATCTGTATTCCATGCTCTATGCTTTTCACAATAGGGTTGCACACACTTTTGGCACTGTATGGAAAGATATTAACATAATAGTGAGAGTGATACTGTGATATTGTTACATTCTAGATAAAACAATCAAATTATGGAAAATTAGTGAGCGTGATAAGAGGCCAGAAGGGTACAACCTCAAAGATGAAGAAGGGAAGTTGAAAGATCTTTCCACCGTGACCTCCTTACAGGTAAGAAGGACATTTTGGTTGTAGAGATCATTTCATGTATAGAAGCAACATTTGGGTGCTGCTAGAGCTGAGGATAGTCAAATATATACTGGGTTCTATTGCCCTCCAGAGTGCGCCCCATTAGTGCCATCATCCACAGTACCCCTGTTACTGCCACCAGCCACACTGCTCACCATTCCTTGCATCAACTCTTCTCCTCCCTAAGGAAGTCCATGACTTGTCAAATAACATTCTCTTCATTAGAGGGATGCCACAGGAACACAGACAAGTATATCATGTATACCATGTAAAAGGGAACTGCAGACCACATGTGGCCCATGCCCCCACAGGTTGTCCACCCTATGGTAAATAGATGTATAGAACTAGCGGTTACAAAAATTTCATTCCAACATAGAATAATGAAAATCTGGACCTGAGACTCAAATGTTTGGGTTACTTGCAACATTGTGCGGTATGTGTTAGACATTTTCTAATGGTCTTTTATTTTCAGGTGCCTGTTCTTAAGCCCATGGATCTAATGGTAGAAGTTTCCCCTAGAAGAATATTTTCTAATGGACACACGTATCATGTCAACTCCATCTCTGTCAACAGTGACTGTGAGACGTACATGTCAGCCGATGATCTCAGGATTAACCTCTGGCACTTGGCAATCACAGACCGGAGCTTCAGTATCCTTTCTTACAGTAGGAAGCAAAGTAGGAGCTCATGACAGTAAAGTCCTGAGCTTAAATGGCACGTAGATATCCCTAGATGTCTATGGATAAAGGGTTTTATCTGTAGTACAGTAGAACTTTAATTATGTCTTTGAATGGTTAGTGATGCTTTACTGTAGAGCAAAATTACCTCCACCATGATTTTATACAATGTGCACATGAGGTTACAAGTCTCCATCATCACTCTCTGCTGCACTGAAATCTCACACATGCGCCAGGCAAACAATAGTAACAGTCCAGCTCACCTGCATCAGTAGTTTGCAAGGTGCACGGATGGGAAGAGACCCAGACTCATATACTTGAAAGGAAAAAATCCAGCACCTCGATTTTTCGTGCTTAACGATGTTTTATTCCACAAAACCAAATATACAGCGGTAAAAAATCCTCAAGGTGCAAGCCCCAATACGGTCTATGTGTTTCGAACCAGATGGTTCTTAATCATGACCATCATAATAAATTTCTAAGGAAGTGTATATAAGAGTGAACATAGAAAATCCCTCCCCCCTTAAACTAGCTGGGCGGTGCAAGCCATCCCAGGTGCTGCAATCAAAAGTGCTAGCAGAAACTTTAATGCACCAAACAAGTTTAAAATGTAACATGAGCCCCTATGAACAGACATTTCATGACATTAAACCCAGCAAAAATTGAGGAGTAACATAGCATTGATAATAAATATATAAATAAGTGAATAAACATGATTATAAGTGAGCAGCAGAAGCAACGCTCCATGTGAACACTCCTCAATGCTTGCTGGCTGCAATCCAACTGACCATTCAGGCTATACAATACATTTTTTTATTTTCTTGAAGTTGCAGCATGATGTGATCGTTAATAGCTACTAATAAATATACATGAGTTCTTTTCTCAAATTTAATCCTGCAGGGCTTCTGGACTTCAATTTTGAGAATCCAGAAGGCTTCTCTTTGGTTTACAAGTTTTTTGAGGTCTCCACCTCTTGCAGGCAGAAACACTCGTTCTATGGCATAGGCTGTGAATGGTGACGAGCTTCTATTATGGACCATGATAAAGTGTTTTGCCGCACTTGAGATGTTTACATATGCCGGATTTATTATATAATTAATGTGCTCCAGTAACCTTACTTTGAACCTTCTGGTTGAACATCCTACATATATTAACTGACATGCTTTGCATTCAATGATGTAGACAATTCCCGATGTGTTGCAATTAATGTAAGTTTTAACCGGATATTTATTAATACCATCAGAATCTTGAAAATATTTTTTGGGGGTTACTTAACTGCAAGTTTTACATGGGGAATTGCCACATCGTGTAAAACCTGTATATCGCAGCCAACATGTTCGCAATTGTCCCTCCGATTTTTGACTAAAGAGAGATGGAGATAAAGAAGCAGCCAGTGACATGGGTCTTTTTGATACCACTCTATGTCCTCCCCTCAGTATTTTGTATCACTGTGGATCCTCATACAGGATGGGGGTACATCTGGAGACCGCTTTCTCTATCAAAGAAAATTGATTGCTAAAAGTAAGCACAAGTGTTGGAATATTAGAGGATTTATCTTTGTAGCATGATTTAATCTCATTTTCTTTTACTTCCCTATTTTCACTATATTTGTTTTCTATTACATTTTTTATGAGTCAAGGGGGTTCCAAACAACAAATCCTGCCTTTTTTTTCTTTCTGCTATATTTTCTGCTCTTTGGGTCATCCACAGTGGGTATCCTCTTTCCCTTAGGCCCCTTTCACACGGGCGAGTTTTCCGTGCGGGTGCGATGCGTGCGGTGAACGCATTGCACCCGCACTAAATCCTGACCCATTCATTTCTATGGGGCTGTGCACACGAGCGGTGATTTTCACGCATCACTTATGCGTTGCGTGAAAATCGCAGCATGCTCCTCTTTGTGCGTTTTTCACGTAATGCAGGCCCTATAGAAATGAATGGGGTTGCGTGAAAATCGCATGCATCCGCAAGCAAGTGCGGATGCGGTGCGATTTTCACGCATGGGTTCTAGGTGACAGTCTATTCACTGTATTATTTTCCCTTATAACATGGTTATAAGGGAAAATAATAGCATTCTGAATACAGAATGCTTAGTATAATAGTGCTGGAAGGGTTAAAAATAATAAAAAAGTTAACTCACCTTCTCCTCTTGTTCGCGTAGAGGCCGGTCTGTTCTTTAGCTGTGGCTGAAGGACCTTTGATGACGTCAGATCACATGCTCCATCACCACGGTGATGGACCATGTGATTGGAGCATGTGATCTGACGTCACCTCAGGTCATTCAGTCCACAGCTAAAGAACAGACCGGGATCTACGCTAACAAGAGGAGAAGGTGAGTTAACTTTTTTTTATTATTTTTAACCCTTCCAGCCCTATTATACTAAGCATTCTGTAGTCAGAATGCTATTATTTTCCCTTATAACCATGTTATAAGGGAAAATAATACAATCTTCAGAACATCAATCCCAAGCCCGAACTTCTGTGAAGAAGTTCGGGTCTGGGTACCAAACATGCGTGATTTTTCTCACGCGAGTGCAAAACGCATGACAATGTTTTGCACTCGCGCGGAAAAATCGCGCATTTTCCCGCAACGCACCCGCCTCTTATCCGGGCAAAAAACATGACGCCCGTGTGAAAGAGGCCTTAGGCTACATTCACACGTCAGTATTTTTCTATAATCCGAATTTCGGTCCGTTTTTTGCGGATCCGTTGTTCCTGAAAATGTTTCCGTATGTCATCCGTTTTTTGCGGATCCGCAAAAAAACGGAAACATGTATACATTTCAATAATCAAATAAAGTTGTTTGGATTTCTTTGAAAAAAAAAAAAAAAAAAAAAATATATTTGCTATGTGTTTCCAGGAACGGATTCCGCAAAAAACGGAAGACATACGGAATGACATCCGAATGTCTTCCGTTTTTTGCGGAACCATTGACTTTGCATTGTACCAGGATCCGATTTTTCAGGAACATAATAGGACATGTTTTATATTTAAACGGACATGCGGAACGGAACAACGGAAACGGACAGCACACATTGTGCTGTCCGATTTTTTCCAGGACCCATTGAAAATGAATGGGTCCTGATCTGGTCCTGATCTGTTCCGCAAAAAACGGAACAGATCAGTAAAGAAAAAACGGACGTGTGAATGGACCCTTAATCTATCAGTGATTATTTGTATCTCTTCATAAAAATCTGAGTCTTTGCTGCAATTGCGTCTGGCTCTGATCATCTCACCCACTGGAATAGCCTTTATTGTATGGAGTGGATGATGACTGTTGGCTCCTAATACTGTATTTCCAGATATGGGTTTGCGATAAGTTCGAGTGCATATTACCTGGCCTGGAATACCAATCACATCCAAGAAATGTATTTTGTGAACATCATGAACTCCAACAAATCGCAATCCATATGGGTTACTATTCAGGTAATGTAAAAAGAGGGCATGGCAGACACATCGGAGGACCAAATGAATAACAGGTCATCGATGTATCTGCCATACCACTCTCTACACTCGCCAAAGGGATTATCAACATCATAGATATAGCGCTTCTCCCAGTACGCCATGGTGACGTTTGAAAGTGACTGGGAAAATTTTGCTCCCATACTCACCCTGAATTTGCAAGTAAAATTTATTATCAAAACTGAAATTGTTATGTGTGAGCAAAAATTATGTTATTTTTAATACATAATCAATGAAAACGTCACCATGGCCACTGTAGCGGTGTAAATTATACTCCAGCGCTATTAGTGCTACTCGGTGGGGAATGGACGGGTACAGGCTGACTGCATCTGTTGTCATCCATATGCAATTTTGGGACCATTGTTTGTAAAAAAAAACTTTTCAATATATCTCCCGTATCTTTAATATATCCCGGTATTCTTTTAACTAATGGTTGTAAAATTGTGTCTAGCCATTGACCTAATCTCTCTGTTGGGGAGCCAATTCCTGACACTATAGGGCGGAGCGGTGGTGGGGAAAGACCTTTGTGGACTTTTGGTAAGGCATGTATAATAGGAGTTACTGGACACTCTACATTTAAATATTGGAAATCATTATGGGAAAAAATCCCAAAAACTTGTAAACCAAAGAGAAGCCTTCTGGATTCTCAAAATTGAAGTCCAGAAGCCCTGCAGGATTAAATTTGAGAAAAGAACTCATGTATATTTATTAGTAGCTATTAACGATCACATCATGCTGCAACTTCAAGAAAATAAAAAATGTATTGTATAGCCTGAATGGTCAGTTAGATTGCAGCCAGCAAGCATTGAGGAGTGTTCACATGGAGCGTTGTTTCTGCTGCTCACGTATAATCATGTTTATTCACTTATTTATATATTTATTATCAATGCTATGTTACTCCTCAATTTTTGCTGGGTTTAATGTCATGAAATGTCTGTTCATAGGGGCTCATGTTACATTTTAAACTTGTTTGGTACATTTAAATTTCTGCTAGCACTTTTGATTGTAACACCTGGGATGGCTTGCACCGCCCAGCTAGTTTAAAGAGGACCTTTCACTTGTATAAACTATGTGAACTGAGTATGCTGCCATATAGAGCGGCGCCCGGGGATCTCACTGCACTTACTATTATCCCCGGGCGCCGCTCCGTTCTCCCGTTATAGGCTCCGGTACCTTTGCTCCTTCAGTTATAGTAGGCGGGTCTTCCCTTGTCCTGTGGGCGTCTCCTTCTCCTAGGCTGCAGCGCTAGCCAATCACAGCGCACAGCTCACAGCCTGGGAGCTGTGCGCTGCGATTGGCCAGCGCTGCAGCCTAGGAGAAGGAGACGCCCACAGGACAAGGGAAGACCCGCCTACTATAACTTAAGGAGCAAAGGTTAATTTAAAAGGTTAGTCCCATTTTATGGTATATCCCAGCCCATCTGGTGTCTGCATGTGCAGGTCTCTCTCTATTTAGTTCTATGGGATTTCCAAAAACAGCTGAACAAGCGTGCAGGGTTTTTGGAGCTCTGTATCAGGAGTACAGGCACTGAACCTTATAAAGCTTTGTTACTAAATTAGCCAGCATAAAATGGACCTAAAATTAACCTGCTGAGTTGTCAGTATTAAAAGCTTGACATCCACTGCAACAGATGTCTTCTGCAAGCCATAGATGGACTTCCTTACTGTGTCAACATCTGTAAACCTATTAGATTAGGGTGAACAAATGGCCATCTAAAAACACAATAAACATTCAATTGTGTGTTAAAGGGTCTGTTAATGATACAGAACGAATAAATGGATTGTACAGTATTAGAAAACATGGCTGCTTTTTTCCAGAAACAGCGCCGCGCCTGCCCAAGGTTTGCGTCTGGTATTGCATCTCAGCTCCATTGATGTGAACAAGGTTGAGCTGCGGTATCACGCACAATCTCTGGACAGGTGTTGATCTTTTTGGAAGAAAGCTGCCATCTTTGTCTAATCTTGTACATCCCCTGTGCGAGCAGATATAAGTTACCACCTTTGGGATACAATTACCTGTTCTTTATTTTCCTGTATTTGACTAGTTTATTGCTCTGCTCCGTTAGGGCATGGCTCCAGTCAGTGATCCAAAATGAGATGCATTGCTTAATGGGAGACTTCAAACCTGACCATTTAACCATGCTACTCAAGTTGTTGACAATGGTTGGGGGCTTCCATTGTCACTCTCACCTCTGGAACCTCACCTACCGTACATATCTGGAAAGCAGGGGTACGGTGACACAAGTTTGCTGATTGCCAACCAACGAACTCTCAATACATTTCAGTGGAGAGGTGGCCTTGAAAGCTCTCTATGCTACAGTCTACACCACTATATGGAGAGCGCAAAGGCCATGAAGAGCTATGCCCAGTTCGTACCATTTACTGAGCGTTCGAGATATGACGCTCTATAAAGCGATATAGCAAAAAGACCATCACTTCGCAGAATTTCAATCAGGAATCCAATTTATTGGTCACATATTATTATTCCACAGTGACGCGTTTCAGCACCAATGTGCTTTCTTCAGACTACAAACAAACATCTCACATACACATTTTAAATAGAGAAATTAAATACAGGGGAACTGACGTCATCAGTAAGTCTCCTCCCCCTCATTGGCGAATAGCCATATAGTGAAAATTATATAATAGGATAGAATCCAATACGTTTAGTAATCAATCCCGCTGGAAAAAAAGAAAATACATTTATAAACTTTATATGAGCAGGAAATCTCACAGGAAGCAAGACACATTGTATTCACGATTGAGGCCCCTGGGCTCCAACGTTTGTAAACGATGAATCCAGTAGGCCTCTCTCTTAAGTAACAATTTGTTTCTGTCGCCCCCTCGACGGGGTAACGACACTCCCTCAATAATTTGATACCGTAACTGTGCAATGTTGTGCTTATGTCATGAAAATGAAGGGGTATTGGAAGCAATAGATTGCCTTTTCTGATAGTGGATTTGTGCTTACTGAGTCTGTCTTTCACTCTCATGGAGGTTTCCCCGACATATAATAATCCGGATGGACACTTGAGAATGTAAGTCACAAATCTACTATCACATGTGAATGTACCCCTTATCGAAATTCTTTCACCTGAATGTGGATGAGAAAAACACGAACCCTTAATAACACTGGAGCAATTCACACAGTTAAGACAGGGAAACGTACCTTGTCTTAGAAGATAAGGTACTTTGTCTTTTGTGCCCTCAATAACTCAAGGGGGTAGCCTCTCTCTTTGAACTTGTGAGTCATGTCATCCAATCTTTAATAATACGGAATTGATTCTTTAATAGATGCTGGATGGCTACTAGAGAAGGCCAATAGACTATTTCTGTCAGTATTCTTAATGAACAAATCTGTCTGTACCTTACCATCTTTGCCCTTAATCACCCATGTATCTAAAAAAGAGATCCTGTCCATATCTTGGTGTACTGTAAATTTCAGCTCATCCCAGATGGAATTTAAATACGTAATAAATTCCGCGAGGGTTCGAAGTCTGTGTTTCTTTGTAGTCTGAAGAAAGCACATTGGTGCAGAAACGTCTTACTATGGAATAAGAATATGTGACCAATAAATTGGATTCCTGATTGAAATTCTGCGAAGTGCCGGTCTTTTTGCTATATTGTTTCGTTGGACGCCAATCCACTGACACGTGCACCGCAAGCTCCAGAAAGGTAGTGCCGACCTGTTATCTACTGCTCTATAAAGCGTGGATGGCTACATCTATGTTCAGATGTATATGCTTACTCTTCCTTTTCACTGCTGAGGAGACCCCCATCCCAGAATTTGCTATAGGGCCACATGGGTTTTTGTCTTCTTCCATGCCACAGGAGGTTACTTGCCTTTGTCTCCCTTTGCATCGGAGACCCATTTCAAAATTTACTATAGGGCTCAGTGGTCATTTGCTTTGTTATCATACTGCTGATGAGATCTCATAACAATTTTTTATAGAGCTCAGTGGTCATTTTCTGCTCCTATTGTTGTCGAAGCTCCATTCCTGAATTTGCCATAGGGCCCAGAGGTCGCTTGGCTTCTTTTCCCTCTTTTGTTTAGATCCCATTCCATGATTTGTTATAGGGCCTCAAGATCATAAGCCTTCTCTCACCGTTGTGGTGACCATTTCAAAGTTTGTTATAGAGCTCAGAGGTCATTTGCCTTCTTCTTATACTAGTGAGGAGATCTCACTCCATAATTTGCTATAGGGCCTGGGGGTTATATGCCTCCTTCTGCTGCTGTGGAGGACCATTTCAAGATTTACTATAAGACCCAGACATTTTTTGCCTTCTTCTCCTTCTTCCAAAGAGACCCCATTCCATTAATTGCTATAGATCCTGGAGGTCTTTTTCTCCCTGCATAAGCCCTATCTCAGTCTTTTTTTAATCGTGCCCAAAGGTCACATGCCTTCTTCTCACTGATGAGCCCTAATCCAGAATTTGTTGTAGCACTTAGAGGTCATATGCTCTTTTCTCCATGAGGTGCCCCTAATCCAAAATTTGTTGTAGGGCTTAGAGGTCATATGCCTTTTTTCTCCCTGAAGAGCCCCTAATCCAGAATTTGTTGTAGGGCTTAGAGATCATATGCCTTCTTCTCCTTGAGGAGCCCCTATTCTAGAATTCATTGTAGGACCCAGTGCTAATATGCCTTCTTCTTCCACTACTGAGGAGATTTTATTCCCGAATTTGCTGAAAGCCCAGAGGTTACACCACTGTTTAAGGGATTTCTTTGTTATATTATTTATAGTTTTCTATCCTGAGAAGAAGCTACACATGTGGAACAAAGGCCTTCACATAGATTGAAGCCTCTTTCTATAAGGGCAGCCGACCTATAGGTTCAGTCTTCTCACTCACTCATTACTGAACAAATATTGCATGTGTTCAGCAGAGGAACCGAAGGCTTTATGAGTCTTCAGATGTCTACATTCAATTATTTTGTGTCAAATGAAGCAGAGTCATAGTTCCTGGAGAGCTGATTATTTTCCACATACTCTTGGGTATTTTGTAGAGTCTCTGTGATAGCATCACTTTCAATTATACAGCAGTGCTGTGTGAGGATGGATCGTACCCACAATGGTCAGTTATTTTCAGGCTTGGTACTTACAGGAGCTTGCTATCCTATTTTAATATTGGCTGTTTGCTTCTCTTTAGGGCTCCTAAGGGTTTAGATTAATTAGAAAATCAAGAAAAGACTTTCATTTTAATCAGCATAATGTTCTATTCCAGTCTGGCTTCTATCATCAGTAAATCCTCTCAAGTCACAGGGTGCTCAGTGTTCTGTATAGAAATCTGCCAAGAAGATTACAGTTCGTGTATTACTGGAAAAAAAAAAAAAAAAAAAAAAGGTTTCTTAACCCCTTAGTGACCAGACTGTTTTGAGCCGTAAAAGGAATCTGTCACCTCTGGCAAGTCCTATTAAGTACCATAATACATGTATAGAACATCTGCTGCTGAACCCCAGATCGGTAATTTGTATGTCGACACATACATACAAATGTGCCCACAGATTGGCTGTGAAATACACAGCGTCCTCTCCATTATGCGCGCATGCTCAGGAATCCTCTCAATGCATGTTTTTGCATCGCTGCATCACAAGATCCAAGCAAAAACCAGCAATTTTTTTCTTTTTTTTTTTAAGACTTTCACCGTATGGGATAAATAAATTACATAAGCTTTATTTTCCAATGGAAAAAAAGTGTATTTTTGAACTTAAAGATTTTTTGCTTTATTTAATCAAACTTTTTTTTTAAACTATTTACTAGGGGACTGTAACTGGCAATCTTTTGATCGCTTCTGTAATACTTTCGGTGCTATACTTACAGTCACCATCAGGGTGCGCCAGAGAGTTTGCTCCCAGGCTGCCATGTACAGACAACTGCACCCCACAATTTCATTTGTAGAGTGCAGATGCTAGATAGGGGGGGGAGATCTGATATCTATGTAACCATTTAAATGCCACAATCGCTATTGACTAGGGCATCTATGGGCTTAAACAGTTCGGATTGGTGCTTCTGCTATCAGGGCCATTAGAGCAGGAGCCCTGTTGTCATGTAAGAGCTGAGCCCCTGCATGGGAAACCCTTATTGACCACCGTAAAAAGGTGTATGGGTGGTCACTAAGGGGTTATCTCATGAAAAGTATACTATGAAATGAATGGGACATTTAAAATGAAGTATTATTGCAATATACATGCAATAAAAATTGTGTTAATTTTTTTATGTACATTGTATTTTCCTCTCTGGTAGCGCCCCCTGCTATTTCTCCTTCTGATTAGCTAATCGCCAGGCCATCTTTAAAGGATATATACACCTTTGGGGGCATTTTTATTATTATTGCATTGTACTCATTTTGAGCTAAACATATTTTTTTAAATTGGTCTTTATATAAAATATGGAGTCCTCTTTTCTGCACAGACCTAAAATACTCTAGTAGCACCCTTTGGATTTTCTGTCTTTTCCGTCAGACCAGGAGCTGACGGACTCCTTATCTCTGCTCTCTGACCTCCTAGCACTCATCAGCCTACTGATCTGCCGAAGTTTTTTTTAGGTGGATCTTGTTAATATGGACCTAACCTCTTTAAATCTGGGGGTTATAAATGAAAGATTGGACTTTTCCCTTCAACAATCGATCCATGAGTGCCTAAGTTATATAAATTATCCAGATTCGCTGGTCCATAGACTACAATGGAAGATTAGTTTAAACAATTTGCTTAATCCATCCTAATGGAAGCACATTGAAGCGAATCAAGCCATATATTCACTCACATCTATGAGGGATGTCAAACAAGTGGACTATTGGATTTCTCTGTAGTCGTCATTGATAGTTAAAGTCATAGAGCTTGCTTCTACTCCTTTCCCGGTGGTAAATCCCAGTACACAGCGGGCAGGTATCTGCCAGTACTTGTCATGGACTCCCTATCCTCCGTTCGTGCATCATTATAATTGACTGCTGCATTTAAAGCCTGAGTGACTCCACATGATATCTTGTAATGGCTTTTCCCCGCAGTTTAAGCAGTCATGAGCAACTACTGCAGTCCCATCATTTGACCCTGGCTGCTAGTACAATCTCTTTGTAGTTGGTGATTCGTTTTATTGGCCTTCCATTCTGTGCCTGAATCTAAAGTGTCTCATTTCCATGCAAAACAACTGCAAGATGTGAAATGTTAAACACATTGGGGCTCGTACAGCAAAATGCGTCCTGTACAGAGTGTTCCAAGATGTTCATTTTTAGGAGTAAACAATACCTTTGTACCATGCCAGCCATTAAATAGAAGAGATCAAAATTAGATCCCGTCGCAGCTGATACCCTTTCATGGCTAACTGAAAAGATGATGACAAGATTGCAAGCTTTTGAGACTACTTGGGTCTCTTCCTCAGGCATAACACAGGATCTGAAGATTCACAAATGTACAGTTAGGTCCAGAAGTATTTGGATAGTGACACAATCTTCATGATTTGGGCTCTACGTGCCGCCACATGGGATTTTAAATGAAATAACGGAGATTGCAATTCAAGTGTAGACTTTCAGGTTTAATTCAATATCCTATGAAATCTTTAGGAATTGCAACCATTTTTCTACAAAGGCTCCTTATTTCAGGGGCTCAAAAGTAATTGGAGAAATTAACATTACCATAAATAAATAAAATGTTCATTTTTAATACTTTGTCAATAATCCTTGGCAGGCAATGACTGCCTGAAGTCTAAAACCCATGGACATCACCAAACGCTGGGTTTCCTCCTTTGTGATGCTTTGCCAGACCTTTACTGCATCGGTCTTCAGTTGCTGCTTGTTTGTGGGTCTTTCTGCCTTAAAGGGGTTGTCTCACGTAAGCAAGTGGCATTTATCATGTAGAGAAAGTTAATACAAGTCCCCTACTAATGTATTGTGATTGTTCATATTGCTTCCTTTGCTGGCTGGATTCATTTTTCTATCACATTATACACTGCTCGTTTCCATGGTTACAGACCACCCTGCAATCCATCAGTGGTGGTCGTGCTTGCACACTATAGGTAAAAGCATCAGCCTCTCTGGTGGCTGGGACCATGGGAGCGCACATAGGCCGGTGCTTTTTCCTATATTGTGCAAGCACGACCAGCATTGATGGATTGGAGGGTGGTCTGTAACCATGTGATAGAAAAATGAATCCAGCCAGCGAAGGAAGAAATATGGATAATAACAATATATTAGTAAGTGTCTTGTATTAACTTTCTCTACATGATAAATCCGACTTACTGAAGTGAGACAACCCCTTTAAAGGGAGTCTGTCACCACTTTTTTGCATGTTAGACCATTAAAATAGGGTTATTTGATCCAGCCAGAACATAAAAACGGTACCTTTGTGGTAGAAAACGGACTTTTCAATTTGCAGAAAACGAACTTATAAGATTATTTTCGGAGCCCTCTCAAGTGCCCAGGGCGGTCTCTCAATCCTCAGAGCCCAGGCAGGCACCTCCTAAACGGCTGATAACGCCGCCCTCCGTGCGCCTCTGCCCGCCCGTTTACTCCCCTCCCCTGTCCCTTTCCACTGCGGCTGTGCGGTACAAATCGTAGCGGGCGCATGCGCAATGCGATGCCCGCTCCTGGCAGGGCATCGCAATACCTATTGCGCATGCGCCGGCTAATCGCCGTTTAGCCGGCGCATGCGCAATAGGTATTGCGATGCCCTGCCAGGAGCGGGCATCGCATTGCGCATGCGCCCGCTACGATTTGTACCGCACAGCCGCAGTGGAAAGGGACAGGGGAGGGGAGTAAACGGGCGGGCAGAGGCGCACGGAGGGCGGCGTTATCAGCCGTTTAGGAGGTGCCTGCCTGGGCTCTGAGGATTGAGAGACCGCCCTGGGCACTTGAGAGGGCTCCGAAAATAATCTTATAAGTTCGTTTTCTGCAAATTGAAAAGTCCGTTTTCTACCACAAAGGTACCGTTTTTATGTTCTGGCTGGATCAAATAACCCTATTTTAATGGTCTAACATGCAAAAAAGTGGTGACAGACTCCCTTTAAGTTTTGTCTTAAGCAAGTGAAATGCATGCTCGGTCGGGTTAATTGATGGTGGATTAATGGGGGAATAGCCCGTTAAATAGCTTTTGGGATAATTATCCAATTACCTTTTACCCCTTGAAAAATAGGCAGCTACATATTAAAGAGGTGTAATTCCTAAACCCTTTCTCTAATTAGGATGTGAACACCCCCAAATTAAAGTAGATAGTCTGCAATTTAAGCCGACTTGAATATGTTTTGGTAAACAGCTAAAATGCCAAAACTTGTGTCACTGTCCAACTTTTTCTGGACCTAACTGTATACACAAAAAATATGTGGGAATAGTGTGGTAGATCAGATATACAGGGTGGGCCATTTATATGGATACACCTTAATAAAATGGGAATGGTTGGTGATATTAACTTCCTGTTTGTGGCACATTAGTATATGTGAGGGGGGAAACTTTTCAAGATGGGTGGTGACCATGGTGGCCATTTTGAAGTCGGCCATTTTGAATCCAACTTTAGTTTTTTCAATAGGAAGAGGGTCATGTGACACATCAAACGTATTGGGAATTTCACAAGAAAAACAATGGTGTGCTTGGTTTTAACGTAACTTCATTCTTTCATGAGTTATTTACAAGTTTCTGACCACTTATAAAATGTGTTCAATGTGCTGCCCATTGTGTTGGATTGTCAATGCAACCCTCTTCTCCCACTCTTCACACACTGATAGCAACACCGCAGGAGAAATGCTAGCACAGGCTTCCAGTATCCGTAGTTTCAGGTGCTGCACATCTCGTATCTTCACAGCATAGACAATTGCCTTCAGATGACCCCAAAGATAAAAGTCTAAGGGGGTCAGATCGGGAGAACTTGGGAGCCATTCAACTGGCCCACGACGACCAATCTACTTTCCAGGAAACTGTTCATCTAGGAATGCTCGGACCTGACACCCATAATGTGGTGGTGCACCATCTTGCTGGAAAAACTCAGGGAACGTGCCACCTTCAGTGCATTAAGAGGGAAACACATCATCAATGTGTGAAGAGTGGGAGAAGAGGGTTGCATTGACAATCCAACACAATGGGCAGCACATTAAACACATTTTATAAGTGGTCAGAAACTTGTAAATAACTCATGAAAGAATAAAGTTACGTTAAAACCAAGCACACCATTGTTTTTCTTGTGAAATTCCCAATAAGTTTGATGTGTCACATGACCCTCTTCCTATTGAAAAAACAAAAGTTGGATTCAAAATGTCCGACTTAAAAATGGCCGCCATGGTCACCACCCATCTTGAAAAGTTTCCCCCCTCACATATACTAATGTGCCACAAACAGGAAGTTAATATCACCAACCATTCCCATTGTATTAAGGTGTATCCATATAAATGGCCCACCCTGTACATCAATATGAGAGCTACTTCAGGCAGGTCCAATAGAAATTTATGGAGTGGCAGTGTGCATGCTCGACCTGCTGCTCTGTTCACTTCAGGGGTCTTGTGCGGTACAGGGGCCCCTGTTCTTGTGATCGGTGAGGGTCCCAGTGGTAGGAAACACACCCATCTAATAGTTATCCTTTATTCTGTGCATAGGGGATAACTTCAGATTACTGGAATACCCCTTTAAATATCATAATCATAGTCTGTCCAACACTTCAGTGTGGTAATTATGTTCCCTGCGGCCATCGGTTGTAGTTTCCTTCCAGCATGGTACAGAAACACAAGACACAACCTGCGGCCCAGGGTCCACAAGTAGACCATGATGGCATTCCATGCAGCCCCCAACTATCTGGTCACAGGCATGCTTGTTTATGTCTGGTGGCTGCTCACATGTATTGTGTGCATGGGTAGTTAACTACTAATGGTGGACTGTATGACCTATATATTGGCAGAATGGTAGGAACCCGGACATTATGGAGGGATCCGCATGGGCTTAAGGTCATCCCTATGTTGGTTACCTTGATAGTTTTGGCGGGAATATTTCCCGCCATTTTTAGTGTTGCCATCTCCGGGCAGATTACCTGGGATGGAAACATGGTTTTGATTGGGGTTGCCACCGCTTGGGCAATTTTGCCCTGTTGTGGCAACCTTTATTTTATTGGTTGAAAGTGTGGCCAATGACAGTGCTGGATATTCTTATTCATTTGCCTTGGTGACAAGGCTGTGATTGGTTATGGCATAGGGGCTTGAGGAAATAAATATGCGGGTGCAGCATAAGCTGGGACGCTACCTCATCTGAGAAGATAAGAAGATCGTCGCTGCCGTCCTGATGGAGGTGCTAATCATGGAGCTGAGGAGAAAAGCAGGTGTTGCAGAAGGCGAATGGCTGGAGTCCTGTTTGCGGGAGCTGTCTGCATCGGGTCCAGCGCTGCCTGTAACAGAGAATGTTGATATGAGGACTGAGGACATCTACATTAGGTGAGCGGCGCTTAGCGCTCCAGAAGAGACGTCGCCGGGTCTTTTCCCCTTCCCCCCATAGGCATCTGCGTGCAGTGAAGCGGCGTGGGACTTCATCTTCTAGGCTCCCGGATGTGAGGGGACGTCGGGAAGCGGCTTTCCAGGAGCTGGTGCGCGGGCAGGATGCGATTTCTGACTTACCGGATGCGGCTGCTGGTGTTGGTATCCTGTCCTCTTCAGCTCCTCTTCATATGTCCCGGGATCCGGACACTGCTAGACTTCCTGTTCTGGCATCCTCGTCGCAGGCTGTGTCTTCAGCACTCTCTGGTAGTCGGGAGGAGCAACAGCGTCCGGAAGAAGATTTACTGTCAGTGGATCATGGTGCAGCAACGGGGCTTTTTTAACTCCTGCCCCGGTCTCTTCTACGTGTGCTGCTCATATTATTTCAGATGTCTGCTCAAGAATTCCTTCCTCAAGTGAGTCGGCAGCTGCTGCGGGGGTGGACCCTATTTCAACGGGATCACCGGCTGGTTAATTTTCTGCAGTTGCATCCACGTCGTCAGGAGGGTCGGCGTCATTGCAGCAGGGTGAGATGCCAGCTGCTTATTTGCTTGTACCTTTGCTGTCGCAGGCTTTAAATGTTTTGAAAGGTATGCCTGCGGTTACTCCATGTGTATCTGCCTCTCTCCCTCTCACCGGTACTGCTGGTTCTGCTTTGTTTCCGCGGCCGATTGATGTATCTGTGACATAGTGTCCAGCGGGTCCGGGTGGACAGGGATTGGGCGGTTCAGGGATGGACGAGCCTATTCCCGTTCCACTTCTTAGGGCTAAGGGTGTCTCAGAGACTTGTTACAAGGAAGCAGTGACATGTACTTTGTCACCGCTAGGTCTTCCTCGGTAAAAGAGAAAATTTATAATAATGAATTATTCGATATTTTGTCCCTTTTGCTGGCTTCAAAGGATTTTGTTTTAAAGCTGGAAAAAGTAGAAGATAAGTCGGGTTTGGATGACCACAAGCGGCCTGTTGTGCGGTCATTCAATAACTGGCTACAAGCATTTCGTTTATTTTCTAGCGTATTAGGCGAACGTAAGACTGAATTTTGTTCAGGCTTATTTCAGCATCTAGAAATTGTCTTGGAAGCTTACAAAAATGTTTCCGGTTTGGGATGGTGTTATTATGATGAAGGTTTCCGTCAGAAACTTGCAGTGTATCCGTCTGTACTGGGGAGTTAAGGATGTGGACCTGTTGCCGCAGCGTCTCTCCCCAGCTCATAGACTGACCACTAGTCAAAGTGTAGGCCTATTGAGAAAGGGCACTTGTTTTACTTTTATTCGCAGTGTCAATGGCCTGCTATGTGTAAATACAAACACGAATGTTCCTTTTGCGGAGGGGAGTACCCAATGTCCCGCTGTTTTAAAAAAGCTACCATCGCTGGGCCCCCCTCCTCAAAGGAATTGTTGGGAAAAAGCTTGAAGTCCAGTAAGGTTGTTGATCATGCTGCCTTGGCTAAGGCGCTATCCAAATCCGCAGATTGCTGAGTTGTTAATTAATGGTTTTGTAATACCGGGTTTCTCAGGTTTAGGTTGTTCTGTAGTTAAGAATCTGTTGTCTGTGTATGAGTTCCCTAATGTTGCTGTAGATAAAGTTGTTAACGAGTTGTCTTTACGTAGAGTAGCTGACCCTTTTATTTACTCCCCTTTTGAGCATTTTCGTATATCCCCTTTAGTGGTTGTTCCTAAGAAGGAGCCTTATTCTTTCAGACTTATTCACCAACTGTTCTTTCCTTTTGGTTCATCTTTGAATGACGAGATTGATAAGAGTTTGGTGTCAGTGTCCTATGCTTCCTTTGATTATGCAATTAGCTTAATTAAGGATTTTGGGTTAGGTTCTTTATTGGCTAAGGCGGACACAAAGTCTGCTTTTCGTTTGTTGCTGGTTCATCCTACTGGTTTTATTTCATTAGGTTTTTGTCTTTTTGGTTTTTTCTTTATTGACCGGTGTTTACCCATGGGCTGCTCATTGTCATGTATTTATTTTGAAGCATTTTAATGTTTTTTGGAATGGGTTGTGGCGGTTCGTATGCCTATGGGTTTATTAACGCACACATATCTGGATGATTTTTTGTTTATTGATCCAGGTTCATCTCCAGCTTGTGCACGACTCCTTAATTGTTTTATGAATTGGGATTCCTCTGGTTTTAGGCTACTTTCACACTTGCAGGCAGGACGGATCCGACAGGCTGTTCACCATGTCGGATCCGTCCTGCGGCTATTTCACTGTGCCCGTGGACCGCCGCTCCGTCCCTATTGACTATAATAGGGACAGGGGCGGAGCTCCGGCGCAGCACGGCGGTGCACGGAGAAAGCCGCTGGACTAAAAAGCCTGACATGCAGTAATTTTAGTCCGGCGGGCTTTCTCCGTGCACCGCCGTGCTGCGCCGGAGCTCCGCCCCTGTCCCCATTATAGTCAATGGGGACGGAGCAGCGGTCCGGCGGCACGGCAAAATAGCCGCAGGATGGATCCAACATGGTGAACAGCCTGTCGGATCCGTTCTGCTGCAAGTGTGAAAGTAGCCTTAGATAAGACAATTTTTCCGTGTACGCGTTTAGAGTACTTAGGAATAGTAATTGATACGGTTGTTGGTGAATTCAGACTACCTTCTAAAAAAATAGTGAAAGCTATTTCAGCGATTTCTGTGTTATTTCGTAGGTCAAGAGTGATGGTCAAAGAAATTCTGTTTGGGTTATTAGAGTTCTTTTCTAAGGTTATGCCATTAGCCCGTATTTTTTCTCTGCGTTTATCTTTATCTATTGCTGGATTTCGGAACCCTGTTTTTCATGTCCGGGTTTCAAAGGGGTTCAGGATGATTTATTAGTCTGGTTAGGATTTTTTCAGGGTTTTAATGGTCGCTTGATTTGGCAGACTGATTTTGTTTGTGCTGATAATCTGCAGCTTTTTACGGATGCTTCAGGTTCAGTCGGATTTGGTGCTTTCTTTCAAGGTAAGTGGTGTGCTGAGCGTTGGTTGCAATTGTGGTTTGACAGAGGAATATTAAAAAATTTGGTATAGCTGGAGCCGTTTCCGGTTGTTGGGGGTCTTAGTTTAAAAATAGGAAGGTAATTCTTAACACAGATAATAAGGGTGTTGTTTTCGCTGTGAATTGTCTGTCATCTAAGTGTAGTATGGTGATAAATTTGTTACGGCATTTAGTTTTGCTATGCTTGAGTTGGAATATCTTGCTTAGGGCAGTGCATATTCCAAGGAAAACGAACGAGGTCGCTGATGCGTTATCCTGTTTTCAGTTTTGCAGATTTCGTCAGTTGGTTCCTTACGCAGAACAGGAGGGAGAGCAGTGCCCGATTCATCTTTGGAATGTGATATGGTCATGATTATGCGACTATTACAGCAGTCATTTGCCCCATCAACATGGTCAAGTTATGTAAGCGCTTGGTCTAAATGGTCTAATTTTATGTCTAATTTATCATTGTCTCCTTTGTTATTCTCAGACCAGTCTGCTGTTGCTTTTTGCTTTTCACTGTTTCAGAAGCATTTAGCTTATTCGACTGTATGTCAGACTTTAGCCAGGGTTTAATTCTTTATGAAATTGTTAGGCAAGTCTTTTTGTGAAATTTTCATTATTAAGCATCTGTTGAAAGGGTATAAGAAGGGTAATTGTGTTGTGGATGGGTGTTGTCCTATTACTCCTGATATATTGTTGTCCTTGGTGGTAGCAAATAGTTCAGTTTGTACCTCGGATTATGAAGCATGTTTGTTTTCCACGGCTTATGTTCTTATGTTCTTTGGTGCATTGAGGATCAGTGAGCTCCTTCCAAGGTCTCAGGTTTACTTAGTTCGTCGGTTCTTTTTTCCGGATTGCGTTAAGTTGTTTATTAGTCATTCTAAGACAGATCAGGAAGGTAAAGGCTGTTGGATTCGTATTGGTTGCATCCCTTGAAGTCCAGTGTGTCCGGTTCGTTTTTGTTTACATTATTTGTCTATCCGCCCCCATGGTTCTGTTAATTTTTTGGGTTCATATGGATGGGTCACCACTGACACAGTTTCAGTTTCGTGCTGTTTTTTTTTATATGGTATTTCGGTTTTGGATTTGTAGTGATCACAATTTTTTTTCCCATTCTTTTCGTATCGTTGCTGCAACTGAGGCTTTTCGACTTGATCTTCAAGAGTCCTCAATTCAAGGGATTGGTCATTGGTCGTCTAGCTGTTATGCTTCTTATATCCGTCCGGATTAAATTTAATGATTTTATCATTTATTCCAAGTAAGGTGGTATGGATCATTGGTCCACTGGGCGAGGCTGAGAGTCAGTGTACGACCATATGGACTTAATTTATATATGTCTTCAGCAGCAGTACAAATTTATTGGAATGGGGTAAGAGGTATGAGATGGCCGGACCTCTGGAATCAAATGCTTATAATGTCAGCAAATTATCCGGATTTAATTATTATACATCTTGGAGTAATGATATTGGCAAGTTGGGTACTATGGATTTAGTTTTCCAGATGAAATCTGGTTTAATGTCACCACGGCGTTTTTTTCCCAAATGCCAGAATTGTCTATTCAGAGATTATTGCCCGTCTAATTTGGCTCCAATCGCCTTCCATGAAGCACTTGGAAAGATTTTGTCGTAGAATTAACAGATTAATGTCAAAATTCCTTCCAATGTTATGGGGTTTTACTTTTAGGCATATCGATTTGGAAGGTGGTGTGCCCGGCCTTTATTTCTTTGATGCTGTACATTTATCTGACATTGGCTTGGATATATTTAATTTGGACTTGCAAGCCATTGTTGAGCTAAGTTTTGGTGGTGTCGGGCCTGCAGTGCCTTTATAGGCTGCAGGCTGGTGGGGTATGAGTTGTTGATAAATCTTAAATTTGAGCTTGAGCTTATGGCTGAGCTCATGTATTGTTTTATCAGAGTTTATCATGAATATATTTTAATTGAGTTATGAATGTTATTTATTAATTAATAAAGGCTGTGGCCAATTTCAAAAAAATAAATAAAAAAAACAAAAACAAAAGTGATTGGTTTCAGGGCTTTATTTATATTCCTAATGATATTGTAAGTAGGGGTATGACCTTTATCCCATAGTAGAATCCCAGACATTGAAAGAGGGATCCACATGGGATTAAGGTCATCCCTATGTTGGTTCCCTTGATAGTTTTGGTGAGAATATTTCCAACCATTTTTAGTGTTGCCATCTCCGGGCAGATTACCGGGGATGGCACCATGGATTTGATTGGGGTTTTCACCGCTTGGGCAATTTTGCCCTGGTGTGGCAACCTTTATTTTATTGGTTAAAAGTATGGCCAATGACAGTGCTGGATATTCTTATTCATTTGCCTTGGTGACAAGGCTGTGATTGGTTATGGCATGGGGGCTTGAGGGAATAAATATGCGGGTGCAGCAGAAGCTGGGACGCTACCTCATCTGAGAAGATAAGAAGATCGTCGCTGCACCGCCCACCCTCCCAATATGTTGTTTTGTTTTTTCGGGTGACGGCTTGTTTTAAAGTTTATGGGGTATGAGTTGTTGATAAATCTTCAATTTGAGCTTGAGCTTATAGCTGAGCTTGTGTATTGTTTTATCAGAGTTAATAATGAATATGTTTAAATTGAGTTATGAATGTTATTTATTAATTAATAAAGGCTGTGGCCAATTTATAAAAAAAAATATTTCCAAACAAAAGTGATGAGTTTCAGTGCTTTTATTTATATTTCTTAATGATATTGTAAGTAGGGGTATGACCCTTTTATCCCATGGGGATGTCCTGATCCCTGGGTGGCACGCCAAAAAGGAGTAGGTGAGGTCGCCATGCATAAGTATCCCCCATTTTCCTGATAGATGGGAGTCCTGAAAGTGGAAACAACACACATCAGATATTTAAGGCATATACTTTCATTATGCCACATTTGACTCTAATGCTAGCACCCCTTTAAAGGGGTTTCCCAGTAGAACAACTTATCCCCTACCTACGGGATAAGAAATAAGTGTCTGATAGGCAGGTGTCTGACTGCTGGGGACCCATTGATCACAAGAATGGGGCCCCGTGCTCTCAGTTTGTTTCAATCTTTTTTATTGGTGTTTTCAAAGTAATCCACAATACAATAAAATTGCATTACAATAAGCTTTCCATCAGTCGAGTCATTGAAACAACTAACTGTATAAACATAACAGTTGTCAGAAAATAAAGCAATAGTACTTTAGACAGCGTCCACGATTGGTGTCAATAATCTCCAATTAGTAATTGGTACATTCACAAAAAGCCTTATACAATTGTGTCCACATCTCTATTTATGGAGCAACCACCTCCTCCAATTACTGTGTTCAAACTACCTGCTCATTAACTAATGGTAATGGCAATGATACTTTAAAATTCCTTTGCTGGAGAAGAAACCAGGTGTATTAGTGATCCTATGTGCATCTGTGTAACTACCACTTGTTAAGGTGACATCGCCCCTCCTGTACAGCTAGTACAGACCCCCACTCTCAATTCTTGACACAATAACCAGAAGCGATCCACAACTCCCATTGTTTCAAAAACTTTTGAAAGGATCCATTACCTAAGGCTATGATTCTTTCATAAGCAAATGTAGTGTTGATAGTTGATACCAAATCTGTCAACCTAGGCAATTCCTGGGACTTCCATTTTTGCAGTATCATTAGTTTCGCTAAAACACATATTACTGCTACCAATTTCCTGTTCACCCCTGGGAGATCTGACACCCCAACTAAAAGCAGGGCAAGTTGTGGTGTCCACGTTAGCTGTCCTTGGAGCAGCTTATTCAGCAGTTCTTCACATTCTTTCCAGTATTTTGAAATCAAAGGGCACTCCCAAAGAATGTGAAGAAGTGTGCCCTTTCTTCCGCATCCCCTCCAACACTCATCCGACACTCCCACATACATATGCCGTAATCTTTCAGGGGTGTAGTACCAGTGTAGTATAGTTTTTAGAGCCGATTCTACATGGCTAGAACAGTGCAAGTGTGAGTGGATCAATTTGATCGTTCTCTGCCAATCAATATCCGCTATAGTGATGTTCAGCGAGCTCTCCCATTTACGCATAGGGTGAGACTTCCTAAACTGTGTTGGCTGGAGTAATGATTCATACAACATTTTGAGTCCTTTGGATTTCCCCGAAAGGTATAGCATCCCAACCTGCTTACATCTCACATTCGACGGGGTCAATGATTGTATCAAGTGCCGGATTTGTAAATACTTAAAGAAATCCGACTTGGGTATCAGCATTTGGTCCTGCAAGGCTTGGAAAGACTTCATCGTCCCACTTTCGAATAGCCATTCGATATTGCTCCCGGACTCTATATTCCATTCTGACATATCGGCATGTGGAAGCAATGCTCTTATAAGAGAGAATGGAATTGAGGAGATCTTTGTCTTGTATCCCTCTTCGTTGGCGCTATTGAACTGTCTCCAAGCCGTCACTGAGGCTAGAATGACTGGGTTTAGGTTTTTAGGAACCTGGATATCCCAGAAAGGTAGATGCACTAAATCTGACAGGGTAAAGGGTGCTGCTTGTGCTTGTTCTACTTGAACCCAGGGAATTTCGATTTTCCCTCTGTGCCAGCTCCTAAGCATGGACACCAACGTGGCAATATAATAACGTTCCATATCTGGGACCGCCAGACCTCCCATTGCTCGGGGTCTCTGAATTATGCTACTCGCTATCCTCGGCTTCCTATTGTTCCAGATATATTTGGAGAGTACTTGTTGCACTTTTCTAAAGAACTTTTTGGGCAGCAAAATTGGGATCGTGCGGTATAGATACAAGAAGCGGGGAAGTATGAACATTTTAAATGCTGCAATCCTCCCTAACCATGAGGTTTCATGCTTATGGAACTCTACCAGATCCTTGCCTACCTTTGCCAATAGTGATTCATAGTTAAGATCATATAATTTCGACATTGATGCAGACATGCTAGTACCCAGATATTGGATACTATCTGTGCACCAATCAAAATCCCACTGTTCCTTGAAGGATTGAGTCAGAGAGTCCCGGACGTGTATCGGCATAGCTTGTGTTTTAGAGGAATTGAGGTGGTAATACGAAAGATTGCCATATACTTCTATTTGGTTCATAACCGCTGCTAGTGATTTCTCTGGGCTTGATAGTGACAGCAATACATCATCAGCGTAAAGCGAAATTACATGCTCTTGCCCTCCAATTTTTACCCCTGAGATTAATGGGTCTAGTCTAATTGCCTGAGCCAGTGGTTCCATAGCTATAATGAAAATTAGAGGGGATAATGGACAGCCCTGTCTAGTACCATTTGTCAGCTCGAACATTTTTGACAGGGCTCCATTGACATATACACTAGCTGTGGGGTCACTATAGAGGGCCATAATTGCTGACATGATAGGGCCACTAAACCCCATAACCGATAGCACCGAGAAGGCAAAAGACCATCTAATTCGGTCAAATGCCTTCTCGGCATCCAATGCCAGCACCAACAGAGGGGTTTTCTGTTGTTTGACTTGATGGAGTATACCCAGCATCCTCCTGGTGTTAAAGTAGGACTGGCGAGTCGGAACAAAACCCGTCTGGTCCTTATGAACTATAGATGGGAGTATGTTAGCTATCCTAAGGGCCAGGAGCTTGGCATAAATTTTAACGTCTTGGTTTAATAAAGATATAGGTCTGAAATTTTGCGGTCTATCCGCAGTTTTACCTGGCTTAGGTAAAGTAATGATAATTGCTTGTAAATTTTCCCTAGGGAAGTTCCCCGAGGATAGGGCGTGTTGACAAAAATCTTTCAAGAAGGGGCTCAGTATATGCCCAAACTTTTTGTAATAATGGCTTGCAAAGCCATCTGGGCCAGGAGCCTTATCTTGGGGCAAGGACGTAACAACTTTCACAATCTCCTCCTCCGTTATTGGGGCATTCAGGACATGGAGTTGAGTATCAGTTAAGGTGGGTAGATTTAGGGAATCAAGATATCTGCTCACCATATCTTCCAAATTTGGAGAGACAGGTATGGAGTTTTTCAGGTTGTACAGATCATGGTAGTACGATTGAAAGCCTTCTGCTATGTCCTGTGGAGAGTATAATTTGGCTTGTGTTTTGGGATGTAGAAGGTAATGTATCCTGCTTTTTGTTCTCCTTGCCTTCAGGCTAGCTGCCAGAAGTTTCCCCGCCTTATTCCCCTGAGAATAGTATCGTGCCTTAGTTTTCCTAAGACCCTTCTCATAGGAGTCTAACATATGGTTTCGTAAATCTTGTCTGACTTGTTTTAGTGCCTCTGCATTGGGGGGTGACTGGTCATTTTTGTTCCTATCCTCCAATATTTTCAATTTTGCGAGCAATTGTGACATTTTCTCCTCTAATTTCCGTTTTCTCACTGCTCCTTGTTGTATGAATGACCCTCTAATACACGCCTTGTGAGCGTTCCACAACACCACCGGGTCAGTGGTATCCAGCTTGTTAAGAAGGAAGAATTCTTTCAAGTCTGATTCAATGCGCTGACCATGCTGTGGGCAAGACAATAGAATAGGATTGCTCCTCCAAAGATATTTTGGGAAGTAGTTGTCCTCCTCTGATAACTTCAGTGTGATGGCAGCATGATCAGACCATTTAATCTGTCCTATCTCCGCCTCCCTAACTTTAGATAGTGTCATCCTATCCACCAAAAAACATATCTATACGAGAATACACATTATGTACCCCTGAATGGAACGTAAACTCTTTATCTGTCGGATGCTTAATACGCCAAACATCAAACAACTCCGCCTTCCAAATAGCACCGCTCAAAGTTTGAACCGATCTGTGAGAAGAGGATGTCGAATCCATTTCAGGGTCTATAGTCAGATTGAAGTCTCCAAATATCAGTAATTGTTCCTTTCTTTTCTTGTTGACTATGTTCAACACCTTTCTCACAAATCTAGTCTGGCCCTTGTTAGGTGCATATATCGATACCAGAGTGAAGGGGGAGTTGTTCAAGGTACATATCAGCATTACATATCGTCCTGCTGGGTCACTTATCTGTTCTAGCAACGTGAATGCCACGGTGTTTTTGATAGCTATCAGCACTCCCCTCGCTTTAGAGTTAGCATGTGCTTGGAAGATATGGGGAAATTGGACATTCTGTAATCTGTGGGCGTCTTTCTCTATCAAGTGGGTTTCTTGCAATCCTAATACATCACAATTAAGGGATCTGACTTCCCTCCACAGATGCGATCTGCGCATTGGGCTATTCAGACCATTAACATTAATACTTGCAAAGGATATTACCATAATAAAGCAGCTTAAAACGTAAGGTATGAAAGTCGCACAGTAAAATGTAAAGAAGGTGCAAGACGCCTCCCAGCCAGCGCGCCTGCAACCATAGCACGAAGAAGGTGGAGCATATTAAAGGCATAGGTTTACCATCAATCATGGACGTATCTTCCCTTAGCATTGCTGAAAAAAAAGAATAATAATAACATATAACCAGTAACATAACCTATAGGTGCATCCGTGAGAACCAACAGGCTCCCCTTGAACCTAAATAACTCGGGGTATCAAAGTCCCGTCTGAAGCCTCGGTATTAGCCTGTACGGCGAATCACCACTCCGGTCAGTAGCACTGAAGGTTAAAACACCCTCCGGTGAATCTCTTTCAACTGACAGTGTCCCAATCTTTCCGGATTCTTTCGGGATTTCTCTGGCGTTGTTCTGCCTGTAGATCAATAGGAACGTCCCAGCTCTGCAGAACTTTCTTCCCTTCCTCCACCGTCTTGATAACAAATAGTTCTCCCATATGCAAGATTAGAAGGCGCACTGGGAACCCCCATCTGTACTGGATCTTGGCTTTTTGTAAGGCAGACGTAATGGGTATCAGGGCCCTTCTTTGCCTAAGCGTGGTGGCCGATAGATCAGCATATAGAGAGATTTTGTGATACGGTGCAGGTAGACCACCATTTTTCCTGGCGGAAGACATCAGCTGCTCCTTCACTGTGTAAAAATGGACTCTGGCTAGAACATCCCTTGGCACAGATTCATCCATATGTCTGGGACGCGGGACTCTGTGCGCCCGATCAATCTCTAAGTCCCCATCCTTACAGTGAGGCAGAACGCATTTGATCAGCTCTTTAACATATAGAGGAATATCTTTAGCCACCACGCTCTCTGGGATGCCCCTCAGCTTAATGTTATTGCGCCTGCTACGATCCTCCAGATCCGCCATTTTGTTTCTTAAAGCTTCCACCTCAGCCTCCAAGGCATAATGAGCTTCTATAAGGTCGTTGTGGGAGCCTGCAAACTCCCCAAATTTGCGTTCCAGATGATCCGTCCTGGCCCCGAGCTCCTCCACCTCTTTCCTCATAGGAGCCACTATCAAACGCATGTCATGCAGCAAGGAACGTCTCTGTATCAGAAGCATATCCCTCATGGCAGTATCTGTCAGGGCTACGTTAGCGACTGGCAGCGCTAAGAATTCTGCCTCTCCCGCAGCCTGCAAGTCCCCACCACATCCCAAAGTACCTGCGTTGTCAGTTCCTGTATCAGGAGAGCCTTTCAGAGGGGTGGTGTGGGGGGAATCCGCTGCCTCCGTTGTCGCGTCTTCTCTATGCGATCGGCTTACTGCTGCTGTGCCACAGGCCCCTTCTTGCCCGGTGTGTGGATCCCGGATTCCGGGTGCAGGTCTCTGGGACTGCGATGTAGGCAGGTCCTCCACAGATTCTGGGTGGTTAACCGATTGAGCGTCTTCCTCTCTGTCGCTGTCCGCGGCGCTCTCTTCTCCGGCGCCATCTTGGAACCTTCCCGCCTCCCGGGTGAAGTAAAACTTCGTCAGTTGCGGGTGTTTCTGCACTTTCTTCCGTCTCCCGGTCATGCTCAGGGACTGATCGGTACCTTGCCTGTTCGGTTTTGGTGTGTTCACCATGGGTATCGTCGCTATTCTAGTCGCTTAATGCAATGCTAGCTCCGGAGCTACAGCACACTACATCCGTGCGCCTCGGCAGCCAGACCACGCCCCCCCGTGCTCTCAGTTTGAATGGAGCATGTTTCTGTGAATCTATTCAACTCTATGGGACTACCGGAGATATCCAAGTATAAGCTCAGACCAGAAAAAGTTGTGCACTCCTGCACTGGAGGGAAACTGATACCAGAACTAATTCCATGGTTTTCCATGGGATCGTCTCTAGCATTCAGTGTAGCAGGATCTCATGGCATATACAGTCATGTGAAAAAATTAGGACACCCTTTGAAAGCATGTGGTTTTTTGTAACATTTTTAATAAAAGGTTATTTCATCTCCGTTTCAACAATACAGAGAGATTAAAGTAATCCAACTAAACAAAGAAAACTGAAGAAAAGTCTTTTCAAGATCTTCTGTAAATGTCATTCTACAAAAATGCCTATTCTAACTGAGGAAAAAGATAGGACACCCTTGCCCCTAATAGCGAGTGTTACCTCCTTTGGCTGAAATAACTGCAGTGAGACGGTTCTTGTAGCCATCTACCAGTCTTCGACATCGGTCTGAGGAAATTGTACCCCACTCCTCAATGCAGAACTTTTTCAGCTGTGAGATGTTTGAGGGGTTTCTTGCACGTACAGCCCTTTTCAAGTCACCCCACAGCATCTCAATGGGATTCAAATCTGGACTTTGACTTGGCCATTCCAGGACTCTCCATTTCTTCTTTTTCAGCCAATCTTTGGTTGATTTACTAGTATGTTTTGGGTCATTGTCATGTTGCATGGTCCAGTTCCGCTTCAGCTTTAATTTTCTAACTGATGGTCTCACATGTTCTTCAAGCACCTTCTGATACACAGTAGAATTCATCGTGGATTCTATGATGGTGAGCTGACCAGGTCCTGCTGCAGCAAAGCAGCCCCAAACCATGACACTTCCACCTCCATGCTTCACAGTTGGTATGAGGTTCTTTTCTTGGAATGCTGTGTTTGGTTTACGCCAAACATGTCCTCTGCTGTTGTGTCCAAATAATTCAATTTTGGACTCATCTGTCCAAAGAACATTATTCCAGAAGTCCTGGTCTTTGTCAACTTTATCTCTGGCAAATGTCAGTCTGGCCTCGATGTTTCTCTTGGAAAGCAAAGGTTTCCTCCTTGCACACCTCCCATGCAAGTTAAACTTGTACAGTCTCTTTCTGATTGTAGAGGCATGTACTTCTACATCAACAGTAGCCAGAGCCTGCTGTAGTTCTCGAGATGACACTTTAGGGTTTTTGGAGACCGCTTTTAGCATCTTGCGGTCTGCTCTTGGGGTGAACTTGCTGGGGCGACCAGTCCTGGGCATGTTGGCAGTTGTTTTGAAAGCCCTCCACTTGTAGACTATCTTCCGGACAGTGGAATGGCTGATTTCAAAATCTTTTGAGATCTTTTTAAATCCCTTCCCAGACTCATAGGCTGCTACAATCTTTTTTCTGAAGTCCTCTGACAGCTCTTTTGCTCTCACCATGGTGCTCACTCTCACTTCAACAGTCAGGAGCACACCAAACTAAATGTCTGAGGTTTAAATAGGGCAAGCCTCATTCAACATGCAGAGTAACGATCTACTAATTATGTGCACCTGGTGTGATATACCTGTGTGAGATCTGAGCCAATTTAAGAGGGAATACATGTGAGGGTGTCCTATCTTTTTCCTCAGTTAGAATAGGCATTTTTGTAGAATGACATTTACAGAAGATCTTGAAAAGACTTTTCTTCAGTTTTCTTTGTTTAGTTGGATTACTTTAATCTCTCTGTATTGTTGAAACGGAGATGAAATAACCTTTTATTAAAAATGTTACAAAAAACCACATGCTTTCAAAGGGTGTCCTAATTTTTTCACATGACTGTAGCATTTTTATCCTCATTGCTTTCAGGTTATGGGCATCTGACCAGTACACAAACTGCACACAAGTGTCACAGCATGAAGAAACTGACCCTACACAACTGATGTATGTGAACAACAAAACAGTAAGTTTGGAAAGAGGACATTTTTCCAAAGTGACAACAGGCAGCCATCTTGGTTGTCCCTTTTGAATTAGTTAATGGTAAAACATTAAATTTGTTATTGATTGAACATGCCGACAAAATGGAGTGATCCTTGACATAAGTCATTTGTAGAAGGGATGAATGACCGCAGCCCTCAGCATCCTCAAAATATAGAGGTTTTATTCACCAACTGTGCAACGTTTCAACTCCAAAGAGTCTTTCTCAAGCCTTGAATGGCTTGAGAAAGACTCTTTGGAGTCGAAAAGTCGCATAGTTGGTGAATAAAACCTCTATACTTCTGAGGACGCTGAGTGCTGCGGTCATTCATCCCTTCTACAAATTGCCTGGAGCCCAACAGGCTAGGGCTCGACACCGCAGGCACCACCACCATTGGAATCTACCATATTGGACTGAGTGAGCAGTGCTGTCTTACCTTTGGATTCATTCCTTGACATAAGTAGTTATTATCACCTAATCTTCCATATTGTGGTTGGTTTTGGAGAGGACCACCTAAAGTTAGACAGATTAGGGATGCCCTCATTCTCAGTATCTGTTGGGTCCCAGAGGTTGGACCCCTACTGATGATAAAGTGATAACATATCTTAGGGATGAGAATAGCCATAGGACGTAGGTGCAGGTTCTACTCCTGGAACCATCATCTTTTGAGAGAACATGGTCCTGTGCCTAGAAATGATATCACTGAGAATAAGGCCATACATAGTAGTACAAGGTTAAAATCACTAGTTCAGCCCAGAATACATCCAAGTCACAATGGTATATAAAGGAAACTGCACAGATACTAAATATAAATGTAACTTGCCAGAGGGGCACCAAAAATTAAACAAGGTTTCCTAACACTTAAAGGGGTTGTCTCATGAAAAATATTCTACAGTTTTCAAACCAGGACATGGATCTAAATAATTTTTTAATTGCATGTAATTAAAAAAAATTGCATAGCTGCTAAGTTATTCAATAAAATATATCTGTATAGCGCCACCTGCTGTTCGTTCTGTTCTTATAATGATTTGGGTCACCGCACCTGCTGTGGATAAGCGGCGGCACCTTAACAGTGGCAGATTATTACTAACAAACATTAGTATGAAAGCTTGTTAGCAATAATCTGCCTGAACATTGGGCAGTGTAAACAAGCCTTTAGATATCGATGACCTAACCTCAGAATAGGCCATCAATATCAGATCGTAGGGGGTCTGACATTCTGAACCCCCACCAATCAGCTCTTTTGAGAAGTGAATAGAGCCGGAAGACGCTGTGTCCCGGGGCCTCTGCTTCTGGATTTATCCTCGGTATAGTTTCTGGTGCTGACAGCTGCCACAAATAGCTGATTGGTACCCCTGCTGATCCTGAGGATACGTCATGAACACCTAAGTCTCAAAAATCCCTTTCAAAGGTTTCCTATTCCTGGCAGTCACTATATGGGTGGTGTATACACTGCTCACCTTTGGGACCCAACCTCTCAGCAAAATGGGGATCCTACGATGGCCCAGCAATCCTATCCAGATAAAAAGTACTGGAGACACATGAGTTTTGTCTAAGGAAGTCACTTGTCTGCCTCCATACCTCCCATAGATTTCATTAGTCAGGACCACGAGCATGCGCAGCCATGAAACTGTAATAGGAGGTCAAGTGATGCCCGGTTTCCAGAGGTGAGATGGGGTTTCCTACCAAGCTTGGCCATTGCAGGTCAAATAACTGTAGCAAGTCTTTTGGAAACAAGGTACGTCGCCACTGGCCTCATACAATAGCTAGTGTATTGCATTTCTATTTCTGTACAGAATGGAAGTAGGTTGATACTGATAACTGGCAATTACTTTGCTAATTTTCCGGAATTGATTGAACTGCCACTTGTGTGCAAAGGAGACAATTATATCGCTATTAGAATTGTTCCAGCTTTTTACATTAGTGAATTGAAATAGGAAACCTTAATTACACCCATGGAGCGTGACTACTGTACCTAACATGACATTACTTATTCTTAACCATCTGTAATATCAGACATCGTCGACATCAAGCCTGCAAACATGGAAGACCTGACTGAAGTTATCACAGCAGCCGAATTTCATCCCTATCACTGCAACCTTTTTGTGTACAGCAGCAGCAAAGGATCTCTGAGGCTGTGCGACATGAGGGCGTCTGCACTGTGCGACAAGCATTGCAAACGTAAGTCACTGCTAAAATCTGAGCCTTCTGAAAGACCATGGCCGACCTGTTGAATGGTGTGTATCCATTCTTTTACAACCGTTTTGGGTCATCGACTGTACTGTATATAGATAACTATGGAGGATACTGGGATTCTGGATGGTGAGCCAGATCTGGCAACTGGGTTGAGCTTACTTACATTGCCAGCTTATGGCTACGTGTGAGACCCACTATAGGCCCTGTTCACACCTTCGTCAGGGTCTCAATTTGGATCCTTCATTGCTAATTCTACCAGATTTGGTGAGAACTATTTTTAATCCAGTGAACCCCATTATAACACTGTGAGGTCTGTAAGGCATCGGTAGTATCTGTCATACAATGGCTCTTGCACCAGGACGTACAGGTCCTTCTAAAAAAATTAGCATATTGTGATAAAGTTCATTATTTTCTGTAATGTACTGATAAACATTAGACTTTCATATATTTTAGATTCATTACACACCAACTGAAGTAGTTCAAGCCTTTTATTGTTTTAATATTGATGATTTTGGCATACAGCTCATGAAAACCCAAATTTCCTATCTCCAAAAATTAGCATATTTCATCCGACCAATAAAAGAAAAGTGTTTTTAATACAAAAAAAGTCAACCTTCAAATAATTATGTTCAGTTATGCACTCAATACTTGGTCGAGAATCCTTTTGCAGAAATGACTGCTTCAATGCGGCGTGGCATGGAGGCAATCAGCCTGTGGCACTGCTGAGGTGTTATGGAGGCCCAGGATGCTTCGATAGCGGCCTTAAGCTCATCCAGAGTGTTGGGTCTTGCGTCTCTCAACTTTCTCTTCCCAATATCCCACAGATTCTCTATGGGGTTCAGGTCAGGAGAGTTGGCAGGCCAATTGAGCACAGTAATACCATGGTCAGTAAACCATTTACCAGTGGTTTTGGCACTGTGAGCAGGTGCCAGGTCGTGCTGAAAAATGAAATCTTCATCTCCATAAAGCTTTTCAGCAGATGGAAGCATGAAGTGCTCCAAAATCTCCTGATAGCTAGCTGCATTGACCCTGCCCTTGATAAAACACAGTGGACCAACACCAGCAGCTGACATGGCACCCCAGACCATCACTGACTGTGGGTACTTGACACTGGACTTCAGGCATTTTGGCATTTCCCTCTCACCAGTCTTCCTCCAGACTCTGGCACCTTGATTTCCGAATGACATGCAACAGTCCAGTGCTGCTTCTCTGTAGCCCAGGTCAGGCGCTTCTGCCGCTGTTTCTGGTTCAAAAGTGGCTTGACCTGGGGAATGCGGCACCTGTAGCCCATTTCCTGCACACGCCTGTACACGGTGGCTCTGGATGTTTCTACTCCAGACTCAGTCCACTGCTTCCGCAGGTCCCCCAAGGTCTGGAATCGGTCCTTCTCCACAATCTTCCTGAGGGTCCGGTCACCTCTTCTCGTTGTGCAGCGTTTTCTGCCACACTTTTTCCTTCCCACAGACTTCCCACTGAGGTGCCTTGATACAGCACTCTGGGAACAGCCTATTCGTTCCGAAATTTCTTTCTGTGTCTTACCCTCTTGCTTGAGGGTGTCAATGATGGCCTTCTGGACAGCAGTCAGGTCGGCAGTCTTACCCATGATTGCGGTTTTGAGTAATGAACCAGGCTGGGAGTTTTTAAAAGCCTCAGGAATCTTTTGCAGGTGTTTAGAGTTAATTAGTTGATTCAGATGATTAGGTTAATAGCTCGTTTAGAGAACCTTTTCATGATATGCTAATTTTTTGAGATAGGAATTTGGGGTTTTCATGAGCTGTATGCCAAAATCATCAATACTAAAACAATAAAAGGCTTGAACTACTTCAGTTGGTGTGTAATGAATCTAAAATATATGAAAGTCTAATGTTTATCAGTACATTACAGAAAATAATGAACTTTATCACAATATGCTAATTTTTTTAGAAGGACCTGTAGGTATATTTGTAGACCTTGAGTCAGAAAAGTTGGGGGTAGTTTTTTATACTCATGAAGGACAGTATACAAATATTATTATGATTATTATTTATATTATGGACCCAATTTATTTTCAAAGCCCAGAAGCCAATATTCCTATAGATTCCTTAAAGGGGTTGTCCAGGCTTTTACTATTGATTATCTATCCTCAGGATGGGTCATCAATATCAGATCAGCGGGGGTCCGACACCTGGCACCCCCACCGATCAGCTGTATGAGGAGACGGTGCATGGAGTGCAAATTTGCCATCTCCCTTCTCTCTTCCTGTCCGTGGCATATACCATAGACAGCAGCAGTGAACAGGAAGGGAGATGGCATGACTGCGCGCACCGTCTCCTCATACAGCTGATCAATCTGATATTGATGACCTATCCTGAGGATAGGTCGTCAATAGTAAAAACCTGGACCACCCCTTCAATCTCTGTAAATCAGTCAATTTTGCAATTATGCATTATTTTACCCTTATTATAGAAGCAACAGTAAAAACTAATGTCGGTCTGGGAAGATTCTCATTCATCCAGGTCATGGTATATCAATAGTAATAAGTCAGAGCAACTGGACTTGTAGAATAAATTTCTGGCAATAAATACTAATGACTAATATATGCAGTCCAGTGCTGGGAAGAGAGCCAAGACTTGTACATTGCAACATCTATTGTGTGCCACTTACAATGCTGTTCTACCTCTTCCAAGGCAGCTACATCAGCATATGGCCCAGCACAGAAGAGCCAACATCTGTGGTCAGGACTGCGTATTTACATCTTACGCTTGATGACAGTAAGGTTCGCACCGTAGACACAGAGGAGAACTGGTTCAAAAGAGGTGTGAGAGAAGCTATTTATTTTAAATTAGGGAACCAATCTACTGTCTGCCACTTACAGGGCTTTTCTACCACCTCTCACAAGTCATTTTAATCACACCTAATAGCTTTATGCAAATGCAATCAACATCTTATCTCCATGAGATCCTTGACTTTGTGTTGATTATGATAAACAGATTATGCTGACTAAAGCAAAAGCCAACAGTATATAATGCTGGAGATTCCTTGTACAAGTCATTCTAATTAAGAAAGCCAGCTGGATGGCTAATAAAATATCTGTCACGGACGTACCAAGACATATGGAGGTCCCAGCGACAGTGAGTGGCAGGAGATTTTTGAGACTGGCAACACTTGGTTTGATTTGACATGTTTACCTTGTGGAATTAGTAGGAGTCTGTGTTGTTTCTGGTGCTGGCCACACCCTTAACCTCCAGGTGTTGATATTGTGGTCATTTAACTTTCCCTATTTTTAGTTGTTTTTCCCACAATGCTGTGCGGTTTATAGCTTCAGTTGGACCTGTGGATAGCTGGTGTTTGGATCTTGGCTGAGTTCCTGGTGCTGCCATAGCTTCTTGGAAGTTACGTGTTGCCTTTCCCTTTGTATTTTGGCTTTTCTGTGTGTTGCATTTCTTTGTTGTTTTGTATTAGGCCTTAGTGAGACTCCCGTTCATCCTTCCTTTTGGAGGAACAGGACGTCTCATTCCTGTCATTAGTACCAGGGTCCTTTAGGGTTATATAGGACTTTGGGTATGAACTCACCCACCTCTAAGGTTTGTTCATACTGGTAGTCAGTCAGGGTTTTCATTAGGGTTTTCACTAGGAGGTGTCATCTTCCTTCCCTAGTTTTCAGGCCTTATTTCCTTTTCCCTTTCCCTATGTTCAGAAAATATGTTACTTTTTAACACAGTCTCCTTCACAGATTACAGCTGATCGCTGGTGGTCCAGCAGTAAGATTTCTTGTAAAAAGCTTTTCATGGGGGAAACTTTTTAACAGAAAGGCTTGGGCAAAGCAGATAACCCCATTAAAGTATCATCTTAAAGTTCTAATCCAGAAACAAAAATAACTTGTGTGGATGAAGTAACAGTGTAAGACTTGTTGCAGCTGTTGATTTGAATCTTATCAACCCACTTCAGTAGCAAAATATCATCTAAAAATCCCTGATACTAATTAATGCTGACCTTTACCAGTAACGGTAGTGTGCCAATAATTGTTTCATTACTATCAAGCGCATTCAATTAGTTTATGATTCAGCCAATTCCAGGCTCAGATCCAGAAAACATATAATGAACCTCCGCAGTTGTGAACTACTCAGACTTGATGAAGAAGATAAGGAAAAAACTGCTTGTTTGTTATATTGTAGCACTGCCAGCAATCACTGGGACTCTATTTGGTACCTCTTGTAGCGCTCACTAACGGCAATGTATACTTCTGGATTGTGTATGTGGCGGGTCCTTAGCGTCCCAGCTGTTTTATGGAGAGGGGTTGATGCCTCAAAATTTTATTGGACTGTTGATGAAGACTTTTCTAACTATTTCTTGGGTAGAGTTGGGGCCAGTCTCGTCATACATTAACTGGCATTACTGAAGGAGGCGCCACTAATGGCTAAGGCAAGTTTATTTCACCCCCACCCCCCTAGCGGACCTGTCAGGCAAGCATGTTTACCTCCTTGGATGCACCGTTGTCTTTTCTGGACTTCCAGCTGTGCAGGTAAACATCTGGAATGGATGGGGTCACATATGCTGTTGCAGCCAATGACTGGCTGCATCAGTGACATTTCCCCAAAAGGCATGTGATATGGGGGACACGTCACCACTGTGGACAGTCATTAGCTGCAGCGGTGCACCTGACAATGTCCGAGAAAGATGTTTACCTGCGGAGTTCCATAAAAGACCCAAGGAGCCAGAAGTGAGCTTCATGGAGCAGGCAAGTATACTTTTTCTGACAGGTCCCTCTGGGTGTTGAGGGGTTTGTTAAAAATTTATATGAGACTGGACAACCCCTTTAAGTATTGCTGTCTGGGCACTCCATGATCCACTAAGGGGTAGGGAGGTAATAGAAAGTATGGCACAGGGCACCATCAACCAGTGGGCAGGCCTAGCTATAGTCATGATTTTATGTAGCATTTCTGCATTTTCAGACTTAAAACTGAACTTTAATTTCCCCTGTCTTCCATATTTACTACAAAACTTGTCACACACCCACAAGAAGGAGAACTGAGCCTCTAGGAGGCTCATGTGCATAAAATAAAAGTTACATTTTCTAAAAAAAATAGGGCCACATAGAAAGAAGAGACTATGCAGTGGATGGGTTTGGGGTGCCCCCAACGCTACGCTGGGTCCCCCAGACACGGTTGAGGTGTTACCACGTGTTGCTGCTGTCCGGAAGCAATGGTAAGGCGTGGTGCACCCCAATGGGAAATAAGTCCAGAGAGTCAGGGTCTGCAGTAAACCAGGGTGCTACTTTACTGGAGGAATTCAGGTACAAAACAATACAGACGAGGCATTGGGCTGACTTCTCCAGTCTCCTTCCTGGCAGAAAAAGGGTTTGATGCTGAGGAAAGGCCTGAGCTAGCTGTCCCTCTTTCTCTTCAGAAGGCTGATACCCTGGTCCAAGGCTGGTGATCCAGGGTCTGTGGCAGCGTATCCCCGTCTCAGAGTCTTCTTCTGGTCACTCAGTAGTCTGGCAGATTCTCCTCTTCCAAGCACTGTTCCCTAACTGCAAAACACAGGGGCTTTGACTGCTCTCCTTATATACAGTTTTTGCTAGACTATAACCTTCTAGTGGAAGGGGTGGAGTGGAGAAACTCAGCACAACAGATACATTGTTTCAGCTCCCATCTGGTATAGACTTACATTAGATCTTCAATGATACTCAATGGCAATGACACAACAGGTTTTCCAGACAAAAACAAGTTTCCAGACATAACAACATAGCTAAAGCCAGACATTCAAAAGGTCAGGCTGTCTGCTTTTTGGTGGTAAACAAGTCTGGGGTTTTCCCTCCAAAACATGGTATTCTTTAAACCCTATGACAGCTGTGTAAAATTACCAGCTTCTCAATCAAAGCCCTAACAGTCTCTCAGTATTCATTTATCCTTTCCACAGAGCCTTGTAAATACAGTGATAATGAACAGGATATATATCACAACATATAAAATGCAGGTACACAGTATTAACCACCTCCGGACCGCCTAACGCAGATTCGCGTTCCGGAGGTGGCAGCGCTGCGCAGAGTCACGCATATATGCGTCATCTCGCGAGACGCAAGATGACGCGCTTTGCCGGCCCGCGCATGCGCATCGCGGGCCGGCAAAAGTTAGAGGGGGGTCACGTCAGCAACCTGCCAGCCAATGATCGTCGCTGGCAGGTTGCTGATTTTTTAAAAATCCAATGAGAAGCCAGATAACACATCATATTAGTAAATATGATCTGTTATATGGCTTCCCTGCTCCTCTGCTGGTCCTTTTGGTCGGTTGGATCCAGCAGAGGAGCAGGCTTCACAGTGAGCAGCACCAACAGTACACTTTAGCCCCAGATCACCCCCTGCACCCCAATTAACCCTTTGATCACCCCTTTGATCGCCCCTGTCAATCACTAGTGAAAGTGAAAAAAGTGATCAGTGCAAACTGTCACTTTTTTTTTTCACTGGTATTGACCGTTAGGTTTTAGGATAGTTTAGGCCCCTTGGTTAGGTAGTTTAGGGATCAGTTAGCGCCCAGCCCACCGCACCGCAGTCACTTATTCGCTGATTAGCGTATCGCTAATCAGCTTTTGTACTTTTATAGTATCTGGAAGTGATCAAAACTGATCACAGTCAGATCTATAATAGTATTAGTGTCATCTTAGCTCACCCTCCACCCAAAACGCAGTGTTTGCCCGATCAGGCCTGATCGGTCGCCCACACGTGTGTTCGCCCACGCCCGCCCTGCCGCAGTGACCAAAAATATATATTTTTTGATCACTGCACAATCACTTTACACGCGCTGCGGCGATAAAAAAATCAGTTTTGATATTTTTTATCAACCGCAGCGGCCTCCGGTACTTTGCTAGCCTCCCCTTTTTTTTCTTAAGTAGTCTCAGGGAATAGAGAGTAATGCAAACCAGCGGCTCAACCTATAGACCAAACGGATGTGGGTGCTCACCTCTCGGTCCACCCAGACCGCACGGTAGACAAAATTTAAACAATAAAATTAGAGGGGCACTCCATATAAGGGAACAGGACACGGTAGTAAAGATTAATATTTAATCTAATATAAAAGCATAGCATCAGACAAAATAAAAGACATCCATATAAAATGACAATAAAATAGAAAATAAATGAATAAATCTAAAAAGTATATGTATGAACAAAGGTCCAAGGATCAGGGTCCTGAAAATGGCTAGATGGTGGTAAAGGTTCAAAAGTTCATAAGTGTGAACACTCCCCACAATGAAAATCAGTCCCAGCAGGTGTAAATACACCTAAATGCAGCTCCAAATGACAGTGTCTGCAGCGTCAGATAGCAGGTATAGCACACTCTCCAACTCCAACCTTCTAGTGTAGGAGGGCAATAATTGCATCCAAGCCTAAGGAGAGTCTCTTTTCAAATATTGTAACAGAGATGTAACAGAGCGTCTCTTGCCCTCTGCCTGGATTCAATGAAGTGAGTCAAAGACAGCCAATCACAACTCAACGCGGCGTCCCACGTGGTATGGAGTCTGAACGTGACGTCTCACGTGACTCCACGGCTGAGGCAAAAGTTGACGTACTTGATTTTCCTTGTAAGCACCACCTCGATAAGAGATTCGCTGTGCAGATCACCCCGACCGACGTTGTTTCTTCTCGGTCACTTGTAGTTACTTCGGGGGAAGTCGCTCACTGTCCTAACAAGTCCAAACGCGTTTCAGGGAATACACCCCTTCCTCAGTGGTAGAGACAGTGAGCATTTGGCAGCATTTTATATCCTCCCAGGAGACCAGCCATGGGTAGGGCTGTTCTAATTGGGGCATCCTGAAAGCCTAGTATGGAGTCCTATTATCATCAATCTCCCAAGCCATATCGTGGGTCTGGTCATACAAAACTACCATCAAAGATAGTATAGACATATTAAAAAACATAATATGAATGTCATAAAACCATATGAACGCACGGAAGACGCATATGTGGTCACATGCGTCTGATGTATCTTCCATGTCCTTTCTCAACTAAAAAAATACTATATTTAATAGAAAAGTTACATAAACATTATAATGATATTTAAAACCTATAAATAACCCTGTGGATGTCATAATCATACCAAATACTAAAAAACGCACAAAAAACGCACAAAAAACGCACATGCGGTCAGATGCGTTTTCGATGCGTTTCTGATGCGTTTTTCTTAAAAAATGGTAAAAAACGATTTCAGGGATCCGGAGACATATACAGTCATAGATATTCCTCAAATACGAGTTTATAAGAAAACAAATCACTGTCCAATTTCTACAGGAGGTCTATCTATGTCGGAAAGGGGGGGGAGCAGGGCAGGGAGGAAGGAACAGAGTGCTGGGGAACAGCCGGACTCTGAATCTACATCACCACCCGGCTCACCTCCCATCCCTCAGAGGAATCCAAACAATTCCCATTCGGCATTCAAGCCCCTGGGGATCAGGGATTCAAATTCAAAAATACGGCGGGATTCCTTTCCTGGACATAGCGGCCACATAGTTACCGCCTCTCCACGGTTTCTTAACCTTCTCCAATGCCATAAATGTCAAGGACGAGGGATCACAATTATGTGTGTCTTTGAGATGTTTCGAGAGGGAGTGTAATAAATACCCCTTTCTAATGTTAGCCAGATGTTCTGCCACTCTCTTCTTCAGCGTCCTCTTAGTCCTTCCTATATATTGTTTCCGACACCCACACTGTAACAGGTAGATAACGTCTGTTTAATTACAGGTCAGACATTCATTAATGTCAAACCAGAAGGAATTCTGAGTAGAGGTAACACTGGTAGTTCGTCACTTTGCAATTCCCACACCGTCCACATCTATGGAAGCCACCAGTTGTTAACCAATTATGGCCTTCAGTTGGACCTTTCTTAATACTTTTCAGTGTGGGTGCTACCTTTGCTGCCAACGTCGTGGCCCTCGTATAGGTAATCCTAGGATCTCTTGTAAGAGATGACCCTATAATCTTATCATCTAGGAGGAGGTGCCAGTGTTTCCTAATGATTTTTTCTACCTGTCGGTGTTGTGAATGATAGGGTAGGATCATCCTTACTACTTCATCTGTTGGGGATGTGCATTTCGGGACAAAAAAGTCCTGTCTATTCATATTCCTGACTTTTTCTAAAGCTTTCTTTACTGTCTGGTCTGGGTATTCTCTAGCCAGAAACTGCTGACTGAGAATGGTGGCTTCTTCTTCAAATTGTTTCTGGTCGGTACAGTTGCGCTTCAGTCGCCTAAATTGGCTGACTGGTATGTTAAGTAACCACTTGGGTAGGTGGCAGCTGGAAAAGCGAATAAAGCTATTCCTAGCTACCTCCTTGATAAAGGTACTACATTTGATCATACATCCCTCTATCATTACCTTAATATCCAAAAACTCAATTTCTTCATAACTAGTCTTCGGGGTAAATCTCAGATTTCTCTCATTCTTATTGATCTCCACCAGAAAATCATCTAGAGTCTCCTTTGTACCTTTCCAGATGAACAAGACATCGTCGATGTACCTACGCCATAGCACCAGACTCCCCCCCAACCTAGGCCTGATGACCTCATCCTCCCATTGGGCCAGGAAGAGATTGGCATAGCTGGGGGGCGAATCTGGTGCCCATGTGCGTTTTTTAGTATTTGGTATGATTATGACATCCACAAGGTTATTTATAGGTTTTAAATATCATTATAATGTTTATGTAACTTTTCTATTAAATATTGTATTTTTTTAGTTGAGAAAAGACATGGAAGATACATCAGACGCATGTGACCACATATGCGTCTTAAGTGCGTTCATATGGTTTTATGACATTCATATTGTTATGTTTTTTAATATGTCTATACTATCTTTGATGGTAGTTTTGTATGACCAGACCCACGATATGGCTTGGGAGATTGATGATAATAGGACTCCATACTAGGCTTTCAGGATGCCCCAATTAGAACAGCCCTACCCATGGCTGGTCTCCTGGGAGGATATAAAATGCTGCCAAATGCTCACTGTCTCTACCACTGAGGAAGGGGTGTATTCCCTGAAACGCGTTTGGGCTTGTTAGGACAGTGAGCGACTTCCCCCCAAGTAACTACAAGTGACCGAGAAGAAACAACGTCGGTCGGGGTGATCTGCACAGCGAATCTCTTATTGAGGTGGTGCTTACAAGGAAAATCAAGTACGTCAACCTTTGCCTCAGCCGGGGAGTCACGTGAGACGTCACGTTAAGACTCCATACCACGTGGGACGCCGCGTTGAGTTGTGATTGGCTGTCTTTGACTCACTTCATTGAATCCAGGCAGAGGGTAAGAGACGCTCTGTTACATCTCTGTTACAATATTTGAAAAGAGACTCTCCTTAGGCTTGGATGCAATTATTGCCCTCCTACACTAGAAGGTTGGAGTTGGAGAGTGTGCTATACCTGCTATCTGACGCTGCAGACACTGTCATTTGGATCTGCATTTAGGTGTATTTACACCTGCTGGGACTGATTTTCATTGTGGGGAGTGTTCACACTTATGAACTTTTGAACCTTTACCACCATCTAGCCATTTTCTGGACCCTGATCCTTGGACCTTTGTTCATACATATACTTTTTAGATTTATTCATTTATTTTCTATTTTATTGTCATTTTATATGGATGTCTTTTATTTTGTCTGATGCTATGCTTTTATATTAGATTAAATATTAATCTTTACTACCGTGTCCTGTTCCCTTATATGGAGTCTCAGGGAATACCCCTAAATTTAGTTGCCCAAATGTCAAATAGGGGGTATTCTTCTGAAGAGGCCTACAGGCTTCTGACCCAGTCGGATGAGGAATGGGAACCCTCATCTGATGAATCTAGCGGGTCAGAATATGAACCTGTAGAAAGCAGTGGCTCTCTGACCCAAAGTTCGGACGAGGAGGTTGAGGTCCCTGATAGCACCAGGCGTACCCGGCCCCGTGTCGCTAGACCACAGGTTGTGCAGGATCCGCTTCAAGGGCAGCAGACTGGGGCTGGCGCTGTCGGATTACGTGGTGAGGCATACACCAGCAGCGCAGCCCTCCCTGGACCTAGTACCAGCACTGCCGTAGAACATGGTGAATTGGCGAGCACCAGAAGGGCAGTTGAAGCTGGTACGGTGGCACGTGCAGTAGTTACCCCGTCGCAGCCACCGCACAGACGGGCCCGTAGAGCCCCTAGAATCCCAAAGGTGCTGGCAAACCCTGATTGGCAGTCCCCAACTTCAGCCGCACCTGTAGTTCCCCCTTTCACCGCCCAGTCTGGAGTTCGGGTTGAGACAGCTCAGATCGGTTCGGCCCTGGGATTTTTTGAGCTGTTCTTGACTGCGGAGTTCTTGGACTTAGTCGTGGCAGAAACAAACCGGTATGCCACTCAATTTATATCCGCCAACCCGGGAAGCTATTATGCCCAGCCTTTCCGGTGGAAACCAGTCCAAGTTTCCGAAATTAAAAATTTTCTGGGCCATCTCCTCAACATGGGTCTAACCAAAAAGCATGAATTGTGGTCATATTGGTCCACGAACCCAATTCATCACATGCCCATATTCTCTGCTGCTATGTCCAGGGCACGATTTGAGGCCATCCTGCGTTTCCTGCACTTTAGTGACAATAGCACCTCTCGACCCAGAGGCCACCCAGCTTTTGACCGGCTCCACAAAATTCGGCCCCTCATAGACCACTTCAACCAGAAATTTGCAGATATGTATACCACTGAGCAAAACATCTGCGTAGACGAGTCCCTTATACATTTTACCGGGCGCCTTGGCTTCAAACAATACATCCCAAGCAAGCGCGCCCGGTATGGGGTCAAATTGTATAAGCTCTGTGAAAGGCACACAGGCTATACCCACAAATTCGTGTCTATGAGGGAAAAGATCAGACCCTGGAGCCGGTCGGTTGCCCTGACTACCTGGGGAGCAGTGGGAAGACAGTCTGGGACTTGGTGTCACCCTTATTCGGCAAGGGGTACCATCTTTATGTGGACAATTTCTACACAAGTGTGGCCCTCTTTAGGCATTTGTTTCTAGAACAGATTGGCGCCTGTGGCACCGTGCGAACTAGTCACGCGGGCTTCTCCCAACGGCTCGTTACCACCCGTCTTGCAAGGGGAGGGAGGGCTGCCTTGTGTAACGAAGAACTGCTCGCGGTGAAATGGAGAGACAAGCGTGACGTTTACATGCTCTCCTCCATTCACGCAGACACGACAATCCAAATTGAGCGAGCAACCCGTGTCATTGAAAAGCCCCTCTGTGTCCACGACTATAATGCGCTCATGGGAGGGGTGGACTTCAATGACCAGATGTTGTCTCCGTATTTAGTTTCCCGACGCACCAGACGCTGGTATAAGAAGGTGTCTGTATATTTGATTCAATTGGCTCTGTATAATAGTTTTGTTCTCTACAGTAAGGCTGGGAGAACAGGATCCTTCCTCAAATTTCAGGAAGAGATCATCGAGAACCTCCTGTATCCAGGAGGTTCCGTGGCCCCATACACCAGTGTAGTTAGCCGTCTACACGAGCGACATTTCTCCAATGTCGTTCCTGGTACCTCAACCCAACCGTCACCCCGAAAAAGATGTCGTGTCTGTAGCAGGGGTGGAATAAGGCGTGACACCCGCTATTTCTGTCCTGACTGCCCTGACCACCCTGCCCTATGCTTTGGAGAGTGTTTCCGGAAGTACCACACACAGGTACACCTAGCATAGGGATCACATCTCACCAGGACAAGCACACAGGGCTATTAGGGCCCATTCACATACAGCTGCTGCAAACCTCTCCTTTCACCTGGGATAAAGTGCATAATGTACTTGGCCACAATTTTGGGGGATTTGCGCTTTGCACGTTGTCCCATGGGGAAGGAGAGGTTTGTCCTATAAAGGTAAAAAAGAAAAAAAAAATCACCAGTACGCAAAAAGGTTAATGTTCAGTTCAAAAAGTTAAAGTTTATATGTTCTGTTCAAAAGTTAATAAAATTGTTGCGTTGCGGCCTGGTTTTTTCTTTTTACCTTCCAGGTGGACCAACCGATCGACTAGCTGCAGCACTGATGTGCATTCTGACAGAAGCATTGCGCTGCTGTCAGATTACACACAAGTCGGTGTATGCGGCGCTGCAAGACGAGATTTCTCCTCTGCAGTAAAAGATACGTTTGCCGAGGCATACGAGCTGAGGAGGAGGTGGCGTTCCTATGCTTTGGCAAACACTTTGTATATATAAAAAAAAAAAAATCCCGGCAATGATTTATTCATCCACATCGATTGATGTGAATGGAGAAATCTGGTTTGCCAGGGCATACGAGCTAAGTGGGTATGGATGTTGGGCGGAGCTCCTATGTCCTGGCAGACGCCTTTCCCCTCCTTTTTTTTTGGCAGAGATTTTTTCATCCACATTGATCGATGCGAATGAAGAAATCTGTGCCGTTCATTTTTTCTTTCAGCCCAGAGGCTGAACGGAGAAATAAATCTCATTACCTGTATGCTCAATATAAGTAGAATAGCAGAAACTCCTAATGCTGGCCATACATGTAATGATTGCGGAGACCCTCAAATGCCAGGGCAGTACAAACACCCCACAAATGACCCCATTTTGGAAAGAAGACACCCCAAGGTATTCGCTGAGGGGCATATTGAGTCCATGAAAGATTGAAATTTTTGTCCCAAGTTAGCGGAAAGTGAGACTTTGTGAGAAAAAAACTAAAAAAAAATCAATTTCCGCTAACTTATGCCCAAAAAAAAAAATTCTATGAACTCGCGAGGCCCCTCATTGAATACCTTGGGGTGTCTTCTTTCCAAAGTGGGGTCACATGTGGGGGTATTTATACTGCCCTGGCTTTTTAGGGGCCCTAAAGCGTGAGAAGAAGTCTGGGATCCAAATGTCTAAAAATGCCCTCCTAAAAGGAATTTGGGCCGCTTTGCGCATCTAGGCTGCAAAAAAGTGTCACACATGTGGTATCACCGTACTCAGGAGAAGTTGGGGAATGTGTTTTGGGGTGTAATTTTACATATACCCATGCTGGGTGAGATAAATATCTTGGTCAAATGCCAACTTTGTATAAAAAAATGGGAAAAGTTGTCTTTTGCCAAGATATTTCTCTCACCCAGCAGGGGTATATGTAAAATGACACGCCAAAACACATTCCCCAACTTCTCCTGAGTACGGCGATACCAGATGTGTGACACTTTTTTGCAGCCTAGGTGGGCAAAGGGGCACACATTCCAAAGTGCACCTTTCGGATTTCACCGGTCATTTTTTACAGATTTTGATTGCAAACTACTTCTCACACATCTGGGCCCCTAGAATGCCAGGGCAGTATAACTACCCCACAAGTGAACCCATTTTGGAAAGAAGACACCCCAAGGTATTTTGTGATGGGCATAGTGAGTTCATGGAAGTTTTTATTTTTTGTCACAAGTTAGTGGAATATGAGACTTCATATCAAAAATCATCATTTTCCGCTAACTTGTGACAAAAAATAAAAAGTTCTTTGAACTCACTATGCCCATCAGTGAATACCTTAGGGTGTCTACTTTCCGAAATGGGGTCATTTGTGGGGTGTTTGTACTGTCTGGGCATTGTAGAACCTCAGGCTCAGGAAACATGACAGGTGCTCAGAAAGTCAGAGCTGCTTCAAAAAGCGGAAATTCACATTTTTGTACCATAGTTTGTAAATGCTATAACTTTTACCCAAACCATTTTATTTTTTACCCAAACATTTTTTTTTATCAAAGACATGTAGAACAATAAATTTAGCAAAAAATTTATATATGGATGTCGTTTTTTTTTGCAAAATTTTACAACTGAAAGTGAAAAATGTCATTTTTTTGCAAAAAAATCGTTAAATTTTGATTTATAACAAAAAAAGTAAAAATGTCAGCAGCAATGAAATACCACCAAATGAAAGCTCTATTAGTGAGAAGAAAAGGAGGTAAAATTCATTTGGGTGGTAAGTTGCATGACCGAGCAATAAACGGTGAAAGTAGTGTAGTGCAGAAGTGTAAAAAGTGGCCTGGTCATTAAGGGGGTTTTAGCTAGCGGGGTTGAAGTGGTTAAACAGTGCAAGTTTACCCTTTCATGAGAAATAAAGTAAAAAGTTTTAATTTTGCATAGGGGATATAGGCAAATGTCCAAATGTCAAAGTACTCCCTGCTCCAGGGCACTACAACTAACACTGTTAACTTCGCTAACATTATCACATGTCTAACATAAGCTACCGTAGTTTATTAACCCTGTTTCTGATTACAGAAGCCCTTTAGGGTTCATTCACACATCCGTGTGTGTTTTGCGAATCCACGGATCCGTGGATCCGCAAAAGACTGACATCAGCGAAGTGCGTTCTGCATTTTGCGGACCGCACATCGCTGGCATTCTCATAGAAAATGCCTTTTCTTGTCCGCAATTGCGGACAAGAATAGGACATGTTTTATTTCGGGATCGGAATTGCGGACCCGGAAGTGCGGATCCGCAATTCCGGATCCGGGCAGCACATCGGAACGAAAAATGCGGACTGAAATTGCGGACGTGTGAATGGACCCTTAGATACATACACTTTAGAGGTAAGGCTGACTTCTCACATACCTCATATCAGATGCTCAGATCAGACCCCCATAAATATCAGGACATCAAATCAGACCCCCATAAATATCAGAACATCAGATCAGGCCCCCATAAATATCAGTACATCAGATTAGCTCTGCATATGAAAACATCACATCTGACCCCCTTATCAGGGCATCACATCAGCCCTCCATGTCAGAACCCCATCAGCCGTCAGATCAGCCCTCAATGTTATACCCCATCAGACCTCAGATCAGAATAAAATAAAATCCTCCTCTTACCTATCCTGCAACGCAGATCCTCTTCACCTCCGGCAGAAGTTGCGCTCCCCTGTCTTACCGGCTGGCGCTGCTCTGTCACCAGACTGCGTGCAGCAAAAAATGCGGTAGTTCTTTTGCTGCGTGTTTGCCGATTTTTGCTGTTTTTGTTGTGTTTTACATACTTTTAAAAAAAAAATTTTTATCACCACCTCCAAATTTGGAAATGCAGTATAATGGACCATGAACACGACCGTGCCATATTTTGCAGCCTGAAAAATAGCGATCCGCAAAACACGGATGCATCTTGTGTGCGTTCCACAATTTGCAGAATGGAAAGGGCCGCCCATTATTTCCCCCCGGTTTTATGACCTTACACAAATAGCTCTAAAACGGATTGTAAAATAAAATGTCACCGGGCCGTCGTGATTTTCTGCTTCAAACAAACAGAAACTCTTAAAATACTAGCTGTAAAATTTGGCAAATCTTCCAAGTAGTTTTTGTAGCCTTTAGTGACGCAGAGATGTGCATTCTTGCAGTTTTATAATAATTATCAATTAGACAGATGTGGGGTGAAACCTTGTATTAAGCCTTTTGGCAGTCTAGAATTATAGGTGACAGTTTTACAAATGGAAATATATAATTTAGGATAAGGGTTCATACTGTACAGTCTGAGCCAGTTCATCATTAGAACAGTATGGGTCTACCACTAGGTATGTATTTTAACCTCTGAATATGTGGAGAAAATGAAAAAGATGCAGGAAAGATGCATATTTTACTGTATTATACCAGCTACATATTCAGCATGTGTTTTACTTACACCAATATAATAGCAGTTATAGCACTGGTTGCTAGGGACATGTTCCTTGTAAACTGCCTATATAAGGCTGTGGTTGTTAGGCAGTGTGTCCCTAGCAACCAGATTGTCCGAATTTCTTGACTGTAAAGAATACATTAGGAGCGGTCATATTATAGCGGCTATAATATTTCTATCTCAGACTGCGGCATTAAAAAATAAAAAATACATCAAAGGGGCTCTGCGGTTTGCCTCAGCATCCTATAGAATAGTAATTCATGGCGGTAGCTGTAATTTTGTAATGTATTTATTTTCCCTTTATTGCTCCTATCTCCTGTTCTGGGCTGTGGTCACATGACAATGTCCATGAAGCTCTTTCTTATATATTATGTCCATGGGCGGGGTAGTGATAGGGGAGTGTCTGTGTAACTGGGTGGGAGGAGCTATAAACTAGCTGGGCATTGTTAGGGGCAGTGATAGGGGAGTGTCTATGTAACTAGATGAGAGGGAGGAGCTATAAACTAGCTGGGCGTTGTTAGGGGCAGTGATAGGGGAGTGGCTACATAACTAGCTGGTTGGGCGGAGCTATAAACTAGCTGGGCGGTGTTAAGTGCAGTGATAAGAGACTGTCTATGTAACTAGCTGGGTGGGAGGAGCTATATTTACCCGGGTGTTGTTAGGGGCAGTGCTAGAGCTGTGGCAAAGGAAGGAGAAGTGCATCATGGGTTTGGTTGGATACAGGAACAGGAAGTGCTACATACGGGATGGAAATAAACCAGAGTGAAAATGCTGAAAACGAGTCCAAACTGGAAAAAAGATGTACCGTACATGAGCATATCTGTTAAAATCTACAGCAATCCCAGAAAACCCCTTCAAGGTTGCAAGGCTCTCTGAGTTACTTATACATATCAATTACCTCCAAAAATGACAACATTAATCAGAGCTCAGCTTTCAGTTCCTACAGGGCTCTGAAAAAAATGAAAGCTGAGCGCTGATTGGTTGCTATGGACAAGTAAGACACATTTCCTATTAGGCAGCGCTACCTTTTCCTGTATTAGGCCCTATTCACATGTCCGTAAAAGGGTCCGCACCTGTTTCACAATTTTGCAGAACGGGTGCGGACCCATTCATTCTCTATGGGCCCGGACGTGAAGCAGAGAGCACACTATGTGCTCTCCGCTTCCGCATTTGCGGAGCGCGGCCCCGAACTTACGGTCCGCAGCTCCGCAAAAGATAGAACATGTCCTATTCTTGTCTGCAGCTGCGGACAAGAATAGGCATTTCTATAGGGGGTGCCGGCCGGGTATGGACGTGTGAATGGACCCTTATAGGATAAAATATCATTCATCTTTATTACAGCATATTTATAAAACTGAAAGGAAAAAAAAACTATTAAAATACAGTAATTGTTTTTTTATATATTTTTTTTATATGCTGTGATAAAGATGATTGATATTTTATCATTTAATACAGCGTGGCCCAGGAAAAAGTAGCACGCCTGTAATATCTCCAAATCAAACTGCCTAATAGTAAATGTGTCTTACTTGTCCATAGCAACCAATCAGAGCTCAGCTTTCATTTTTTTCAGAGCCCTGTAGGAACTGAAAGCTGAGCTCTGATTGGTTGCTAAGGACAACTAAGACTGATTTATTATTAGACAGTTTGATTTTCGAGATATTGAAGGCCGGCTACTTTTTGGTGGGCCAGTCTGTATATTGCGTGGTTCTCTGCTATATATATACTGCACCCTGCTATTCTAAATGATGGTGTATTGAGCCCGCTTTGTATAGGTGTAGTCACTTATATATATGCCTATAGGCCAGTGGTGGAGAACCTTTTAGAGGCCGAGTGCCTAATCTGCAACCCAAAACCCACTTATTTATTGCAAAGTGCCAACACGGCAATTTACCCTGATTACTACAGTCCAGTATAGTATATCTTCAGTGCGCCCTGCGCTGATGAATGGTAGAAAAAGTCTAAGGCATATTGGTACACCATAGACTTTTTCCACCCGTGCCATAGGTTCACCACCACTGCTATAAACGATTATACATTTTCCAAGAGGCTAATGGGTACTCTGACACAAGACTACTGAATTTGGTTAGATTAGATGACAGCCATCTTTATTCATGAGGATCTCACTTTGGAGCATATTTGCCAAAGTAACTTCCACCCTAGAGTCTAGCCAAAAAGAGTAAGGCTCCAGAAGGACAGCCAACCGTCCCACAGATAGAGATTTGCACTAGCAGAGGAAGTTATATGTGTGATTACCTAATAGATTCTCACTTATCACTTTTTGGTAATGTGGTAAGATACTGGCATTGTTAATGGCATTGTTAATGGGGGCATTCTCTGATTGCCATTGATCATAACACTCCCTGGCTAGTACTATTACTGAGGGCACACCGGTTGTCTCTGTTTTTGAGGAATTTGTCATTGGCACTGTATATCGGACCACACCCTGGCTGGCTCTGTCAGGGGAACGCTCCATACTTTTTAGGGAGGTACACTGGCAATGTTAAACGGGGGCAGATTGGTTGATTGAAACGCTTCATCTAGTTTTACTGGAGCTTGACCAGAATTTGAGAGCAATCATCTCCTAGAAGGTCATCCTTAAAGGTTAGAAAATACATTTTGGAGAGTCATTTAAATTACAATCTGTCATTTAGATATTAAACTGTATTCCAAGCTGCTCGCTGAGAGGCTGGCTCCTCTGCTCCCTCGGCTCATACACACTGACCAAGTGGGATTTGTTAGGGGTAGGGAAGCTAGAGACAACACGTTGAAAGATCTCCTGTTAACCAATGCGGCGAAACACACTGGTTCTCCTTTATGCCTATTATCAATCGATGCTGAAAAGGCATTTGATAGAGTGCAATGGCAGTTCTTAGATTCCTCCTTAAGACAAATTGGGTTGGGACCTATATTTATGGACAGGATACGAGCACTATACTCTACCCCCACGGCCAAAGTCAGGGCTAACGGTATATTGTCACATATGCTCTTCCCATTTACAACGGCACGAGACAGGAGTGTCCTCTCTCTCCTCTGCTGTATGTAATAGTAATGGAACATTTGGCTAATGCTCTTCGCATGAACCCTTCAATACAAGGCATTAAAATGGTAGGAACACACTATAAAACTGCATTGTATGCAGATGACCTCCTTTTATACATAACTCAACCGCGTATCTCTATCCCCTCCATTTTGAAGGAGTTCGAGTGTTTTGGCCATCTCAGTAATTTTAAAGTCAATTATTCCAAATCTGAGATCCTTAACATTTCCATCCCGCAGGGAGAATTCACCGACATACTTACCTCTTTTCCATTTAGAAACCAACCCTCTTCTCTAAAGTACTTGGGAATCCAAATACCAGCAGATATTGATCTTATTTATAAACTGAATTACCTACCCCTCCTGGACCGTACCTTAAAAGACCTGAATAACTATAGCAAAATCGGGCTCTCTTGGTTTGGTAGAATGAACGTTCTGAAAATGGACATCTTACCAAAGTTTTTATACATTTTTTAGACTGTCCCTCTAACCCCACCTGCTATATTTTTTCGTACCATAAAATCTAAGATTCTCAGGTTTATTTGGGGCCCCTTAAACCCCAGAATTGGTCTATACACCCTCCATAGGGCTAAGTCCGAGGGGGGGGGGGGGCTGGTCTTCCGGACCTCAGGCTTTATCACTCAGCACCCATTATTACGCGAATTGTGGACTGGAATTTTCATCATACAGCTGAACAGTGGGTTCACTTGGAACAATCCTTATATCCTATCTCACTTAAACATGCTCCATGGATTGAACCTGAAGTACGCCCACGAGTCTCCAAACTTAACATAATGGCCCGACAGTCTTTAAAATTGTGGGATTCGTTCACTAATAAAGGGATTGGCTCTAGGAGGAATAGCCCCCTCACGCCAATATTCCATAACCCGGCATTTTCTGCTAGCGCCAACAAAATGTCTTTCTTGGGTTTACAGGCTTATACAGACTCCCGATTTTTTAATTTGCTAGCAGGCGCTCCATTGCCCTCATTATCTGAACTCACGTCGAAATCCCCTACAGCCCAGTTGTCCTGGCTAGAATACCAGCAGATTAAATTGTATATTTCTTCAAAAGGGGAACAGGGCTTCTTTAGTTCTTCCCTTTCTGAGATGGAGAAACTGTTTCTCTTGACGTCCCCGCCAACACACCTGATCTCTGCAATATACCAAAACCTGCTAAAAGGCTCGTACAAAGGTCCCCCGGATGGGTGTAGCAGAGCTGTAAAAAAAATCAGCAACTCTACATCTGTATCATGTAGGACTGGACAATAAAATGGCTTCCAGAAGTTTTTTTTTTCCATGCATGACCCCTTATGTGGCTTATTGTTTGATGTGTGTGTCAGTACAGTGGGTTTAAAGGGGTTTTCTGAGACTTTTTAAACTGATCATCTATCCTCTAGATAGGTCATCAGTATCTGATTGGTGGTCTGACTCCCAGGACCTCCACCACCAAGGCCAGCGATGTCACATTCATCGGTCATGTGACCAAGTGCCAAGAACCAGCGGGTGTGAACCCACTGAGCCACGTGTCCTACCTCCTCTAAGGCCGTTGTCTAAGTGAACCCCTGGATCTTCACAGTACCGCTGATGGTGGGGATAGACTTTCCTGAGGGGAACACCAGGTCACTACCTCTTGAGGAAAATATGGCAGCTAGTCCAGGCGGACCAGGAGGTGCCTGAGAAAGGTACCAGAGGTGCAGTAACAAGGGATGAGGCAGAGACGTAGTCAGACAGGTAAAAGGTCAGGGCAGGTGGCACAGGTACAGGTCAGGCAATCCGAGTCGGCAGCAGGAGAGTCAAGGCAAGAAATAGGGATTTAACAGTTAGCGGAGTCCAGGAATACAGATACGAGTCAGGAACACAAGAACACAAGCTGAAACAAGGAACCTTAGCAGGACACAAGGACCTTGACACTGAGGCATCTGGGAAGGGGCCTGAGCCACTTATATATGCGCAGGAGGGCTAGGATAGGTCAGCGAGGTCACATGACCTAACCCATAAAGTCCAGGAAGTGACGTGCGCCGGCCCTTAGGGACGTTGTGCAGGAAACAAGCAGCAAACATGCTGTGGCCAGGGCTGAGAGCAAACTGTGGAGCGGATCCCAGAACAACAGCACCCACACAGACAGACCCCAGAACTGCAGTGGTGAATGGGAAGCAGCGTCCGCAGATCACAGCTGAACAGGGTGCCCGGGACCGCGGCGGTTAACAGGGTAAAAGCAGCGCAACAGCAGGCTCGGAGCATGTTCTTTTCTGGTTCCCAAGACCTCTCCTCAGGACCAAAGCCCTTCCAGTCCACAAGATAGTAGGTCCTCTTGCCACGCTTCTTGATGTCCAGGATGTCTTTAACCTCAAATGTCTCGTCAGAATCTTCAGATACTGGAGTTGAAGTAGAAGGAGCCGTCAAGAAGCGATTAAGGAATACTGGTTTTAGTAAGGACACGAGGAAGGCATTAGAAATACGCAGAGAGAGAGACAGACGTAACTTATATGTCACTTCGTTGATCCTCCTAAATACTTCAAAGGGTCCAAGGAACCTAGGAGCAAACTTGAAACTGTGAACCCTTAAGCAGATGTTTTTAGAAGAAAGCCATACCTTATCTCCAGACAAGAACTGAGGCGGTTTTCTTCTTCTCTTGTCTGCATTCACTTTCTTGCGGTCACTGCTTTGTTGATGCAGTCCTTGGTGTCATGCCAAATCTTCAGAAAATCCCTACAAATGGAATCCGCAGCTGGTACCCCAGAAGATGTAGGAACAGGGAGAGGAGTACAAGGTGTTGTCCATAAATGACAAAGAATGGAGAGGATCTAGTAGACTAGTCACTAGAATAGTTGTTATAGGAGAATTCATCCCAAGGTAGCAATTGTACCCAGTTGTCGTGTTGGGCTAAAACAAAATGCCGGAGATAGTTCTCTAATATTTGATTGGCCCGCTCTATTTGCCCGTTGTCTGAGGATGATAACCGAAAGAGAAGTCCAGCTCAATTTCGAGCAGCCGGCAAAGAGCTCTTCAGAGCTTAGAGGTAAACTGGACTCTGTGATTGGAAACAATATGCCAAGGTAGACCATGCAAGCGGAATATGTGTCTCATGAACAGTTTTGCAAGTTCAGCAGCTGAGTGCAGTCCAGCCACTGAGGAAGGAGTCAAGTTAACTCCGAAACGCATCTGGTAGGACAATCCCATGAAACTAAGGATGTACTGAAGGGCTTCAAGTCGACCAGGAGTAGCGGGATCGGTAATCGAAATTTGGTAGAAAAAAAATTGAAAAATTTCAAAAATCGTCAGCCGCAGTAACATCTGACCTGCCTGCTTGAATGAGCACCTGTGCAGGAACTGAAGTCTACAAAACTACTGAGACGGCATTTCTAAAGGCACTCTATTTGCATGGGCTCTTCAGATGGGGTGGAAACTAGAGGAAGAACTGGCCTCTGGAAGGATGGAGCAAAATAATGTGGTCTTCTGTGCATGTGATCTCTTTAGAACGTTCCCTGAAACGCATATCTATCCTTGTGGCCAAGGTGATCAGATCATTCAGAGTAGACGGATGGTCTCAACCAGCTAATTCATCCTTAATACGGTCAGAAAGGCCCTCCTAGAACACCGCCAGTTGAGCCTCATTGTTCCATGCAAGTTCGGCAGTCAGGGTACGAAACTGGATGGCGTACTGACCCACAGATGAGGAACCCTGTCGTAGACGCAGCAGAGCTGATGCAGCAGAGGTCATGTGGCCAGGCTCTTCAAAGACCAGCCGGAAGGTAGCCAGGAAAGACTACAAATTGGTCGTCTCTGGACCTCCATGTTCCCAAATAGGATTTGCCCAAGCAAGGGCCTGATCAGACAGTAGGGACACAATAAAGGCAACCTTGGACCGCTCAGTGGGAAACTTCTGCCTATGCAACTCAAAGTGGATCAGGCACTGGTTCAGGAATCCACAACAGGTTTTTGGATCTCCACCATAGCGGGATGGCAGAGGAAGTTGCACACCAGAGGCACACAAATCCGGATTCACTGGTGTGGTTATTGCTGGGGTAGCAGTGGCTGGCGACCCTGCAGTAGCTGAAAAAGAGATGGCATCCAGACGAGCAGCAACATTTTGCATGAACTGCATCATGACATCCTGACGTTCGCTCTGACGCCTAACTTCAAGTAACAATTCCTGAACGACAGGCTTGGGGTAACCAGAGGGGTCCATGGCCTCAGTGTACTGTCACGAACCAGCGGGTGTGAACCCACTGTTCCACATGTCCTACCTCCTCTAAGGGCTTCCCTGGATCTTCACAGCAACCCTGATGGTGGGGATAGACTTTCCTGAGGGGAACACCAGGTCACTACATCTTGAGGAGGATAGGCACACGAGGCAGCTGGTCCAGGCGGACCAGGAGGTACCTGAGAAAGGTACCAGAGGTGCAGTACCAAGGGATGAGGCAGAGACCTAGTCAGACAGGCAAAAGGTCAGGGCAGGCGGCACAGGTACAGGTCAGGCAATCCGATTCGGCAACAGGAGAGTCAAGGCAAGCAGGTAGGGATTTAACAGGTAGCAGAGTCCAGGAATACAGATACAAGTCAGGAACACAAGCTGAAACCAGGAACCTTAGCAGGAAGCAAGGACCTTGACACTGAGGCATCTGGGAAAGGGGCTGAGCCACTTATATATACGCAGGAGGACTAGGATAGGTCAGCGAGGTCACATGACCTAACCCATAAAGTCCAGTAAGTGATGCTCACCGGCCCTTAGGGAAGTGCTGCAGGAAACAAGCAGCAAGCATGCTGTGGCCAGGGCTGAGAGCAAACTGTGGAGCGGATCCCAGAACAACAGCACCCACACAGACAGAGCCCAGAACTGCAGTGGTGAATGGGAAGCACTGGCCGCAGATCACAGCTGAACACACAGCCGCTGTTACACCAACGCGCAATCAATTCCATATAAGTGAATGGGGCTGAGTTGTGATACCATGCACAGTCAGGTAAGCTGTATGAAGGCCACAGGGCCTTCTCAAACGGCTGATCCGCCAGGAGTCCCAGGTGTCAGACCCCCACAGATCAGATACCAGAGGATAGGTCATCAGTTAAAAAGTCTTGGAAAACCCCTTTAATGAAACAGAATTAGAAAAAATAACAAACCAAAAATACAGATGCAGTAATGTAAAAGTAAACTTAATCTATGCAAATAATATACTAATTTGTAGCGTCCTCTCCTAGAGAGAGCATTCCACCCACATCGATCTATAAACAGCACCCAGCCATCTGAAGAAACAGACTGGAGTGTGTACATGGAAGGAGAAGCAGAGATATATAATTATAGAAAAAACAAAAAAAACTACTCCTTATTTAGTTTCAAGTGTCTTCCAATGGCAAAAAAGACCAACATATTCAAATAAGTACACATACAGATAACAATAGTAAGAAATAACAGAAAAGCGGCTCCAGAAAGCAATTTTCGTCCTCTTTAAAAACTTCTCCTTTATTTCACAATTTTCAACAGCAGACACAGTCACTTCATATGCAGGGTTTGTTTACGCGTTTCAGACAATACGTCCTTATTCGTAACCGAATCGGTTATGAAAAAGGAGGTATTGTCTGCAACGCGTAAACAAACACTGCATATGAAGTGACTGTGTCTGCTGTTGAAAATTGTGAAATAAAGGAGAAGTTTTTTCTGTTATTTCTTACTTTACCGTACCTTGGGACTCACCCAAGGCTTCTGAATACGGGTATCAAGGCCAGATAAAAGGTGAGCTGGAAAAAAGCGTGTTTTTGAAAAAAGATAACAATAGTATCTGACGTAAGCAAAAAGAAAAGTTAAAACAAACAAGTGAGAGAAAGAAGACCTTACTGACGAGGCATGTATTCTGATTAGGTTGTACCCCAATTTGTCATTGTAATAAGTGCCGCCTTTGCCAGCATATAGTTAAAGGCTAAAAATCTTTTTTGTTATTGGGATTTTTTCAATATTTTCAACCAATCTCCTAAATGTTCATAAAGCTTACATCCCTTTTTTATTTAAGTTTATTTTGGTCATAATTTGTCAGCTCAAACTTGTATTCAGGAGAACAGACAGAGGGGCTACAGACATACATTTTTAATAAAACCCAATTGCAAAAATTATTTTCTACATTTAGGTGCCTCTAGACTGCTTGTATCTAAAGTGCCACTGCCTCATTTCTTAAAGTGGATCTGTCAGGACATTTTTATGTTAAAAGCTGATTATCTGCTGCTAGGACTTACAGAGAGAGCCTAAATCCTGCCTCCCCCAGTCCACTCATATATAAAGCCTGTGAGTCCTGCTTCACCTAGCCCACTCATAGATAAAGCCTGTGAGTCCTGCTTCTCCCAGCCCACTCATAGATAAAGCCTGCAAGTCCTGCTTCCCCAGTCCACTCATAGATAAAGCCTGTGAGTCCTGCTTCTCCCAGCCCACTCATAGATAAAGCCTGTGAGTCCTGCTTCTCCCAGCCCACTTATAGAGAAAGCCTGTGAGTCCTGCTTCTCCCAGCCCACTCATAGATAAAGCCTGTGAGTCCTGCTTCTCCCAGCCCACTTATAGAGAAAGCCTGTGAGTCCTGCTTCTCCCAGCCCACTCCTAGAGAAAGCCTGCGAGTCCTGCTTCTCCCAGCCCACTCATAGAGAAAGCCTGTTAGACCTGCTTCTCCTTCCCACTCATAGATAAAGCCTTTGAGTCCTGATTCTCCCAGCCCACTCATAGAGAAAGCCTGTGAGTTCTGCTTCTCCTTCCCACTCATAGAGAAAGCCTGTGAGTCCTGCTTCCCCAGCCCACTCATAGATAAAGCCTGTGAGTCCTGATTCTTCCAGCCCACTCATAGAGAAAGCCTGTGAGTCCTGCTTCTCCTTCCCACTCATAGAGAAAGCCTGTGAGTCCTTCTTCTCCCAGCCCACTCATAGAAAAAGCCTGTCAGTCGTGTTTCCTGCAGCCCACTCATAGAGAAAGTCCTGCTTTCTCCACCCACTGATAGCGAAAGCTTGTAAATCCTACTTCCCCACCCAACCAAAGATAAAGCATGTGAGTCCTGCTTCGCTGTCCACTCATAGAGAAAGCCTGTGAGTCCTGCCTTCCCCACCCACTCAGACAGTAATCATCTGTTAATACTGAATATTACATATCCACAATCTCAGAATTTCCTCTTTTTTTATCATACACTGTCTTCAGATAGAGGAGAATCAGAGACTTCATTGGTCTACAGACATCAACAATATATCTTTAATGAATAAACAGATCATAGCATTATAAATGGAAGCATATAAGTCTAATGGGAGGAGGGGAACCAAATAGAAGACGTATTCCAGCAGCTGCTTCATCCGCAACAGCTTAAATTGGGCAAATGGCGTGCTTAGTGGTTTGTCCATCAGTAGACATATGGTTACTTGTTTATAGATGGGAATAGCCAGGGCATCTGCAATCAGGCTAAATTTTGTTCCAAAAAATGGTATAAATAGAAAGGTCATGACAGGGAAGTGACTTGGATTTTGAGTGCCAGGCACGGCACTTACAAACCACTATACTTTAACCCTAGTATTGAGATAAAGGGCTAGGGCAGTGAACCGAACATTTACTCCAGCTGAAAGAAGGGGCATATGGACCATACTGGATGCACATTGTGTGAAAGCCCAAGCCTGGTGTGAAAGTTTGGGGATACTGCTGGATAGAGGCCATAAAGCCTAGAGGGGGATCAGATATGTTTCACAGTGAAGACACTGATAGCGTTGCTGTCCTCCAGGTGTAAGATTCTGAGTTTGACACAGTATGAAAAACACTATGGGGCAAACTTATTAAGATTACCATTTCATATGCCAGTCTAAATAAAGAGATTGGAGTGAAGTGTGTCAAATGTATTTAAAGGTGCATGCATCTTAATAACGTGGGCACATTTTGGACTGTCCCAGAAAGTCAGAAATCTACCAGTGCTCTGAGCTGGCCTAGATATTTGACAAAATGTGTGGCATTTCTGTTTTAAGCCACGCAATTTGTGACTTAATGTGCAAATTGTGACTTTTTAGGGAGCATTTTGGCGTAAACTGATTAAAAAATTTGAACCTATGAAGGATGGTCTGGTCCCTTGCAGTGCAGGGCTTAAACAGTCTATGGGAGGTGGTGAATGGTATAAAGATGCTTAATTAAATTGTGACATGTCAAGAGAACACGGTACAGTATATGCGTGTGGGCCACCTGATCCATCGGCTGGACCATCCGATTGAAAACCCCTTTTAAGGTGTCAAGAGGGACCTAGTCATATTGACAATGCAATTCTTGATAGAAAATGACTCAAGATGTCTAAAAGTCAGCAAAACCTGTTGATTTCAGTGGGATCGGCAGACAATCTAATGTTTTTGGGACTCTCCTTTACTGCCAGGATCTGGCATATTGGATTTCAACTTCTTCCCATTGAATTGCTACTCATTTAAATAAACATGTCAGCTCAACACCATGTAGCTATTTATGGTGGAATCAGACCAAACTGCGGTGTGATGAACAAGAGTTCGGTCAATAGTTATTGGATGAGGGGCAGGTAGCCCATAGGGTGTTGGAAGCTACTAATATCCATGGTTATTCTCGGATATTATACCACTGTCTTCAGAACAGTTTAATGTTTTATTCTTTGAATAACCCCTTTATCACTGTGTGTTCTTAGGTTGGAACTAAATATCATGTCAGTATAACAACCTATTCTTCCTTACAGTTTATGAAGAACCAGAGGACCCCAGCAACAGATCATTCTTTTCTGAAATCATCTCATCAGTTTCTGATGTCAAATTCAGTCACAGCGGTCGTTACATGCTTACACGTGATTACCTCACAGTCAAAGTTTGGGATCTAAACATGGAAACCAAGCCCATTGAGACATACCAGGTAAGTCAGTTCTATAGCTGAAGGGTCTTGGTCTGGTTGCAACCCATTTTCCTGTTAACAAACTTTATCGCTTTCATATCGCTTGATATTCTGTGCTTCTGAACCTGGTTTGTCTCCTGACCCTTCTTGTCTCTCGATTTTGGTACTGTGTAGCCCATCTGGTTCTGACCCATTTGTGACGACTTTGCCTTTGTCTGTGTTGTTGTTCATCTCTGCACCTATATAGAGTAAGGACCATCATACAGTTGAGGTTCTGCAGTTTAGGACGCATACTGAAAGTAGGTAGGGACAGTAGGGTGGGTTTAGTTCACAGACTCACTGTCCTTGTCTGCCCCTGCTCTTACTGTATAGAACATCTTTATCTTAAATGGGTTGTCACACGAAAAATATTCTACAGTTTTTCAAACCAGCACCTGGATGTGAATACTTTTGTAATTGCATGTAATTAAAAAAATTGTATAGCTACTGATTTATTCAATAAAATGTATCTGTATAGCGCCACTTAATTTCTTATTTCCTTCACTGGCTCAATAAGATGGCCGCACATGCTCAGTTTTATCTTTCAATTGCCTCCTGAGCTGTGATAGGGAGAGCTGAGACACGCCTCCTGAGCTGTGATAGGGAGAGCTGAGACACGCCTCCTGAGCTGTGATAGGGATAGCTGAGACACGCCTCCTTAACTGCAGCAGATAAGACACTCTCCTTGAGCTGCCAGCTTGATGTAAATCTAGTAGAGCAATGAAAGTGGAGATCTCTGGACCCATGTGAGGTACAGGGCTGGTTCTAGCTTTTTAAAAAGGTATTGTCATGTACTACATGATGTCTAATTAAAATTTGTTTACATTATTCATGGGATAACCCTTTTAAGTTAGAAAAAAGTCCACCTACTTTGTAGAGCAAATGGTTAAACTAATTTGTATGATTTAATATGAAAATGGTTCAAAGGGTTCAACCAATAATGGTATTTTTTATTTATTTTCATGTTAAGCATTTGTACATGTATTAGGCTTCGTTCACATCACCGTTCAGCCTTTCCGTTCTCCTGCTCCATTTAGGATTTCCATTTAGGAGCAGGAGAACGGAAAGGACGGAAAAGGCACATAACTGAGCCAAACTGAGTCAAACGGAGCAGGAGAACGGAAAGGCTGAACGGTGATGTGAATGAAGCCTTCTGATGAGGGACTTCTGATGAAAAAATCAGGAGAAAACTTTACTATTTTAAATAGGGGATGGCATCATTTTCGTAAAGGGGTTTCCAGGGATTAAAGTATAACTGTTGTATCTTTATTTTTTTGAGTATTGGATTGTGGTGATTAATATCTCCTTGGTGGCCCTATTTCAACTTTTCACTGTGTATTCAATTACCCCTTAATTCCACATTTTTATTCCCTGTACTGCCTACTTTTACCTGTGCTTAAAATAGGGTTGCTATGCAGGGTCCGTCTATGTGTTGAAGGACGGAGCACACAGCGTGCAAGGTCAGATTGCTGACAGCCATGGACTGTAAGTAAATGACTAAAGCCAGGTCCTCCCCAGCAGCTGATAACAGTGCCTGGGCTGTGTGCACTTCTCCCTGTCCCTGCGCTTGGCAGACGCTCCCTCACTCAGCAGAGCTGGAGAAGGCAGAGTTGAAGCAGCACAGAGCAGGGAAGGGAGATCTGCCGTCTGCTCAGTGTATAAATGAAAGCAACATGTGGTAAGAGGACCCCTTTGTGCTGCAGGAGATTAACCCTTTAGGGGGAGGGCTCTGGTTACTGACACTTTTGGGGGGCTATTGTTACTGGCTAGTGAGGGCAGGCAGGATTAGCCTCAGGTTGAGGGCAGTGGCGGCCATCTTAACTGAATAGTGAAATTGCCGTTTTATGCAGACTGGTTGCTAAGGGCTGAATCTTATTAAATATGGGGTAAGTCAGTCAAATAGTAACTGATTCTGGAATATCATGTTATTAGTAACTACATATATGAAAATTGAAATTATGGTCTAAATGTGACAGTTATCCTTTAAAGGGGTTGTCTCATCATTGACAATGGGGGCATATCGCTAGGATATACCCCCATTGTCTTATAGGTGCGGGTCCCACGGCTGAGACCCGCACCTATACTAAGAACGGAGCCCCGCAAGTGAAGGAGGGCGCACCGCGCATGTACAGCCGCCCTCCATTCATTTTCTATGGGGCCGGCGAAAATAGCTGAGTGCTGGCTCGGCTATTTCCATTGGCCCCATAGAATTGAATAGGAGCGAGGGCCGCACATGCCCGGTGCTCTCCTATTGACTTCTATGGGGAGCTGGCTTGGTGGTGGCCGGACCGGAGTCCTCCAGCCACCAGGGGTCCCAGGGGTGGGTCCCGCACCTATAAGACAATGGGGGCATATCCTAGCAATATGCCCCCATTGTCCATGATGAGACAACCCCTTTAACCACAGGTTTATACCCCCCTAGTGACCAGGCCCTTTTTTACAAATCGGCACTCCACAACTTTAGCGGTTTATTGCTCGGTCATGCAACTTACCACCCAAATGAATTTTACCTCCTTTTCTTCTCACTAATAGAGCTTTCATTTGGTGGTATTTCATTGCTGCTGACATTTTTACTTTTTTTTGTTATTAATCGAAATTTAACTAAATTTTTGCAAAAAAATGACATTTTTAACTTTCAGTTGTTACATTTTTCAAAAAAAACGACATCTATATATAAATTTTTCTCTAAATTTATTGTTCTACATGTCTTTGATAAAAAAAAATGTTTGGGGGAAAAAAAATGGTTTGGGTAAAAGTTATAGCGTTTACAAACTATGGTACAAAAATGTGAATTTCCGCTTTTTGAAGCAGCTCTGACTTTCTGAGCACCTGTCATGTTTCCTGAGGTTCTACAATGCCCAGACATTAGAAAAACCCCACAAATGACCCAATTTCGGAAAGTAGCCACCCTAAGGTATTCGCTGATGGGCATATTGAGTTCATAGAACTTTTTATTTTTTGTCACAAGTTAGCAGAAAATGATGAATTATTTTTTCTTTCTTACAAAGTCTCATATTCCACTAACTTGTGATAAAAAATAAAAACTTCCATGAACTCACTATGCCCATCATGAAATACCTTGGGGTGTCTTCTTTCCAAAATGGGGTCACTTGTGGGGTAGTTATACTGCCCTGGCATTTTAGGGGTCCAGATGCGTGAGAAGTAGTTTGAAATCAAAATCTGAAAAAAAATGGCCTGTGAAATCCGAAAGGTGCTCTTTGGAATGTGGGCCCATTTGCCCACCTTGGCTGCAAAAAAGTGTCACACATGTGGTATCGCCGTACTCAGAAGAAGTTGGGCAATGTGTTTTGGGGTGTCTTTTTACATATACCCATGCTGGGTGAGAGAAATATCTTGGCAAAAGACAACTTTTCCCATTTTTTTTATACAAAGTTGGCATTTGACCAAGATATTTATCTCACCCAGCATGGGTATATGTAAAATGACACCCCAATACACATTCCCCAACTTCTCCTGAGTACCTCGATACCACATGTGTGACACTTTTTTTGCAGCCTAGGTGGGCAAAGGGCCCACATTCCAAAGAGCACCTTTCGGATTTCACAGGCCATTTTTTACACATTTTGATTGCAAACTACTTCTCACGCATATGGGCCCCTAAATTGCCAGGGCAGTATAACTACCCCACAAGTGACCCCATTTTGGAAAGAAGACACCCCAAGGTATTCCGTGAGGGGCATGGCGAGTTCCTAGAATTTTTTATTTTTTGTCACAAGTTAGCGGAAAATGATGATTTTTTTTTATTTATTTATTTTATTACAAAGTCTCATATTCCCCTAACTTGCGACAAAAAAATAAAAAAGTCGAGGAACTCGCCATGCCCCTCACGAAATACCTTGGGGTGTCTTCTTTCCAAAATGGGGTCACTTGTGGGGTAGTTATACTGCCCTGGCATTTTAGGGGCCCAAATGCGTGTGAAGTAGTTTGCAATCAAAATGTGTAAAAAATGGCCGGTGAAATCCGAAAGGTGCTCTTTGGAATGTGGGCCCCTTTGCCCACCTAGGCTGCAAAAAAGTTTCACACATGTGGTATCGCCGTACTCAGGAGAAGTTGGGGAATGTGTTTTGGGGTGTCTTTTTACATATACCCATGCTGGGTGAGATAAATATCTTGGTCAAATGCCAACTTTGTATAAAAAAATGGGAAAAGTTGACTTTTGCCGAGATATTTCTCTCACCCAGCATGGGTATATGTAAAATGACACCCCAAAACACATTCCCCAACTTCTCCTGAGTATGGCGATACCACATGTGTGACACTTTTTTGCAGCCAAGGTGGGCAAAGGGGCCCACATTCCAAAGAGCACCTTTCGGATTTCACAGGCCATTTTTTACACATTTTGATTGCAAACTACTTATCACGCATATGGGCCCCTAAAATGACAGGGCAGTATAAATACCCCACATGTGACACCATTTTGGAAAGAAGACACCCCAAGGTATTCAATTAGGGGCATGGCGAGTTCATAGAATTTTTTTTTTTTTTGGCACAAGTTAGCGGAAATTAATTTTATTTGTTTTTTCTCACAAAGTCTCCCTTTCCGCTAACTTGGGACAAAAATTTCAATCTTTCATGGACTCAATATGCCCCTCAGCGAATACCTTGGGGTGTCTTCTTTCCAAAATGGGGTCATTTGTGGGGTGTTTGTACTGCCCTGGCATTTGAGGGTCTCCGCAATCATTACATGTATGGCCAGCATTATGAGTTTCTGCTATTCTCCTTATATTGAGCATACAGGCAATGAGATTTTTTTTTTCCGCTGAAAGAAAAAATGAACGTCACAGATTTCTTCATTCGCATCGATCAATGTGGATGAAAAAATCTCTGCCAAAAAAAAAAAAAAGGAGGGGAAAGGCGTCTGCCAGGACATAGGAGCTCCGCTCAACATCCATACCCACTTAGCTCGTATGCCCTGGCAAACCAGATTTCTCCATTCACATCAATCGATGTGGATGAATAAATCATTTACGGGATTTTTTTTTTTATATATGCAAAGTGTTTGCCAAAGCATAGGAACGCCGCCTCCTCCTCAGCTCGTATGCGAGGAGAAATCTCGTCTTGCAGCGCCGCATACACCGACTTGTGTAATCTGACAGCAGCGCAATGCTTCTGTCAGAATGCACATCAGTGCTGCAGCTGCTTGATCGCTTGGTCCACCTAGAAGGTAAAAGAAAACAGAAAAAAAAACAGGCCGCAACGCAATAAATTTATTAACATTAACTTTAGAGAACATTAACTTTTATAAACTTTTGAAACTGAACAATAACATTTTTTTTTTTTTCACCTTTATAAGACAAACCTCTCCTTCCCCATGGGACAATGTGCAAAGCACAAATCGCCCACAGATGTGGCGAAGTACATTATGCACTTTGTCCCAGGTGAAAGGAGAGGTTTGTGGCAGCTCTGTGTGAATGGGCCCTAATACCCCTGTGTGCCTGTCCTGTGTACGCAATCCCTACGCTAATAGTGTACCTGAGTGTGGAACTTGCGGAAACACTCCCCTATGCATAGGGCAGGCTGGTCAGGACAGTCAGGACAAAAAAAGGTGGCGTCACGCCTTATTCCACCCCTGCTACAGACACGACATCTTTTTCTTGGGGAACGTTGAGTTGGGGTACCAGGATAGACAGACGGGAAGTGTCTGCCATGTAGCCGGCTCACTACATCAGGGCCTTGGGGCACGGACCCTCCTGGATACAGGATTTCCGAAATGATCTCTTCCTGGAATTTTAGGAAGGATCCTGTTCTCCCAGCCTTACTGTAGAGAACAAAACTATTATACATCGCCAATTGGATGAAATAAACAGACACCTTCTTATACCAGCGTCTGGTGTGTCGGGAAACTAAATAGGGAGCCAACATCTGGTCATTGAAGTCCACCCCTCCCATGTAAAGGTTATAGTCGTGGACAGAGAGGGGTTTCACAATGACTCCAGTTGCCCTTTCAATTTGTACAGTCGTGTCTGCGTGAATGGTGGACAGAAGGTAAACGTCCCTCTTGTCCCTCCACTTCACCGCGAGCAGTTCTTGGTCACACAAGGCAGCCCTCTCCCCCCGTGCAAGTCGGGTACTAACGAGCCGTTGGGGGAAGCCCCGGCGACTAGGTCACGCGGTGCCACAGAATTGAATTCCGACTAGATGTAAGTGCCGAAAGAGGGCCACGCTTGAGTAAAAATTGTCCATGTATAAGTGGTACCCCTTGTGGAGTAAGGGTGACACCAAGTCCCAGACAATCTTGCCACTGCTCCCCAGGTAGTCAGGACATCCGACCGGCTCCAGTTTTGAGTCTTTTCCCTCATAGACCCTATGTATAGCCTGTGGCCCTTTCACAGAGCTTATACAGTTTGACCCCATACCGGGCGCGCTTGCTGGGGATGTACTGTTTTATACCAAGGCGCCCGGTAAAATGTACTAGGGACTCGTCTATGCAGATGTTTTGATTAGGGGTATACGCATCTGCAAATCTGGATGACAAATGGTCTATGAGGGGCCGAATTTTATGGAGCCGGTCATAAGCAGGGTGGCCTCTTGGATGACAGGTGCTATTGTCAGCGAAATGCATAAAGCACATGATGGCCTCAAAACGCGCCCTAGACATTGCAGCAGAGAACATGGGTATGTAATGTATTGGGTCTTTAGACCAATATGACCGCAATACATTTTTTTTAGTTAGACCCATGCTGAGGAGAAGGCCCAAAAATATTTTAAACTCGGAAACTGTGACTGGTTTCCACCGGAAAGGCTGGGCATAGAAGCTTTCCGGATTGGCGGTAATAAACTGTGTGGCGTAGCGGTTGGTTTCTGCCACAACTAGGTCATAGAGATCCGCGGTGAAGAACAGCTCAAAAAACTGAAGGGGCGATCCTAAATGAGCCGTCTCCACGCAAACTCCAGACTGGGCAGTGAAAGGGGACAATACAGGTGCGGCAGAAGCAGGGGATTGCCAATTAGTATTTGCCAGCACCTCTGGGAGACTAAGGGTTCTACGGGCCTGTGAACGTGGTGGCTGCGACAGGGGAGTTATTGCACGTGCCACCGTACCAGCTGGAACTGCCCTTCTGGTGCTCACCACTTCACCAGGGAATACGGCAGTGCTGGTAGAAGGTCCAGGGTGTGCTGCGCTGCTGGTGTATGCCGCACCATAAACAAGATCAGCGCTAGCACCACTCTGCTAAAAATGAGGATCATCATGCGGGTTATGCAGAACTCTGACATGGGATCGGGTACGCCTGACTGTAGCAGAGACCTCTACCTCTTCGCTAGCGGTTAGAGTGCCACTGCTGTCTACAGGTTCATATTCTGAACCACTGGATTTAGCGGATGAGGCGTCCCCATCGCTTTCATCCATCACGGCCAGAATCCTGTAGGCCTCTTCAGCGGAATACCCCTTGTTTGACATTTTGGGTTCACTAAATTTAGGGGGTATTCCTCTGAGACTACCCGGGAAAAAGAGCAAACCTACCCAGTAAAAAGGAGTGCTTGCGAAGTAAAGCTGCGATCGCTAATAAAGATCCAAAAAGCTCAAAAGTGATCTTTTATAGCGGCGCAGCGATTTTACGGTGTTTTTGCAGTGATCAGAAAAAAAAATGTTCTGTCACTGCGGTGGGGCGGACTGAACGCAAGTGTGTGCACAAGATCAGGCCTGATCGGGCGAACACTGCGTTTTTTGTAGAACCTAAGGTGACCCTAATGTACTGATATAGATCTGATTGCAATCAGTATTGATCACTTACAGATACTATATAGTACTAGTGCTGATTAGCGACAGCGATGACGCTAATCAGCGACTAATCAGTGACTGCAGTGGGCTGGGCGCTAAACTACCTAGCAAGTAGCTAACTACCTGGCAGGGATGAGGGACCCTTACAGGGGGGGGTGATCAATGACAGGGGGGTGGATAAGGGGGTGATCAGGGAGTCTAATATGGGTGATCAGGTGCTAAATAAGGGGTTAATAAATGACAGGGTAATATCTAATGTGTAGTGTGGTGATTTGGTGCTACTTACAGAGCTGCCTGTGTCCTCTGGTGGTCGATCCAAGCAAAAGGGACCACCAGAGGAGCAGGTAGCAGTTATATCAGACGCTATTTTCAAAATAGCGTCTGACATAACCATTTCATTGGTCGATTCAAAAATCCACAGCCTGACAGCCAATGATCGCGGCTGGCAGGCTGCAGATGAACTTGTGCACTACGCGATCCTGTGAATGCGCGCTCCTGTGTGCGCGCGTTCACAGGAAATCTCGGCTTATGCGAGATGACGCCAATCAGCGTTAGTGTAGCCTGAGAGCGCCGCAGCAATGACGCCTTTCGGCGTTAGGTGTGCGGCAAGCGGTTAAGTAATGATGATCTGGTCATTAATTTCTGATTAGTGGTAGTACCAGGAGTCAGATCAGCTGATAGAAGAAGCCACTGCATGCTGGAGCTAGCAAGGCTCTGTACACTGTACAAGGAAAGTGCACTACAATCCCAGTCACTGCAGATCTAAAATACGGTAAAAATTTATCAGGACACCACTTATTTTTATATAATTCTTTCTTACAGTAAAGTGAAGTAGTAAACAATATTTCCCATCTGGTTATTGAGAAAACCTGGGCAGCCTTCCATTGTTTTAGTACAGATCTCAGACAAGCCCCTGAATGGTGAAAAATAAAAAATGATGCTATACTTACGTCTTTCTCTGCACCATTCTGAGCGCCACCAGTTCTCCTGCCACTGCAGCAAGGCCATGCACTGATGTGGCTGTATACTGCTGAGGATGGTGTTTGGCTGCAGGGGTCACTGACACAGTGACGGTAACATGACCGCTACAGCTAATCACTGTCTTCAGCGGTGTACCACTGAGGAATGAGTACAGCACTGCTCCGACTTCTGGGCCGGATCTAGTCTAAAACAGCTAATCAGTGGTAATGTGGGGGTGCTGGACCCCCACACATCAGATATTGATGGCCTATCCTGAAGATAGGTCTTAAAGGCGTTATCCCATGAATAATGTAAAAATGAAAATAAGACATATAATACATGGCAATCTCTTTCTAACAAAGCCAGAACCAGCCTGTACCTCACATGGATCCAGAGATCTCCCCATTCATTGCTCTGCTAGATTTATATCGAGCTGGCAGCTCAAGGGGAGTGTCTATTCTGCTGCAGCTCAGGGGGCGTGTGCCATGTTCTACCTATCACAGCTCAGGAGGCAGTTGAAGGATTAAACTGAGCATGTGCGGCCATCTTAATGAGCCGGTCAAAGAAATAAGAAATTAAGTGGCACTATACCGATACATTTTAGTAAATAGTTCACTGGATATACAACATTTTTAATTCCATGCAATTACAAAAGTATTCAGATCCAGGTGCTGGTTTGAAAACTGTAGAATATTTTTCGTGGGACAACCCCTTTAAGTTTTAAAATCCCTGAAAACCCCTTTAAGAAAAATAAATGTTGTTGAATTTTCACCTATATTCTCTCTCCTCCCATAGGTTCATGATTACCTTAGAAGCAAGTTATGTTCCCTGTATGAGAATGACTGCATATTTGACAAGTTTGAGTGTGCCTGGAATGGCTCTGACAGGTAATTATTTACTCGAAACATAGATTTTTATTATTTTATTCTGGAGAAAAAGTTGACAATGTATACAGTCAATTCATGTAATTAATTCCCAGAAGGCCTGCATGCAAGAAAATCTTAAACTGAAGTTAAATCTGGATTTGCCTGGAGTGAAGAATATGTAAATTCACATTAGATGCATTGGGAACAATTTGGTTGCTTTGTAGTAACCAAAAATACTTCAGTCCAAGATCATGCCAATTCTTGGCATGCTAGATTATTGAATGGACAGTGGGCTCATTCGCTCTATGTCAAAGTAAAGTCCAGCCAGGTTTAGCAATAGTGAGATAAGAAATACAGTATCAATATTACAAACATCAAGAATAATAAAAAATAAAAAAGTTTTGGGACAAGGAGCATCAAATGGTATAGAAGTAAAATGCTAGAGAATTTAAACATTAAAAGCCATTGCATGACTTCAGATCTTATGGGATATCCTGCTGTGTTAGAGGCAGAGAGAGCTGCATCATGCAGTGTCTTGAAAGAGCGAGTTGTTCTTTCTGTTGCTGTGAAGTCCTCGCATTCTGAAAAACGTATGCGTATTAATCTTATGGGTATATTATGTTTATATAGGTTTTTAGCTATAGAAAAAACATATTTTATGTTGGTTTCCTTTAGTGTCATCATGACTGGGGCATACAATAACTTCTTTCGAATGTTTGACCGGAACACAAAACGAGATGTCACCTTGGAAGCTTCACGAGAGAGCAGCAAGCCACGAGCGGTCCTTAAACCTCGTAGGGTGTGTGTTGGTGGCAAGAGAAGAAAAGATGACATAAGTGTGGATAGTCTGGACTTCACCAAGAAGATCTTGCACACAGCTTGGCATCCCACTGAGAACATCATTGCCATAGCAGCGACAAACAATCTGTATATATTTCAGGATAAAGTGAACTCAGATATGCACTAGGATTACCAATTTCTTTTTGTAATTTCTCAACCGACCTTTCCAAAGGCAACAAATCATATTTTGATGACCTGCCCAGGATAGTGTCTTTGGTGATGGGATTATTACAATGGTCTTTCTAAATTCCTTGTACAGATAAACCTCAAAACAGTGGGGATCTCCTTCATTCCCCATTGCCCATTGTTCTTTTCATTTATTAAATTTACTTGTATTATAATATAGTATATGAGCTTTGCAGCAAACAAAGAACTTATACAAAAGGATTGAATTAAAAAGTTAGCCAAAAAGATTGTTTAAGAGGGTACAAGTCTTTTAAGTTATTTCATTTAGCATTATTCATTATACAGAAAGTTCCATAAAACAATAAAAATATGATATACATATAATATCCATTACATTTTGTTCTATTTCATACTTTCATTTTGCTTTATTTTCAAAAACTATTAAGTAGAGATGAACAAATTGATTCTAACCAATTGATTTGTCTCAATGGCAAAAGTTCTTTACCTGTGAGCGATGTCCCCTACCTGTTGAGTGGCAGGGACATCTCGCTAGGTCCTGACAATCTAACGCCTCCACTGCTGATCCAAGTATTGGCACAAGCACAGAGGCTCTGCTTCCGCTACTAGAGCAGCGACTGCGCATGCGTCATTACACTACAATTGCTGCTCCTGAAGCATAAGAATCAATAAGCTCATCCCTACTACGAGGTAACCTCAAGGTGGTACTGCTGCCAGTGGCCCAGGTAAATAGGAGGCCCAATCTTACCTGTTGGCTTCCACCTTACTTTCCAATCACTTCATGGAAGCTATGAAGTTTGACTTCTAACATAAAAGGGTTAGGTACAAACATGGTTCCCAATGTAGGTGTAAATACATAGGACTCAGGTGGTCACTGTGGCTACCAAAGGGGCTACCAAATGTACTTAATAGGTTACAAAATCAGAAATAGATGGACATAAAATGGAGTTGACCATTGGCCCATATGGGGCTCATGCATTTCTGGTGGTGTCTATGAACTATCTACATAAATTGGACTTGGTGCAGTTTAATGAAAAATTGCGTAGTCAAGACTAATAATATAAAAAAAAATACATATTACATGTCTGTATATTGCATCATAATACTCTAGTTAAAAAAATAAAATAAAAAAGCAACATGCATGAACCACAATATTAGAAAACTCAAGATTTCAATTTATCTTATACGTCAACATGCAGTAAAATTTATATTTTTGGCTAAATAATACGTACCAAATAAAGGGGGAAATTAAATCCATTTTTGCATGTGTAACTTCAGGTACTGGAAGCTTGTGCATATTCCATTATTATTTCAAATAGATGTAAATATATATAATTTACACAAAAAACGCTTAACCTCTAATGCAGCAAAGTTTGCAATTAAATTACAAGTGTTTCAGGAAATTAAAAAATAATAAAAAAAAGGTGTTTGGAAATAAATAATTATCCACTAGAGTAAGAGCAGTTTCCAAAAACTGAAAATAATGAATGCGCCACAGAATCATACAGTAGGATAGAATAGGTAACAATAATTCCAGGTGGGCATATAGTTATACCACTGACAACCACTGGGGGCCCATATTTACCAACATTGTAGTTGGTAAATTCAGGGTAAGTAAGCCCTGCCCTTAAGAATGCCCCAACCCCACCCAGGAATACGCAATTATGGGCAGGGCTTACAGAAGCCCCACCCATTTTGACCGAGGGCAGTCTAAATGTGTCAGGACTGTGTAAAAAGTAGAAACAGTCTCTGCAAATTGGGAACTGTTGGCAACTATGTCATAGCTATATGTGGTTCAGAGGTCGCTATTGGACTCTGCCACACAATTAGTACCCAGTATAATGAGTGGCACATGGAAGGAGGGGACCATAGTACAGATTTTACATTCAGACTCAGGAGGTTCACTACAACTTTGAGATCCATTGATTGTTCCTCAAGTATTCTTGCGTCAGAGGTTTACAGTGAAGAAGGAGGGCCTAATATGAAAACCTATACCCCTCCCCTCAGTCTAGAGAATTCTACGTGTAGAGAAGGAAAAGTTTAATTCTCTTCAAAGGAACTCTTTAAAAGGAAGCCCATCTAAAATCACGCATGCAAACACATAGGCATACTTCTGGGTCAGTGTTTCTATAATTTTTTTTTAAAATGAGGCCTACTGTACCAGAAAGTACCAGGAATCTCTGAGCAGCACCAAAATGGTCCAGAAACCTATGGAGCTCTATGACCCATTTACTTTAAGAGTCAGTGCTGCATCTAGGCTTACAGAAACTAAACAGGTTATCCAGGCTTCATTTATTGATGACCGATCCTCCAGATAGGTCATCAATATCAGATTGTGGGGGTCTGACACCTGCCACCCCGCAGATCAGCTGTTTAGGGTACGGCAGCTAAAATCCCGGTAAAAGGGAGCAGAATCAGTATTCTGGAACTGGAAACTACACAGTGTATGGAGCCTTCTGCTTTGGCAGCCCACAACAGCTGATTGGTGGGGTTGCCACATATCGGACCCCTACCAATCTGATATTGATGACCTATCCTGAAGATAGGTCATCAATATCTGTAGCTCAAAGAACCCCTTTAACATGGACTTCCCCTTCACTTTTTCTTTTATAAAATAATAGTTTGTGCGTTGTGGTTTCTTTGCACCGAATAGGAAAAAAACTATATCTTTTCTTAAAGCTGCAGCTCTATTTTGCTCATCAGGGCATTTTCTCCGCACTACATTCATTCCAGGATTACCGTGTATTACTTAATTATGACTCTGTTTTGGCTGCTTGGCTGAATTTTAATTAAACACGGGAGAAGTGTACATGAAACTCTCGTGAAGTTCACCGTCTCTATGCAGTTAAAGCTCTCCAACGCGCTTCAGAAATCCAGAGAAAATCTACAAAAAATGTTTACATTTTAAAGCCGGTTCTGTGAGAATTTAGTCACGTTATTACACGCGGTGGAGGACACCATTTTGTGACAGTGGGCAGCCAAGGTGATGCCGTGCCAATACCCCTGAGACCTGACTCATTTTTAAGTGGTATCAAATGACCAGTTTCTCATTTTTTCGATTAGTCCACAAAATGGCTGCCTTCACCAGACGTAAGGACATGTTTACATGGCTGTATTTTCAGTTGGGTTTTTCTTACCTACTTTCCATCTTGACATGTTGCTCTCCAATGGTTGTGAAGCCACAGCTCACAGGATTTCCCGGGCCGCCTCAAACTGTCAAAGCATGCTGGGAGTTGTAGTTTTACAACATCCAGAGAGCCACCGATTGGAGACCACTGTCTTAGTGGGGTAATTTCCCGTTTTTAAGAAGAATTACACCAACAAATACGGCCATGTGAAAGCTCCTATTTTAAAGGGCATCTGTTACCAGAAGTGGTTAACTCTAGATTAGGGCGTCTTTACCATGCCCTATCCAAACTAAAACAGTGGGCACATTTGCATTTATTAACTTACTCCTCAAGATGCTGATAAGGGGATCAGAAGAAACATGCCTGGTCTCTCCTGAAGAGTCATGAATGCAGACATGAGTCACATGACCAATGTCAGCTTTTTAATTGGCTAAGAGAGCTCACAAAGGGGAGGGGCATACATGACAAGATAAGGTCCTAATCCCTGATAGCCAGAGGTATAGAGCCTAGGTGACAACTAATTTTCGCGTGTTTTAAAGGCCCCTTTCACACAGGCGAGTTTTCTGCAAGGGTGCAATGCGTGAGGTGAACGCATTGCACCCGCACTGAATCCGGACCTATTCACTTCTGTGCGGATGAGCGGTGATTTTCACGCATCACTTGTGCGTTGTGTGAAAATTCCAGCATGTTCTATATTCTGCATTTTAGAAATGAATGGTGCTGCGTGAAAATCACAAGCATTCGCAAGCAAGTGCGACTGCGGTGCAATTTTCACGCATGGTTGCTAGGAGATGATAGGGATGAGCAACCCCGGACCCCATTAAAGTAAATTCACTGTATTGTTTTCCCTTATAACATGGTTATAAGGGAAAATAATAGCATTCTTAATACAGAATGCTTACTAAAATGTTGATTGAGGGATAAAAAAGAAAAAAAAAAAAACTCACCTCATCCTCTTGTTCCAGCAGCCGGCATCGTCTTCTTTCTTCTTCTTTCAGGACCTGCAAAAGGACCTTTGATGACGTAATCGTGCTCGTAATGACGTAATCTGTATTAAGAATGCTATTATTTTCCTTTATAACCATGTTATAAGGGAAAATAATAAAATCTACAGAACACCTAACCCAAACCCGAACTTCAGTGAAGAAGTCCGGGTTCGGGTCTGGGTACCACATTCAGTTAGTTATCACGCGCGTGCAAAACGCATAAAAACTGAACAAGGCAACGCAATCACAGTCAAAACTGACACACTCGCACGGGTTTCCTGCAATGCACACGCGACACATGCGGAGCAAATCCTGGACGCTCCCGTGTGAAAGAGGCCTTAAGAGATTGTTTAATGATGGAAACTGTGCAGATCGGAGTAGGGTATGCCTTTTATACCTGACAGGATCCCTTTAAAATATCAGGTCTTATTTATTGAAGCTGGTGGACAGAATTGGTAGTGCTGCCTGTAGTAACAAATCACCTAGATCTTTCAATTCCAAAACGGCAATAGAAATATAACAGCTGGAATCTGATTGGTTGTCACAGGTACCACCCCCGCTTATCACTAGTTTCCATAAATGAGCCGCAATGTGTAATATATGCCTTTCTAGAACTGGTCAGCTCCTGTAAATATGCATGTTTTATAGTTTGGTTTGAGGGAAACGGCTGCTGCTTTCAAGTGCGACAAGCAAAACTTTTTATATCTATCTGTTTCCTGTATGTTAAGGCGATACATACAACATATATGTTATACTTTTCTAATCTTATGTATATATGTGTGAAGCACAACAGCATGTGCACCGATTTTTAGCCATACTGCACACAATATAAAATGTGTCAGCTTTTGTTCAAGGAAATGAGGAATGTCTGTTTATACTGTATAATGTACTTATGATGGACAATATATGTACATATTTACTGAACCGATGTAAGCTTTTTTTCTTCTGTAAAAAAAAATAATATATATATATACTTTTAAAGATTGTTCTAGTACCATGGACAAATGAATTATGTGAACTAAGCAGATAAGGTCTGACTTATTTGTGTGTGGTCTCAATAACATGGGTTATTTTAAAGTGAAATGATGTGGTCATTCAATTTTTTGGCATTAAGATTTGTCCCCAGCTGATTGGATTAATGGAAACATGTTGCTAACTGTGAATGAGAGCGTGCTGGCACTTCTTGCTGGGATAGAGGGGAGAGAGAGCTTCATTCGTAATCTGCACATTTAGGAATTGACATGAAGGCTACTGTGAAGTACTGGGAAAAAGACCATATCATTTCCAATCAAATTCCTTGCAAGGATATTTTTTTCTAGGAGGACAGTTTTAGGATTTACAGTCCATTTAAAGAATTGCAGGGGGACATTTATGAACTATATACGCCACAAGAGTGGCATATATACTGTAAGACACAGATTTTGTCACACAATATTTTGTGGTAAAACCTGCAGCTTATCCCAGGTCACGCCACTTTGCAGGAGACGTGGTGTGGGCGGGAAGGCCCGGCTCATTCATCATTTTAGCAAAATGACTTAAATCTACGCCAGCAAGGGAGCTGGTGTGAATTTAAAGGAAATGTGTCACCAAAATTTTTATCTGCCAGTCAAAACCAGATAGCGATAAATAGCCTTTTTAAATAATATGTTTTTATTTTCTGATTACAGATATTTTTATTCTATTTCCTGAACATGATTATGGAGGCGGCCATCTTGCCTGAGCCTTTCTTGACAGCATTTAGAGAGCATTAAAAAAATTGCTTTAACCACCTCCTGTCTGCTCGTTGACTATAAACGTCCGGAAGGTGGATCTCTATCTCTAAATGGACGTTTCCTAACATCCATTCAGAGATCGCAGCTGCACGCTAATCGTACAGCTGCAGAGCGGGTTGTCCGCTGTCAGTGACAGCAGGGCAACCAAGAGAGAAGGCAGGGACAGTTCCCAGGTGTCCCTGCCTTCTAGATCGCTATGCGCTTCCTGTCCCGACCCGGCAGTCATGTGACCACCAGGGTTGGGAGAGTGCATCTACAGACTTCCATCAGCCCTGCACTGAGGCTGTACAGCGCTGTATAGTGCTGTAAAGCCTCTCTGGGGGGTGTATTTCCCCTGTAACTGGAGCTACTATGTCAGCTTACAGGAGAAATCAATAGTGGAAAAAAAAAAAGTAAAGTTAAATGTCCCCCAGAGGTCTTGTATGACCTTATGGGGGACGCAAAGTGTAAAATAAAAAAAATAAAAAATAAAGTGTTAAAATAATAAATGTAAAAAAATAAAAAATTCCCCAAGTAAGGAAAAACAAAATATATAAATAGAAAATAAATAAAATAGACATATTTAGTATTGCCGTGTCCGTGACGGTCGGCCACCCAGTCCGATAAACACCATAAAAAAAAAACTGTTAAAAAAAGCAATTTTTGTCACCTTACATCACAAATTGTGCAACACCAAGTGATCAAAAAGGCGTATGTCCCACAAAATGGTACTAATAAAACAGTCACTTCATCCCACAAAAAATGAGCACATACATAAGAAAATCACTCAAAAAAATTAAAAAGCTATAGCTCTCAGAACATGGACACATTAAAACATAATTTTTTTGTTTCAAAAATGCTATTATTGTGTTAAAGTGAAATAAATGAAAAAAAAAGTATACATATTCGGTATCGCCGCGTCCGTAACAACCAGCTCTATAAAAATATCACATGACCTAACCCCTCAGGTGAACACCGTTAAAAAAAATTAAATAAAAACTGTGCCAAAAAAGCCATTTTCTGTCACCTAACATCACATAAAGTGCAACACCAAGCGATCAAAATGGCTTATGCCCCCCAAAATAGTGCCAATCAAACTGTCACCTCATCCCGAAAAAATTAGACCCTAACTAATACAATTGGTCAAAAAATAAAAAAGCTATGGCTCTCAGACAATGGAGACACTAAAACATAATTTTTTTGGTTAAAAAAATGCTTTTATTGTGTAAAACTTAAATAAGAAAAAGTATACATATTAGGTATCGCCACTTCCGTAACGATCTGATCTATAAAAATGTCACATGACCTAACCCCTCAGATGAACGCTGTAGAAATAAATAAATAAAAACTATGCTAAAACAACCAATTTTTGGGTCACTTTGCCCCATAAAGTGTTATAATGAATGATCAAAAAATCATATGTACCCAAAAATGGTACCAATAAAAACATCAACTCTTCCTGCAAAAAATGAGCCCCTGCACAAGAGGATCAGCAGAAAAATAAAAAAATAAATATGGCGATCAGAATATGGAGACACAAAAACATAATTTTTTTGGTTAAAAAAATGCTTTTATTGTGTAAAACTTAAATAAGAAAAAGTATACACATTAGGTATCGCCACTTCCGTAACGATCTGAGCTATAAAAATGTCACATGACCTAACCCCTCAGATGAACGCTGTAGAAATAAATAAATAAAAACTATGCTAAAACAACCAATTTTTTGGTCACTTTGCCCCATAAAGTGTTATAATGAATGATCAAAAAATCATATGCACCCAAAAATGGTACCAATAAAAACATCAACTCTTCCTGCAAAAAATGAGCCCCTGCACAAAAGGATCAGCAGAAAAATAAAAAATAAATATGGCGATCAGAATATGGAGACACAAAAACATAATTTCTTTCAAAAATGCTTTATTATGTAAAACTGAAACAAAGAAAGTAGTATATTTGATATCATTGCGTCCGTAACAACCTGCTCTATAAAAATAGCACATGATCTACCTGTCAGATGAATGTTATAAAAAATTAAAAATTTAAACTGTGCCAAAATAGCCATTTTTTGGTTACCTTGCCTCACAAAAAACGTAATATAGAGCAATAAAAAATCATATGTACCACAAAATAGTACCAATAAAACTGGCACCTTATCCCCTAGTTTAAAAAATGGGATCACTTTTGGGGAGTTTCTACTGTAAGGGTGCATCATGGGGGCTTCAAATGGGACATGGTATCTAAACACCAGTTCAGCAAAATCTGCCTTCCAAAAACCATATGGCGCTCCTTTTCTTCTGAGCCCTGCCGTGTGCCCTTACATCAGTTTACAACCACATGTGGTGTGTTTCTGTAAACCTCAGGATCAGGGTAATAAATATTAAATTTTGTTTGGCGGTTAACCCTCGATGTGTTAAAGAAAAAAATGGATTAAAATGAAAAAATCTGCCAAAAAAGTGACATTTAAAAATTTGATCTCCATTTTCCTTTAATTCTTGTGGAACACCTAAAGGGTTAACAAAGTTTGTAAAATCATTGTTTCTACAATGGGGTCATTTATGGGGGGTATTCACTATGTAAGTCCCACAAAGTGACTTCAGACCTGAACTGGTCCTTAAAAAGTGGATTTTGGCAATTTTTTTAATGTTAAGAACTGCTTCTAAAATTCTAAGCCTTCTAACGTCTTAAAAAAATAAAATGACATTTACAAAATGATGCCAACATAAAGTAGACATATGGAGAATGTTATGTAATAAATATTTTATGAGGTATCACTTTCTGTTTTAAAAGCAGAGACATTGAAATTTTGAAAATTGCAAATTTTTCACAATTTTGGGTAACTTTTGGGGATTTTTTCATAAATAAAGGTGAAATATATTGACTCAAATTTATGACTTTCTCTGAATGGTCTCTGTATAGTACAGAGTCGGCGTGCGCGTTCGCAGCTCTGTACTATACTGGCCAGGAAGAAGTCATCATGGCGCATACGCGGCGGCATGCGTGTTCAGGACATTGCGCGGCCCGGCCGGGAGAGAATCTTCAGTCTTCTGGCGGGATTAGACAGGAGAGGTGGCCGTAACCAGGGGAGACGAAAGACAACAGTCAGGTAAGAGGGGACTTATTTTCTCAAAAAGGGTGGGAATTGGGTAATAAAATGTATTTAGAAAAATGATTACTGTCAAATCATTAAGAGATTTAACAGTGATCATTGTGATGGGAATACCCCTTTAAGGCAGCCCCATGGGCCATAGACACAATGCACTGAAGGGGACCTCATTGATGTATATGGGAAAGTTTTCTAGGCATGCTCTGTGCCCTGTACAGAGGCCAGGAGGGAACTGATAAGCTGTGATATCATCTATTGTGAATGGTGGACCCTGTGTTGTCTGTACACAGTGGTAGTATAATGAGGCTGTAAAGTTACCAGATAACTGTAGTAAAGTGATTTGTACAGACCAAGTGGTGCCTCTTATTAGGATTAGTGGCCAGTGTGAAAACTGCAGGATTTTATGGTTTTTGTTTAAACATACATAGTGACATGGAAAATTTAAAATTACATCACCAAAAATTATTTAAAAATGTGTTTAACAGTCACGTTCTAATGCCACATTCACTTTAAAGTGTAACTGCCATTCAATTTTTTTTCCGTGTAATGTATAGGGGCAGTGATACTGACCATTTTTGTAATAAACTTTATATAGACAAGACGTGGCACTCTTGTCTCTTTTAGACCGTGGTGCTTGTTTGTGCTAGCTTCCCAGCCAGAATCATATATAGAAGGAAAAGGACAACAGCACTCAATAAAAGAACTTTTGTTCCGGTTATTTATTTTAAGGCAACTTCACCAATTTTGTGACGTTTCGGTCGTAGGACCTTTATCAAACACAAGTTGCCGTGGAGAAAGTAATGAATGAAAAATAGAGTTGATGGTGTGTCCACACCCATTTAGAAGCATCTAAATGGGTGTGGACACACTATCAACTCTATTTTTCATTCATTACTTTCTCCACGGCAACTTGTGTTTGATAAAGGTCCTACGACCGAAACGTCACAAAATTGGTGAAGTTGCCTTAAAATAAATAACCGGAACAAAAGTTCTTTTATTGAGTGCTGTTGTCCTTTTCTTCTATTTGTAATAAACTTTAATTACAGAAATTTTCCATTTCTATTAGAAAAATAGCTCTAAAGTGGCCCATTTTGAGCCTTAGCAACACTCCTCTGTTACATAACACAGTCAGTGTTAGTAAGTCTCCACTGTTATGGAAACAGAAGACAGAGGAGTGTTGCTAAGGCTCAAAATGGGCCACTTTAGAGCTATTTTTCTAATAGAAATGCAAAATTTCTGTAATTAAAGTTTACTCCAAAAATGGTCAGTATCACTGCCCCTATACATTACACAAATAAAAATAGAATGGCAGTTACACTTTAAGTCTGTTGCATGGCCTGCTGGAGAAAGTGCCAAAGTTATGTAGAGGCTTGTGCCCTGGTAGTATATTAGTTACGATGAAGGTATAATTGAAAAATAAAAGTTCACAGGAAGGGAATGGTGTATTGGAAAATTAAATCTTAAATGATGCAGAGAAAGCAAAAGAAAATGCAGAGGACTTTGCAACAGCAAATCCACACCAAATTGTGTGTATTTTGTTGTGGAATAGTTGCAGATTTGCAGCTGTGAGCAGTGGCATGCCTAGGGTGTTTGCCCCCCCCCTCCCGAAAACTTTAAAAAACCGGTACCCCCTCACAGTAGGATTGCTCTCATTGTACAACCTTGACAGTAGTTATGCCCATATAGTGCCCCCTCACGGTAGTTATGCCCACACTGTGCCCACTCAGTATTTATGCCCTCACTGTACAACTTTCATATTAGTTATGCCCACATTGTGCCCCCTCATAGTAGTTATGCCCTCACTGTGCTCCCATAACAGTAATAATGTCCTCTGTTCCCCTTCACAGTAGTAAAGCCCATTGTGCCCCCTTCACAGTAATAATGCCCACTCCGTGTCCCATAACAGTTATGCCCACCCCCCTTCAGGAGTAATGCTCTGTGCCCCCTTCATAGTAGCAATGCCCATTGTGCCCCCTTCATAGTAATAATGCCCATTGTGCCCCTTCATAATAGTAATGAACATTGTGCTCCCTTTGTAGTAGTAATGCCCATTGTGCCTCTTTAACAGTAGTAACGCCCATTGTGTCCCCTTCACAATAGCAATGCCCATTGTGCCCCCTTAATAGTAGTAATGCGCTCTGTAATCCTTTTGTAGTAGTAATGCCCTCTGTGTCCCCTTTGTAGTAGTAATGTCCTCTGTGCCCCCTTTGTAGTAGTATTGCCCTCTGTGCCGCCTTTCTAGTAGTATTGCCCTCTGTGCCCCCTTTGTAGTAATAATGCCCTCTGTGCCGCCTTTGTAGTAATAATGCCCTCTGTGCCGCCTTTGTAGTAGTATTGCCCTCTGTGCCGCCTTTGTAGTAGTATTGCCCTCTGTGCCCCTTCTGTTAAAAACAAAAACAAAAAAACACAGTAATTACTCACCTTGTCTCATTCTTGAAGCTCACAGTCCTCTCTCCCCTGCAGGCACAGATCACTCTGCAGCACTGTGTGGGCGGAGCTTAGGCATATTCCCAGGCTGCAGGCTCCTCCCACACAGGCCGGCAGCGCGATCAGTGTCTGCAGGCTGAATGGTGGGGTGGGGAGAAGTCTTCCTGCTTCATCATTCAGTGCGGGAGAGACGGAGCAATGAGCAGTTCCATCTGTACTGATGGAAGTGCTCATTGCTTCTAGGCTCTGGCCCCCCCCCCCCCAAACCCCCTCCCTCTTAGCACGCCACTGCCTGTGAGTATCCAGTGGAAAAAGAAAAGATAGTCAATGAAGGTCATTTACAAACATTTTTACGTCACTTTTTGGCTTAAAAATGTCACATAGCCCCCTTTAATGTGACTTTTTAAATGTCCCTGTGACAGTATTTGATATGATTAGCATATATATAATAGAAGCTTTTCCTGGGGTGCATGCTAGGAATACAGTACGTCACTAATGTGATTTGAAAAGCCCCTGACGAGCACATACACCGTTAAAGTAAACGGCCATGTAAAGTGGCAATTACCATGAGCATGCACTTATCAGTGGGGGGGGGGGGGGGGGGTGTCAGCCTAGCACCTTGCTGTTACCTTTGTCAGTTATGCAAAAATGTGGACAAAAGGTAGGGACTGTAACTGCCTACGGGAAAAAAAGTTGCATCCTCAGCACTTTACCACGTTTCTCCTCTGCCTCCCTCTGGTCTTTATTTACCTAACTGCAGCGGTGCCCATATACACGTGTTACTCCAGCCTCATCGGTTCTCGCGGCCTATACCACGGTGGCCGCTGCTTTTACAGTCCCTGCCTTTGCCCATATTTTTGCATAACTAACAACCCCTTTAATCATCATGTGATGTCCCTGTCTACACCACTGGTGTCTCTTGACCTCTATAGCTCAGCAGTCTACTGAAGAGAGACTATTGTAAGACGGTTATACATAAAAGTGTAAGTTAAAAGACCCTCAAATAGAGCCAACTCTATACTAATATAAATACCTACAAAAAGACACCAGAGTCTTTATAGCTCAAAAATATAAAAGAATCTTTATACAATGATTAGATCAAATGCAACATAATTTACAGAGATGTAGAAACCACAATAAAAAAAAGTGCAGTTCCCCTGAGGGGTGGTATGACCATATGATGATGGTAGATATAATAGAATAGTAACAATAAGAGTCAGTTGTAAAAAGTACCACTAGTTTGTCCTGTATTCCATAAGCAAATAATTGCTAAATACTAGTAAAGTGCAAGTGCCAGGACATATTAGCATAAAACTCATAACAGACCAAAAAAGAACTCCTCCAAAAACAACAAAACATAAAGAAGTAAAAGATCATGAGTAACACAGTAACTATATACCCATCAGAACGCAATACCCTCCGGAGAACCGCACACCCCAAACGCATGTTTCGGTGAAGCCTTCCTCTGGCAGCTTTTTGAACAGAGACTATTCCAAGAGGTAGGACTTAGTGGTTTCCCTGCAGCAGAGTCCAGATCCCTGTATAGGGTTTTAGGTGTGAAGACCAGGGGGGCACCTAGATAACACCCTTAATTAAGGATAGCCCGAAGTCAAATCAGTCAATTCGAGACATCTGCATCCTCTTTGTAACAATTAGCAAATTGTTTTTAAAAAGAATCCACTCGTACTGTGTCACTCCGATTTTATAGATGTTACCAGCAGAAGAGCGGGGCAGATAGCATACTGAGAGAGCACAGTCATGTAGAAGTAAGCAGTTAAGTCAAGGCTATACAGAAAAGCTTCACACATGGTTGGTAAGATACAGTGTTAATAGCAGTCCCGTAAGCTCTTGATAATTCATCACTTTTTACTCTAAATCTTCTCTTTTTACTACTTGCTCCAGGCCTCCGTTTATTGTATTATCGGAATAACTTTTAGTGTTTTTAATAACCTATTGTGACAGCATTAGCCTAATAGCAGCTCCGAGGAGGGTATCTATTTTTCGAGGCACCAACTTTGTGATTTGAGCTTTGTCAGATTAGACAACCCACCGTGACATGCCGCACGCCATCTAGGATCAAAGTGTCTCAACTGTTGACAAGAAGCAGTGAATTACACGCTTTCCGGTCTCCAGATGGGCACAGAAAGACTTAAGGCAGCAGCTTGATCCAACGTCTCACTGCGAATTTCTGCCGGCACCTGGTTATCAAGTGGTGAAGACTGTAGGCAATGACATATTCTCCGACTACTGGAAGTGCTGAGAACAGAGGGCACGACGCTGGTGGAGACACATTCCCGGTGAAGATCTCTTGGTCTAGACGTGTGTAAAAATAGCAGACGCCACATTGTGCATGAAATAGGTACTCAGGAAAGAGCTCTTCTTTAGAAATGACCTACTTATCGGCCATAGGTAGAGGCTGAGAGTTGAATATAACAAGACGCTAGAGATCTGGGGCTTGGATGCAGAAAGTCATGGTTATATCACGTTTGAGAAAAAATAATATTTTAAAAATATATTTCAACTAAATATTTTGTCTTTATGATTGAAATAAATGTGATTTTCTGGAAGTACAATAGTGAGGACCTATATTTAGGACAGGTCATCAATATCTGATCAGTGGGGGGGGGTCCGACTCCCGGCATCAGCCGTTTGAAAGGTCCATAGGACTTGGACAAGCACTGTGGCCTCTTCACAGCTGATCAAGCACAGCGCCATACACTGTATAGTGGCCGTGCTTGGTATTGCAGCTTGAATGAGACTGAGCGGCACATAGGCCATGTTACATGAATGTGATATCACTGGCCTAAGAAGGGTCCGCAATGCTCAATGGGGTGCCGTGGCCTTGTCAAATAGCTGATCAGCGGAGGTTGCAGGAGTCAGACCCCCACCTATTGTGATGATAGGTCATTAATATTTTACTGGCGAGAAAAGTCCCTTTAACAAGTTCTTGTGAAAAGAAATAAGTATGTAGGTATTCTACAGTAAGGGGGCTTCCTGGGGCCATAATGAGCACTGATCAACAATATAATAGGTCTGGTGTGTGGTGGATTGTTCTTCCCCATTCAGTTTGTATATTGTAGGTGGCACAACCCTGTCCACGTCAGAAAATGTGTTCCTAACGTTGCTGCTGCGGCTCCGTAAAACAATCTCATCAGCCAACAAACAAGCGCTTGCTCATTTGTCAGCCGGGTGTTAAGATGATTCAGTGATCAGCTGAACAAATGTTCCTAAAAAAAAAAAAGTCTGCAACCCCTTTAACTGAACTACAGCTACACTGTCAGAAGGTTAATAATATGATTTTATTAAATATATTCAGTAGTATATACATATAGCGATATAATGTCCTTCTTTTGCATTTATCTATATACAAAGGATAAAGAACATAATACACAATTATATCAAAACTTCAGCTGGAGTCCTGATTACATCCAGAATAAAAAGGTACTTACATCACCGATGGCCTTAAAGGGGTTATCCAATACTATAAACTCCCCCCCCCCCCCCCCATGTGCAAGCCCCCCACACTGAATATACTTACCTGGCTCCCCGCGCCACTGCTGCTTCTCCCTGTGCTCGGATAAAAACATCCGGTGTATTGGGGGAGCAGCCAATGGAAGGGGACGGGGACAAGCCTAAGCCTCCCTAGCATCGCGGGTGACGCTAGGGAGGCTCGTCCCCGTCCACTCCCATCTGACATCGGATGTTTTCATCCGAGCATGGGGAGAAGCAGCTGCGGCGGTGCGGGGAGCCAGGTAAGTATATTTAGTGTGGGGGGCCCGGCACATAGGGGGTAGTTTATAGTATTGGATAATCCCTTTAACATCATCTGACAGCAACACATCAGCTGGGAAGCCCCTTCAGCAAAAGCAGTCAAGAGTCTCGATCAGGAAAACACTGATTAGGTCCCTACACGAGGCGTAGGGTTGCCACCCGTACAGGAATGACCCGGACAGTCTGGGTTTGTAATCCTGTGCCCAGGTACAAGCCTTTCTCAGACCCGGGCACAGCGATCAGCTGGGAGTGATGCGATCCTAGCCCAGACACGCCCACCCTCCCTCCCTTCTGTTCGGGTTTGGCTTTAAGAAAAGGTGGCAACCCTAACGAGGCGTCCCCCCCTGACTTCTTTACTGAAGGGTTAGTTTTTTTACAGAGTAAACATAAAGCTCCATTCCAGAGTGGAACGTAGCCAGCGCATGCGCTCCATAACTGTCACTGTGTACGTGTTGTTCATCAGCTATCACCGGCTAGTTCCCAGGTCGGGAGCAAGTCAGAAAATATGTAGACAAAGCCTTACTCCTCTGCACCTGCATCCACAGGTAAATGAAATTTTAATGAACAGATACAAAATGGAATTCAAATGATCAGAAACTACAATCTTCACACTTTACCTGCACAGGTTCTAGACCAGGGATGGGCAAACTTGGCCCTCCAGCTGTTTTAAAACTACAAATCCCATCATGCCCTACTGTAGGCAGACTGGGAATCATGGGATTTGTAGTTTTACAACAGCTGGAGCGCCCATCCCTGTTCTAGACCCTCCAGCAAGAAGAGGACCGAACCAACCAGGGCCATAGATCCCCTCTCTGAAGATCAAACCCATGGATGCAGTGTACCCGCAGTACCACTCATGGACCATTATTCAGGACTGCCAAGTATGACTTAGCTCCAGGGGGGAAGAGCTGTCAGTCAGTCTCCTCCTATCAAGTGCCACTATTTCACAATGATGTAGATCATCTGTCGCCTGTTGCGTCCTCACAATAAGAAACTTACAAGACGGTAAGAACCTTAGAGGGCAGTATTGCAGGAGGGCATCGCCCACAACAGTGATCTTTGCCACCATTTCTTGTTTAATTTACAGTTTTAGGCTCACATACCCCCTTTAATGCAAACCTTTAAATTCAGACCCTATAATACAGACTCCAATTATATCACCACTAGAGTTGAGCGAACACCTGGATGTTCGGGTTCGAGTTCGAGAAGTTCGGCCGAACTTCCCGGAAATGTTCGGGTTTCGGATCCGAACCCGACCCGAACTTCGTCCCGAACCCGAACCCCATTGAAGTCAATGGGGACCCAAACTTTTCGGCACTAAAAAGGCTGTAAAACAGCCCAGGAAAGGGCTAGAGGGCTGCAAAAGGCAGCAACATGTAGGTAAATCCCCTGCAAACAAATGTGGATAGGGAAATGAATAAAAATAAAAATAAAATAAATAAAAATTAACCAATATCAATTGGAGAGAGGTCCCATAGCAGAGATTCAGGCTTCATGTCATAGCAGAGAATCAGGCTTCATGTCATAGCAGAGAATCAGGCTTCACGTCACCCACCACTGGAACAGGCCATTGTCAGATATTTTGGCCCTGGCACCCAGACAGAGGAGAGAGGTCCCATAGCAGAGAATCAGGCTTCATGTCATAGCAGAGAATCAGGCTTCATGTCATAGCAGAAAATCAGGCTTCACGTCATAGCAGAAAATCAGGCTTCACGTCAGCCAAAACTGGAACAGTCCATTGTCAGATATTTAGGCCCCGGCACCCAGACAGAGGAGAGAGGTCCCATAGCAGAGATTCAGGCTTCATGTCAGCAAAGATTCAGGCTTCATGTCATAGCAGAGAATCAGGCTTCACGTCAGCCAAAACTGGAACAGTCCATTGTCAGATATTTAGGCCCCGGCACCAAGACAGAGGAGAGAGGTCCCATAGCAGAGAATCAGGCTTCATGTCATAGCAGAGAATCGGGCTTCACGTCACCCACCACTGGAACAGGCCATTGTCAGATATTTAGGCCCCGGCACCCAGACAGAGGAGAGAGGTCCCATAGCAGAGATTCAGGCTTCATGTCAGCAGAGAATCAGGCTTCACGTCATAGCAGAGAATCTGGCTTCACGTCACCCACCACTGGAACAGGCCATTGTCAGATATTTAGGCCCGGCACCCAGACAGAGGAGAGAGGTCCCATAGCAGAGATTCAGGCTTCATGTCAGCAGAGAATCAGGCTTCATGTCATAGCAGAGAATCAGGCTTCATGTCATAGCAGAGAATCAGGCTTCACGTCACCCACCACTGGAACAGGCCATTGTCATATATTTAGGCCCTGGCACCCAGACAGAGGAGAGAGGTCCCATAGCAGAGATTTAGGCTTTATGTCAGCAGAGAATCAGTCTTCATGTCATAGTAGAGAATCAGGCTTCACGTCAGACAAAACTGGAACAGTCCATTGTCAGATATTTAGGCCCCGGCACCCAGACAGAGGAAAGAGGTCCCATAGCAGAGAATCAGGCTTCATGTCATAGCAGAGAATCAGGCTTCACGTCACCCACCACTGGAACAGGCCATTGTCAGATATTTTGGCCCTGGCACCCAGAGGAGAGAGGTCCCATAGCAGAGAATCAGGCTTCATGTCATAGCAGAGAATCAGGCTTCACGTCACTCACCACTGGAACAGGCCATTGTCAGATATTTTGGCCCTGGCACCCAGACAGAGGAGAGAAGTCCCATAGCAGAGAATCAGGCTTCATGTCATAGCAGAGAATCAGGCTTCATGTCATAGCAGAGAATTAGGCTTCATGTCATAGCAGAGAATCAGGCTTCACGTCACCCAAAACTGGAACAGTCCATTGTCAGATATTTAGGCCCCGGCACCAAGACAGAGGAGAGAGGTCCCATAGCAGAGATTCAGGCTTCATGTCATAGCAGAGAATCATGCTTCACGTCACCCAAAACTGGAACAGTCCATTGTCAGATATTTTGGCCCCGGCACCCAGACAGAGGAGAGAGGTCCCATAGCAGAGATTCAGGCTTCATGTCATAGCAGAGAATCAGGCTTCACGTCACCCAAAACTGGAACAGTCCATTGTCAGATATTTAGGCCCCGGCACCCAGACAGAGGAGAGAGGTCCCATAGCAGAGATTCAGGCTTCATGTCAGCAGAGAATCAGGCTTCACGTCAGCCAAAACTGGAACAGTCCATTGTCAGATATTTAGGCCCCGGCACCCAGACAGAGGAGAGAGGTCCTATAGCAGAGAATCAGGCTTCATGTCATAGCAGAGAATCAGGCTTCACGTCACCCACCACTGGAACAGGCCATTGTCAGATATTTTGGCCCTGGCACCCAGAGGAGAGAGGTCCCATAGCAGAGAATCAGGCTTCATGTCATAGCAGATAATCAGGCTTCACGTCACCCACCACTGGAACAGGCCATTGTCAGATATTTTGGCCCTGGCACCCAGACAGAGGAGAGAAGTCCCATAGCAGAGAATCAGGCTTCATGTCATAGCAGAGAATCAGGCTTCATGTCATAGCAGAGAATCAGGCTTCACGTCAGCCAAAACTGGAACAGTACATTGTCAGAAATTTAGGCCCCGGCACCCAGACAGAGGAGAGAGGTCCTATAGCAGAGAATATGGCTTCATGTCATAGCAGAGAATCAGGCTTCACGTCACCCACCACTGGAACAGGCCATTGTCAGATATTTTGGCCCCGGCACCCAGACAGAGGAGAGAGGTCCCATAGCAGAGATTCAGGCTTCATGTCAGCAGAGAATCAGGCTTCATGTCATAGCAGAGAATCAGGCTTCACGTCAGCCAAAACTGGACCAGTCCATTGTCAGATATTTAGGCCCCGGCACCCAGACAGAGGAGAGAGGTCCCATAGCAGAGAATCAGGCTTCATGTCATAGCAGAGAATCAGGCTTCATGTCATAGCAGAGAATCAGGCTTCATGTCATAGCAGAGAATCAGGCTTCACGTCACCCACCACTGGAACAGGCCATTGTCAGATATTTAGGCCCCGGCACCAAGACAGAGGAGAGAGGTCCCATAGCAGAGATTCAGGCTTCATGTCATAGCAGAGAATCATGCTTCACGTCACCCAAAACTGGAACAGTCCATTGTCAGATATTTTGGCCCCGGCACCCAGACAGAGGAGAGAGGTCCCATAGCAGAGATTCAGGCTTCATGTCATAGCAGAGAATCAGGCTTCACGTCACCCAAAACTGGAACAGTCCATTGTCAGATATTTAGGCCCCGGCACCCAGACAGAGGAGAGAGGTCCCATAGCAGAGATTCAGGCTTCATGTCATAGCAGAGAATCAGGCTTCATGTCATAGCAGAGAATCAGGCTTCACGTCACCCACCACTGGAACAGGCCATTGTCAGATATTTTGGCCCCGGCACCCAGACAGAGGAGAGAGGTCCCATATCAGAGATTCAGGCTTCATGTCAGCAGAGAATCAGGCTTCATGTCATAGCAGAGAATCAGGCTTCACGTCAGCCAAAACTGGACCAGTCCATTGTCAGATATTTAGGCCCCGGCACCCAGACAGAGGAGAGAGGTCCCATAGCAGAGAATCAGGCTTCATGTCATAGCAGAGAATCAGGCTTCATGTCATAGCAGAGAATCAGGCTTCATGTCATAGCAGAGAATCAGGCTTCACGTCACCCACCACTGGAACAGGCCATTGTCAGATATTTAGGCCCCGGCACCAAGACAGAGGAGAGAGGTCCCATAGCAGAGATTCAGGCTTCATGTCATAGCAGAGAATCATGCTTCACGTCACCCAAAACTGGAACTGTCCATTGTCAGATATTTTGGCCCCGGCACCCAGACAGAGGAGAGAGGTCCCATAGCAGAGATTCAGGCTTCATGTCATAGCAGAGAATCAGGCTTCACGTCACCCAAAACTGGAACAGTCCATTGTCAGATATTTAGGCCCCGGCACCCAGACAGAGGAGAGAGGTCCCATAGCAGAGATTCAGGCTTCATGTCAGCAGAGAATCAGGCTTCATGTCATAGCAGAGAATCAGGCTTCATGTCAGTCAAAACTGGAACAGTCCATTGTCAGATATTTAGGCCCCGGCACCCAGACAGAGGAGAGAGGTCCCATAGCAGAGATTCAGGCTTCATGTCATAGCAGAGAATCAGGCTTCATGTCATAGCAGAGAACCAGGCTTCACGTCACCCACCACTGGAACAGGCCATTGTCAGATATTTAGGCCCCGGCACCCAGACAGAGGAGAGAGGTCCCATAGCAGAGAATCAGGCTTCATGTCATAGCAGAGAATCAGGCTTCACATCACCCACCACTGGAACAGGCCATTGTCAGATATTTTGGCCCTGGCACCCAGAGGAGAGAGGTCCCATAGCAGAGAATCAGGCTTCATGTCGTAGCAGAGAATCAGGCTTCATGTCATAGCAGAGAATCAGGCTTCACGTCAGCCAAAACTGGACCAGTCCATTGTCAGATATTTAGGCCCCGGCACCCAGACAGAGGAGAGAGGTCCCATAGCAGAGAATCAGGCTTCATGTCATAGCAGAGAATCAGGCTTCATGTCATAGCAGAGAATCAGGCTTCATGTCATAGCAGAGAATCAGGCTTCACGTCACCCACCACTGGAACAGGCCATTGTCAGATATTTAGGCCCCGGCACCCAGACAGAGGAGAGAGGTCCCATAGCAGAGAATCAGGCTTCATGTCATAGCAGAGAATCAGGCTTCACGTCACCCACCACTGGAACAGGCCATTGTCAGATATTTTGGCCCTGGCACCCAGAGGAGAGAGGTCCCATAGCAGAGAATCAGGCTTCATGTCGTAGCAGAGAATCAGGCTTCATGTCATAGCAGAGAATAAGGCTTCATGTCATAGCAGAGAATCAGGCTTCTCATCATAGCAGAGAATCAGGCTTCACGTCAGCCAAAACTGGAACAGGCCATTGTCAGATATTTAGGCCCCGGCACCCAGACAGAGGAGAGAGGTCCCATAGCAGAGATTCAGGCCTCATGTCATAGCAGAGAATCATGCTTCACATCACCCAACACTGGAACAGGCCACTGTCAGATATTTTTAGGCCCCGGCACCCAGACAGAGGAGAGGTTCATTCAACTTTGGGTTGCCCCGCAATATAATGGTAAAATGAAAATAAAAATAGGATTGAATGAGGAAGTGCCCTGGAGTACAATAATATATGGTTAAGGGGAGGTGGTTAATGTCTAATCTGCACAAGGGATGGACAGGTCCTGTGGGATCCATGCCTGGTTCATCTTTATGAACGTCAGCTTGTCCACATTGGCTGTAGACAGGCGGCTGCGTTTGTCTGTAATGACGCCCCCTGCCGTGCTGAATACACGTTCAGACAAAACGCTGGCCGCCGGGCAGGCCAGCACCTCCAAGGCATAAAAGGCTAGCTCTGGCCACGTGGACAATTTGGAGACCCAGAAGTTGAATGGGGCCGAACCATCAGTCAGTACGTGGAGGGGTTTGCACACGTACTGTTCCACCATGTTAGTGAAATGTTGCCTCCTGCTAACACGTTCCGTATCAGGTGGTGGTGCAGTTAGCTGTGGCGTGTTGACAAAACTTTTCCACATCTCTGCCATGCTAACCCTGCCCTCAGAGGAGCTGGCCGTGACACAGCTGCGTAGGCGACCTCTTGCTCCTCCTCTGCCTTCGCCTTGGGCTTCCACTTGTTCCCCTGTGACATTTGGGAATGCTCTCAGTAGCGCGTCTACCAATGTGTGCTTGCACTAGCGCATCTTCCTATCACGCTCCAGTGCAGGAATTAAGGTGGGCACATTGTCTTTGTACCGTGGATCCAGCAGGGTGGCAACCCAGTAGTCCGCACACGTTAAAATGTGGGTAACTCTGCTGTCATTGCGCAGGCACTGCAGCATGTAGTCGCTCATGTGTGCCAGGCTGCCCAGAGGTAAGGACAAGCTGTCCTCTGTGGGAGGCGTATCGTCATCGTCCTGCATTTCCCCCCAGCCACGCACCAGTGATGGGCCCGAGCTGCGTTGGATGCCACCCCGCTGTGAACATGCTTCATCCTCGTCCTCCAGTAGTGGGCCCTGGCTGGCCACATTTGTACCTGGCCTCTGCTGTTGCAAAAAACCTCCCTCTGAGTCACTTCTAAGAGACTGGCCTGAAAGTGCTAAAAATGACCCCTCTTCCTCTTCCTCCTCCTGGGCCACCTCCTCTTCCATCATCGCCCTAAGTGTTTTCTCAAGGAGACATAGAAGTGGTATTGTAACGCTGATAACAGCGTCATCGCCACAGGCCATGTTGGTGGAGTGCTCGAAACAGCGCAACAGGGCACACAGGTCTCGCATGGAGGCCCAGTCATTGGTGGTGAAGTGGTGCTGTTCCGCAGTGCGACTGACCCGTGCGTACTGCAGCTGAAACTCCACTATGGCCTGCTGCTGCTCGCACAGTCTGTCCAGCATGTGCAAGGTGGAGTTCCACCTGGTGGGTACGTCGCATATGAGGCGGTGAGCGGGAAGGCCGAAGTTACGCTGTAGCGCAGACAGGCGAGCAGCGGCAGGATGTGAACGCCGGAAGCGCGAACAGACGGCCCGCACTTTATGCAGCAGCTCTGACATGTCGGGGTAGTTGTGAATGAACTTCTGCACCACCAAATTCAGCACATGCGCCAGGCAAGGGATGTGCGTCAAACCGGCTAGTCCCAGAGCTGCAACGAGATTTCGCCCATTATTGCACACCACCAGGCCGGGCTTGAGGCTCACCGGCAGCAACCACTCGTCGGTCTGTTGTTCTATACCCCGCCACAACTCCTGTGCGGTGTGGGGCCTGTCCTCCAAACATATAAGTTTCAGAATGGCCTGCTGACGTTTACCCCGGCTGTGCTGAAGTTGGTGGTGAAGGTGTGTGGCTGACTGGATGAGCAGGAGGAAGCAGAGTAGGAGGAGGAGGCAAAGAATGTTGCCCTGCGATCCTTGGCGGCGGAAGGACATGCGCAAAACAGCTCTCCGCCTGGGGCCCAGCCACCACTACATTTACCCAGTGTGCAGTTAGGGAGATATAGCGTCCCTGGCCGTGCTTACTGGTCCACGTATCTGTGGTTAGGTGGACCTTGCCACAGATGGCGTTGCGCAGTGCACACTTGATTTTATCGGATACTTGGTTGTGCAGGGAAGGCACGGCTCTCTTGGAGAAGTAGTGGCGGCTGGGAACAACATACTGTGGGACAGCAAGCGACATGAGCTGTTTGAAGCTGTCTGTGTCCACCAGCCTGAATTACAGCATTTCATAGGCCAGTAGTTTAGAAATGCTGGCATTCAGGGCCAGGGATCGAGGGTGGCTAGGTGGGAATTTACGCTTTCTCTCAAATGTTTGTGAGATGGAGAGCTGAACGCTGCCGTGTGACATGGTTGAGATGCTTGGTGACGGAGGTGGTGGTGTTGGTGGTACATCCCCTGTTTGCTGGGCGGCAGGTGCCAACGTTCCTCCAGAGGCGGAGGAAGAGGCCGAGGCGGCAGCAGCAGAAGAGGCCGAGGCGGCAGTAGCAGAAGAGGTAGCAGGGGGAGCCTGAGTGACTTCCTTGTTTTTAAGGTGTTTACTCCACTGCAGTTCATGCTTTGCATGCAGGTGCCTGGTCATGCAGGTTGTGCTAAGGTTCAGAACGTTAATGCCTCGCTTCAGGCTCTGATGGCACAGCGTGCAAACCACTCGGGTCTTGTCGTCAGCACATTGTTTGAAGAAGTGCCATGCCAGGGAACTCCTTGAAGCTGCCTTTGGGGTGCTCGGTCCCAGATGGCGGCGGTCAGTAGCAGGCGGAGTCTCTTGGCGGCGGGTGTTCTGCTTTTGCCCACTGCTCCCTCTTTTGCTACGCTGTTGGCTCGGTCTCACCACTGCCTCTTCCTCCGAACTGTGGAAGTCAGTGGCACGACCTTCATTCCATGTGGGGTCTAGGACCTCATCGTCCCCTGCATCATCTTCCACCCAGTCTTCCTCCCTGACATCCTGTTCAGTCTGCACACTGCAGAAAGACGCAGCAGTTTCGTCATCATCAGAGACGTGCTGAGGTGGTATTCCCATGTCCTCATCATCAGGAAACATAAGTGGTTGTGCGTCAGTGCATTCTATGTCTTCCACCGCTGGGGAAGGGCTAGGTGGATGCCCTTGGGAAACCCTGCCTGCAGAGTCTTCAAACAGCATAAGAGACTGCTGCATAACTGGAGGCTGGGATTCGATTTTTAGCAATATAGCCATATTCCTTGACAGGGTTTTGCGAATCCATGCCACCAGCGCCCCTTCCTATGTCAGGGATACGAGTCATTTTTTGTTGAAACTCAGAGAACTGAGTTTACCTGCCGATCCCATCCTTGTCAGTTTCGATGTAGTCTCTCTATATACCTCCATAGAGCACACTTACGGGTTGAATGTCGTCGGTGTGGCCCTGGCCAGCACCGGGCTCTCCCTGGGCGGCCGTGACTTTGTCCTCCATCTCCTAGAGGTGGTCCTGAGGCGGAACTACTTCCGTTTCGGGAGCACCTATTATCAACAATTGCGCGGAGTGGCCATGGGTTCGAACGTGGCGCCCACGTATGCCAACATGTTTATGGCGGAGGTGGAGGACAGACTCATTTACCAAGCGGCTCTGTTCGGGAAAGCCCGGTGCTGGTGGCGCTACATCGACGACATTTTCGTGGTGTGGGGAGGCTCTCAAGGTGAATTAGAGCACTTTTTTGGGTATCTCAATGGTATGGTGCCCGGGCTCGGGTTCACCATGACAATGTCCACAGTATCTTTGCAATTTCTCGATGTGATGGTATATGTCAGGGATGGGGGTATCGAGACTGACATTTTCCACAAACCTACAGATAGGAATAATTTGTTAGATTTTAGGAGCAGTCATCCACGACGGATGGTTGAGTCGTTACCGTGGAGTCAGATGTTGAGGGTGAGACGGGTGGTATCGGGGGAAGAGCAATTTGGGATAAGGGTGGAGGAGATGGGGAAGAAATTCCTTGAGAGGGGGTACCCACGACGGTTGGTAGAGAAGATCTCACAAAAAGTGGGGGAGGTTGACCGGGAGTCCACGTTCCAGGGAAAGAAGAAGGAGAGGGATTCTAAACGGATTCCGTTTGTCTCGACATATGGATCCAAAAGTGGTGATATAGCGCGTATTATACGCAAAGAATGGCACATTTTACAAAAAGGTTTGCCCATGGTAGAGGAATTTGTGGGTTTCCCCATGATGGCATACAAGAGAGGGACCAACCTGCATGACAGATTGGTGAAGACCGAGGTTGGGGAGCCGCATGGGGATGGGCAAAGGTATCTGGCACCAAGGAAGTTGGGATGTTTTCCCTGCCTTGGGTGTTGTAACTGTGGCAATATGCTGAAGGGTGATACCTTTGCCCATCCCTATAGCGGCAAGCCTTATAAGATCAAAAACTTTTTCACACTGCAGGTCACGGGACGTGATATATATGATCACGTGCCCATGTGGCCTCATCTACATAGGGGGAGACCGCTATGGAAGCCAGGGAACGCATCAATTCCCACAAGAGTAACATCCGTAGGGCCCAGATTGACAAGCCGGTGGCAAAACATTTCCTGGAGTGTGGGCACTCGGTCAACCAACTCCGATTCAGAATCATTGATTCGGTTGGCCCTCTGAGACGTGGGGGGGACAAGGATCGGATTCTACAGAAGAAAGAACTTAGGTGGATTTTTGAAATGAGAGCCCTCCAACCTTATGGGATGAACATAGATTTTCCGATAACGAATGTGTAATGAGCCTGAGTGACCTTTGAACTGGTTCTCTGTGTAATGTTTTTAACTGTAGTTTGTTTTTTATTAAGGCACGTTTCTCACTTTTTCCTAGCCCACATGGAGTACGGCATGCCATAGAACTAAGGCTTGGGTCCAATCCGTGACCCCTAGATGAGGGTGGATTTCTCCCTTCACGCACCGCAGCAAAGGATGGGGCTAGACCGAGGTTGCAGCTTCGGCAATGCGGGGTGGATCGGACACTGGAGAGGCGGGACTGTGATGTCATCAGGGCCGGGTTTCGGCTGATGACGTGATGACACCGCCTCCTTTGTGGACGTCCCCCATCGTTGCCTTAAGCTGTGAAGGGAATGCAGAACAGCATTGCAGCCTAATCCGATCTAGGTTTGGATCGTGAATACTGCGGATGCGGTGGGGTGGAGTTATCGCACCCGTCTTGTGGGGTAGGGGCGGACCAGCCCGGAGGCGTCCCTGACAACGGCGCGCACGACGGGGGAGATAGGATGACGTGAGATCGGGTGGGCGGAGCCGCATTGCGAGCAGCTGATCCTAAGGAAACAGGCAGTGACGTGACCCTCTCTTTCCTGTCATGCGCGCCTGGCGCTTGTGAACGCCGAGGCACATGTGTGCCTGTCAGGTATGTGGGCGATAAGGATCTAATATGTATGATTGTTTGACACATGTAGTAGGAGCACCTGAGGACGCATCTGTGATGACCTCAGCACCTTAGTCACACTATCATTGGCCACTCTCTTATGAGTGGGTGTGTTTTAAGATATTTAAACAGGCACTTGTTAATGGCATTTTGTGTTTGATAAAGGCTGTGAAGCAGCCGAAACGTCACAACCCCTGCACGCTGTTCACTTGGCGGTTCCCCTAATAAAGGGATGTTTTACCGGTCATGCTGCCTCCATCTTCTTTCTTTGGACTAACTGGAGGCTCAGACAGTTTCCCTGATATGCATGGGGGTGATGTGACAGACTGATGGGCTTGGTTTTCAGGCGCCATCTGTGCGCTTTCTTTAGAAGACTGGGTGGGAGATAATGTGAACGTGCTGGATCCACTGTCGGCCACCCAATTGACTAATGCCTGTACCTGCTGAGGCCTTACCATCCTTAGAACGGCATTGGGCCCCACCAAATATCGCTGTAAATTCTGGCCGCTACTGGGACCTGAAGTAGTTGGTTCACTACGACATGTGGCTGTGGCAGAACGGCCACGTCCTCTCCCAGCACCAGAGGGTCCACTAACACCACCACGACCATGTCCGCGTCCTTTACTAGATGTTTTCCTCATTGTTACCATTCACCACAATAAGAAAAATAATTATTTGGCCCAATGTATTGAATTCAAATTCAGGCCTTTTTTTACAGACACCTAACACTATCTGGCTATCTATTTAGGTACCGTATTACACTAATACAGGCACAGCAGTAACCACAGATTTATCTGAATATAAATTGTAGGCCTAGTATTTAGGCCCTGGATGACCGGTATACGTTTACGGACAGAATCAGACTTGGAAATGCACAGTAGCGTGTGAAGTTATTGAGAATGACCCTAGCCGCACCTTCAATTTAATATACCCTTTTATGGATAGATTTAAAGTTGGCCTGATACAGCAGAAACCACTAATTTAGGGAATTGCTAAGTTGGGAATTGTATTTCAACCCAGAACAAAAATATATCCTTTGCCAGACAGCAGACAGTATTACAATTGGCTAGCCACAGCTGAAACACCAGATTTAGGGTACTGCTATTTTGGCAATTGTATTTCACCCCTCAATAAAATAGCAAGCACAGCCAAGCCCCTGATGTAGGATATAGCAAAAAAATAACTACACTATTGATGGTTAAATGGACTTGGTGGCAGCTTGTGCTGGTGCACCACAAGACACAAAATGGCCACCGATCACCCCAGAAAAAAGTGACATAAAAACGCTCTGGGCAGCCTAAAAACAATGAGCAATTAAATAGCAGCAGTTAAATGATCCACAGCTGCAGATCGATCTCTGAATGAAGTCTTTTGGAGGAGTTAATCACTGCCTAATCTCGCCCTAACGTCGCAGCTGCAACCTCTCCCTATACTGATCAGAGCAGAGTGACGTGCGGCGCTACGTGACTCCAGCTTAAATAGAGGCTGGGTCACATGCTGCACTGGCCAATCACAGCCATGCCAATAGTAGGCATGGCTGTAATGGCCTCTTGGGGCAAGTAGTATGACGCTTGTTGATTGGCTGCCTTTCAAAAAGAGCCAGGAAAGCGACGAACACCGAACCCAAACTTTTACAAAAATGTTCGGGTACGTGTCACGGACACCCCAAAATTCGGTACGAACCCGAACTATACAGTTCGGGTTCGCTCATCCCTAATCACCACAGGCCAGCCCTATAAAGCCGACCCAAATAATGATACCTCAGGCCATATTTCAGACCCCTTTAATACTCACCTATTCTCTCTCCCGCATCTTCTGCACGACATACACAAGTTCCTGAGGCTAGCCAGAAAGTCATCTGCAGTGCCAAGCGAAGCCTGCAGAAGAGGGGCTGGAGCAAGGAAAGATGAGTAATATCAGCCATTACCTATTGGATTAGTACTCCTCTAGATACCGGCCATTCAAAAGGAAATAGAACCTGCCACCCTTGTATTTGCAGGACCAGTGCTCAGCTAGTCACATGAAATGATTGCTGAGTTGTCACAGCCACTCCTCTTATCAGCAATAATCCTTATTCAAACATCAGTAAGCAGGGGTGTAATGATCGCGGTCGCAGAGGGTGTAATGGGAGCGCTCTAAAGGGGTCCGGAGTGAAGTACAGTGACAATGCTGGGCCCAGTCAGAGCGCTCTTCAAACATGTATAATATGCGCCCCGGGGCGCAGAGGCAAGGGGGGGGGGGGGGCGTGTGCACTCACCCGGCAGTTCTAGTCACTGCCGGGCTGTTGTCTTCAGAATGAAGCAGGAAGCCCTCTGCTTTACTTTTCTTCTGAACTCCGGCACTCCCCCTGCAGGCCGAACATGGCGCTGCTGAATGTGGGAGGAGCACTGAAAGCCCGGGAATCAGCCTCCAGCACAGCCAGCAGTGCCATGTGAGCAAGGGAGCACATCAGGGAAAAAGATAAGTATGTGTTTTTAAGGAGACGGTTGCGTAAAATCAAAATGGAAAAAAAACGGATCCGTCACTATTGACTTTCAATGTATTTAGTGAGGGATCCGTTTTGATTTCACACAACCGCATCCTAACGGAACGGATGGATCCTGATGTGCAAAATCAAAACGCATCGGTTTCGTGTTCGGTCACAAAACAGAATACCGGCGGAACAGAAGACATCCTGATGCACAGGATGATTAAATGGAAACTGGTTTTTTTTCCGGTATTGAGATCCTCTGCCAGATCTCAGTATCGGAAAACACTGCAAGTAGCCTAAGGTTATACTGTCGGTGGTAACTATTAGATATATTTGCTAGTTAATTTAAAAAAAAAAAAAAATATTTATTTAAAAATCAGCCAATAAAATAGCAGCCGCATCACATTAACCCTGCAGACACTGTCAACAAGTTCAGATATAAAACCAGAAAGGAAAAGAAAGCGGAGCGACATAGGCGATTTTCACACAGCTGATCCATTGTTAAATTTCTGTTACAAAAAATCAGACATTCTTCTGAATGGAGTTGTTTTGGAAGCAAACACATGGGTTTCTTCAACGTCCATGCATAGGACAGTCACAAACATTTCTGTACAAAATCTCCCCCATGTGTGAATTCTGGATTTATATAACTAGAGTTTAAAGTAATTACCCAGTCCAAATTATTATTTTTTTAAATGCTTAAAAGCAATATACAACTCAAGGATCCCCCACCACGCTCTGCTTTTTCAGTCAGTTTTTCACGGATCCGTTGTTCCGTTTTTTTTTTTTGTTTCCGTATGGCATATACAGTAATTACATAGAAAAATTGGGCTGGGCATAAAATTTTCAATAGATGGTTCCCCAAAAACAGAACGGATACGGAAGACATACGGATGCATTTCCGTAGGTGTTCCTTTTTTTTGTGGACCCATTGACTTGAATGGAGCCATGGAACGTTATTTGCGGGCAATAATAGGACATGTTCTATCTTTTAACGGATCGGAAATACGGAATGCATACGGAGTACATTGTTTTGTTTTTTTTGCGGAACCATTGAAATGAATGGTTCCATATACGGAATGCCAAAAACGGCCCGTAAATGAAAAAAAAAAAACTCAAAAAACTGTCGTGTGAAAGAGGCCTAATGGTGAGGTCCCGACACAGAGGCAGTGTTGTGGCGGTGAAGCACCGCACACTGTTATTGCTAGTGCCAGAAAGGACTTGTAAACAGTAGAGAATTGCGGCAGTCTCTATTGTCTGCAATTATGTATTTATAAAGTTCATGATCCAGTTCCTTCATAGGAAATTTACAGTAATCACATTTGTGAGATATAGCGACGGGACGTTTCGGCCAGTGAAGGCCTTTCTCAGCGGTCTATTATCATGTGGTGGCTGCCTGTCTGGGATGGCGCTGGATCACATCCGGTCGCTATATCTCACAAAATGATTGCTGTGGGTCAGGCTCTTAAGAGCCCCAAAAAAGTTTACTGCACGAGTTTAATTTGGCCATTTGTGACCCCTAAAGAGAAAAGGTGGCATTGCAGTCATTCAAATGTATACAGTAGATGCACATGTAATATATGGAGAGATCAGGTTCGCTAGCTAGAGCAGCTGTCTGATAGAGGGGGGTCATAGAGGCTGCAAAATATACGGATGACGTCCGCGTGCATTCCGTATTTTGCGGAACGGAACAGCTGTTCCCTAATAGAACAGTCCTATCCTTGTCTGTAATGCGGCCAATAATAGTACAGTGTATTTTTTTGCGTAACGAACAATGAATGCAGACTTTAATTTTTTTTTTGCGGACCCATTAGAATGAATGCTTCCCCATACGGTCTGCAAAAAAACGGAAATGACACGGAAAGAAAATACGTTTGTGTGCATGAGCCCTAATGACCACACGACCCTAAGGGAGCATAGGAAAAGAGTCTGTCAAGATGCCGGGATCCTGCTGTGATCTGGAGCACTGCATCACCGCAGCATGCGAGGGTCTCTTCAGTCCCTGCCGGGATTAATGGCGCAAGTCACAGGAGATGAAAAGACCCGCACATGCTGTGTAGATACAGCACTCAAGAAGAAATGTTAAAAATTGATGACAAATTAATATATTTTTTTTTTATCAATATCATCTGCAACTAAAAAGGCAAAATAATCAAATTTGGCTACTTTACTGCGTTTTTGCTGGATCCGTCGTGGATCAGCAAAAACGCTTCGGTTACGGATAATACAACCGGCTGCATCCATTATGAACGTATCCGGTTGTATTATTTTTAACATTGCCAAGACTGATCCGTCTCTAAAAACATTCTAAGTCAATGGGCGCCGGATACATTTTCTTTTGTGTCTGAGAAAACGGATCCGTCCCCATTGACTTACAATGTGAGTCGTGACAGATCCGTCTTGCTCCGCACCACATTGAGGATAGAAAAACGCTGCTTGAGCGATGGGGACACAACCAAACGGAACGCATTCTGGTGAATTCCGTTCCCTTCAGTTTTGTCCCCATTGACAATGAATGGGGACAAAACGTAAACGTTTCTCTCTCCCCTCCCCCCCCCCCCACGATGGATCTCAATAGCAGAAAGGGAATGCGCAGGAGAGAAAGTAGCCTTACCTGCATCAGTCCTAAGAACACAAGGCTTCTTTTATTACGGCACTAGACACTTATTGATTTTCTCCTGAGATGGATACCAATTTTATAATATAGCAAAACAGTAAATAAATGTCCACAAGAACGAAACAAAACCACAGCAGAAAGACTGAGAAATTTTAATTTTCAGTATAAGGCATCATTTCATGGAAATTCAATGAAGACCATTTCTAATGAGTAGGTGACACCAGGATAGTGAACTGTATATAAGTGCAAACTGCTAAATAACCATCAACCCATCTACATAAACATCATCACAATTAAGGCAGCCGATAAACAAGCCATAGTCTTCAGGTTTCAACTGATCGGACAAGCTATTAACCCACTACGTACCCAAAGTGCTCTGTAGCTAACTTAATGCTGGCAAGATTATAGCGTTTACACTAAAAGTTCCTTCAAAGCGCCTCTTCCAATGATGTTTTATAAAAATCTGATTAATAAAACATTGAGACATAAAGATACTATTGCCCCTTCCCTACCTGGAGCTGAAGATCGTAGTAACCTATAACCAGGGCCTTCTTACACCAGATGCTCCATGTAGGACTAGCCCTATCCCTCCTAGCAACCAGTCTGCCTCATTTTGCAATAGTAATCAGATTTTTGTGATCAGATTATACACATTTATTCATTTTTAAATCACTGAGGACTATTTATAGAAATAAATGTTGTACTACCCAGTGCTACACTGATTTTCAGCAAATCTGAGACTAGTTGCTAAAGTCACACGGTCACCATGTCATAGACTGTAGTTGATAGGTAGTACAACCCAAGCAATCGACCTGCCTCTGATCATTCAGCTGATACATTTGTAGCAAGGGTGCATTCACACTGTGTTTGCAGTGCTAGACTGGCATAAAGGGCCAAGAATTGTCCTGGCAAATACATCAAATGACCCGGATGATGAAGGCCAAAAAGTGTCCTTTTGCCCTTTGTCTGGCCGTTATACGCGAGTCCACTTTTTTTTTTTTGCAGAATACCCATACCGCCTATGGGCATATGTCGGAGGTACACACAGAGAAATCCTTCCAATGTATCCGCACAAACACATTATGAATGCACTCATGGCAGCTCTTCAGAAGTCAATTCAATAGTACAGTTAGATGGATCACATGCATCTAAACCATAAAAAGACCAGTTATAGTGTTCTTGACTGCTTTTTAAAAAGGTAAGTACGCTTATGCAACCAATTTTACATTGCTCCATTGCATTGAGAGAGAAAAACAAAAAACACTATACAAATAGCCTTGATTGAAAATATACCATATGCCGCTATGGTTACAAATAAATAAACCCTGTGTAGTCTAACCAAGCAGTTAATATCTTGCACATTTGCCCCTCCATTGAAAGGAGTTGTCCTATGTAAAATATTCTCGTTTTTAAACCAGCACCTGCATCTGAATACTTTTGTAATTGCATGTAATTAAACATTTAGCACAGTCACAGAGTTATTCAATAAAATGTATCTGTATAGCGCCACCTGCTGTTAGTTTTTTTCTTATTTCTTTGTCCTGCTCACTGAGATGGCCACACATGCTCAGTTTCATCCTTCAACTGCCTCCTGAGCTGTGATAGGGAGAGCTGAGACACGCCCTCTGAGCTGTGATAGGTAGAGCTGAGACACGCCCCTTAGCTGCAGCAGAAAAGACACTCCCCTTGAGTTGCCAGCTTGATATAAATCTAGCAGCGCAATGAATGGGGAGATCTCTGGATCCATGTGAGGTACAGACTGGTTCTAGCTTTGTTAGAAAGAGTGTCATGTATTATATGATGTCTTATATTCATTTTTTTACATTAGTCATGGGATAACCCCTTTAACCTAGTCACTAGAAGAGGCGCCTGAGTGAGCAAGGTAACACACAACAGTGGGATCAGTACTACATAGATGTAGTCTGTAACCATAGAATCACATAGGTCTACACTGGAGCTGTATACTCAAACGTAGTAGTGTTTTTAATCAAAATTACAGGCTTGCTTCATTTTTACTTATTTTTTTTATTACCCTTTAATGTTCTTAACATAGACAATAGATGGCAATACAGTGTATTGGAAAAGAGGACATAGGATCAGGAAGGACACCATAATTACCGGTAGCTACTTTATTGCTGCTTGTATGTAATGATAGTGGTTATCAAATACTATGTTGTATTCCCTATACAGGAAACCTATTTAAAGGGACGCTCAACCTTTACTTAAAGGGGTTTACCAAGATTTTTTTTTTAAACCGATGACTTATCCTCTGGATATCTGATCGGTGGGGGTCCGACACTTGGGACCCCCACCAATCAGCTGTTTGAGAAGGCACCGGGCTCACTGTAGCAGCCTTCTCACAGCTTAGTCTAGGCCAGGGATGCTAAACCTGCGGCCCCTCCAGCTGTTGTACAACTACCACCATGCCCTTCTGTAGGCTGATAGCTGTCCGGGAATGATGGGAGTTGTAGTTTTCCAATAGCTGGAGGGCCGCAGGTTGAGCATGCCTGGTCTAAGCCATGTAACGTCACGTTCATCGGTCACGTGGCCTAGGCGCAGCTACATCACGCTGCAATACCATGCGCAGCCGCTATACAATGTACGGCGTAGTACTTGGTGAGAAGAGAGAAGACAGTGGCAGTACTGCGAGCGCCGGTGCCTTCTGAAATAACTGATCGTCGGGGGTCCTGCGTGTCGGACCGCCCACCGATCAGATACTGACGACCTATTCAGTTGATAAATCTCAGAAATTCCTCTTTAATAATAGTTTTATAGTCAGCAAATAAACCTGGCAAACTCATCATACTGTATATCTTTGCTGTATTTTTGGCTGTTTTTACTTCATTTGCAGCTAATTTTTACACTCTGCACTGTATGCTAGCTGTTGCTGGATGTCTTTATGCATCTCACCATTTTTCCATTATATATAGGATAGACTGACTCGACCCTATGAATGAATCCCTGATAGACATCAGCACGAGTATCTATACGGGAATTCCTGTATTGTCCAAGATATTTGAAAAAAAAAAAAAATTGTTGCTGGAAGTTTTTTTTGCAGCAACTGCTCCTCTTTTATATATATTTTATATCTAGTATATGTCTTTTTTTTTTTTTAGCTATGTCTATTATAAGTTTTTTTCCAGAATCAGCTCCTCTTTAGTCCATGTGCAATGTCTGATACTGTGATCCAGTCACATTCACTTGAAAAGGGGTGCGCTGGAAAACCAAAATCATATCCCATGAACAAGTGTGGTGCTGTTCCTAGAAAAAAAAAAAAAAAAAAAAAAAAAACATTCTTCTAAATGCTGGACAACCCCTTGAAACCCAAACAGACCTATAGTTCATTCACACCAGAGTATCACTACATTATGATCTAAAACTATTATTTTGAAACATGATAATATAATACAAGATCAGTCAACAGCAGCTTGCAGACAGTTTGCAAGTAGCAAAAAAAAATTTTACGCTGTATAGAGTATTTTAGTTTGGTGGCAAGACAAAAAAAATGCTTTGTTATATTGCTGAATACGGTAAGTTGTCACTAGCTATTCCAAACAATAGAAGATGTGATTGTCCATACAGTGCAACTAACAAAGCAATGTTAAACAGAACGGTTAAAGGAGCCATTAATAGTGCAAATAAGTGCGATGGTGACCATTCCATGGCCACCAATCAACAAGTGTACATCAATAAGTGAAAGCCTTCGATTGGATGTTCACGATAACGCCTGTTTTTTCTTTGCACTATTTTTTGTTTTACTATGACCTCTTATTTTGTGAACGTATATGACAAGGTGCAGAAGTTAGAGCTCATTCTTTGGTTTTAGTATTTGGATGGCATCATCAAACAGCAGAGAGGAAAGGAGAAAAGAAAAAATCAAAGGCAAATTTCACAGCTGTGTGGACACTGCGTCTCCAGTCTTGCTCTATCTTGACATGTCTGGAGGAAGGAGTCAGTTTGGCTATGCAGTTTAAGCAACTGATAGCTTTCAGCTCGAAGACCGGCCACTTGCTCCCTAGACGTCCTTCTAGGATGGTGCTAAATTCTATCACACTCCCCTGCCGCAAGCCTAACAGCACCGTTTTGAACTCATTGCTGGCTTTCAGGACGATATCTTTCGTCACGTCATCTTCTTCAATAGTCCTGTTCCCACTGTTTAAAGGCATACCGACGGAAATCTCAAATTTGTACCTGTCAAATTTCTTCATATGGCATTCGTGTTTGGATAAGAACTTAAGGCGGCAAAGCTCCTCTTCTTCTATGGTGACGCTCTGAGGATCACAAACTGGGTAGGCTTCTCCATACAAGCACCTCATCCAATCTGCAAGAAAAAGAGGGAGCATGTTCACGGCAGATTCAGCGCTGTTGTCGATATCGGTGACACGGACATACTTGAATCTTCCTGTCCAAGTCACCCTGTGACCTTCCAAGTGGCTGCATATAATTTGGGTCCTTGCCATGTTGGTCTCTTTCCATGCCCTGGGACCACACAGAAAGCTATACTGTTGCCAGGTCAAGGTGGAGTTGTACACTTTCATTCCTTCCGAACGGTAGACATATACCCAACAAAACATGACAATGGCTGTGATCCAAACTAGGATCAGCTTCACAATGGAACTTCTGGTAAGAGATTTAAACATTCCGACGACTGAGTAGTTGGCTTTGGCCCACCAACGAAAACCTACAGGAATTGTGCACAAAACGAGGGTTACCACAATCTTAGTGAATTCTAAAGTCAAAAACCACTTCATGAAATGGACAACACACATGACGGCAATGCCCACCAGAAGAATGGGAAGCGCAAAAAGAAAGAGGAAGTAGCCAATGGATGCACGGATCAGGCCAATGGTGGTAGATTCTCTTAGAATCACGACGGATAGCTCACACCACATGAAGCAAACCATGTACGGGACAAGGTAACAATAGACACCCTTAAAATTCCTCAACTGTGCCATCCTGAAGAATAGGTAAAATAAGTAAATAAAGAATATGCAAGGAACACTGATGTGGAACACGATAAAATGCCCCACTGGCAAAGCGAAGAAGGTTTTGCTAAGTAAATTAATATAGGGCACAGAATCTGGCAACATATTTACAAAGGTGAGAGCTCCGGCAGCAATTTCAGTAATTAAAGCTCTCCGAGTGTAAGGCTCTGCACTTGTGCTCAAACTCAAGTAGCTGGTAATCGTGAAGAAGATGGATATGACTGCCAGCTCTGAACAGGGAATCCAGTGCTTATCTGATATGGGGAACGAGAAGATGACAAAAAATACTGAAATCAAGAAATATAAATAGGGTTCAAGGTGATTCCAACCAAAGTTCACTTCAGCTTGCTCAACATCTAAGTTCGGCTCGAAGCGAAGCAGCAGATCTGTGAGGGCACGAAAGTTCTCCCAAGCTTTACTGTCCTGGAACACCTTGAGGGTGCAAATAACCATAGAAATGAAGGACAAGTAGAAGATAACTAAGGGGATGAAGAAGGCAAAAAAGTCTATGGTGAGGTTACTGATGATGAAGAAAAAGAGGAGTGCATTGATGTGGTGTGTAGGCATAATGGTGGACAGCCAGTGCATTCCAGCCTTGGAAGCCACGTCTATAAGGTATTCCTTAAGTTCCATGATGACGTGTAATGGATACTTAACAATCTGCAGAAACATAAAACAGTGAAAGACATAAATTTCTCTATACCAACAAGTTTCCATCCAAACATAATTTTGACTGCTAGTGCATCATTTCTTACCAGTCTTGGGGTATGAACACTTGGCAACCATATGTGTACTTTATGGCACATAGGGTTTCCTCCAACATTTTTATTACTTAAAGAATTTGTATCTTCTGGAACTTTGATGGCGTATCGCTAGGATATTCCATCAAAGTCAGATAGGTGAGACTCGCATTTATCTCCAGAACAGCCCTCCGAAAGTCAAGGACAGGGTACCGCGCCTGTGCGGCGTGCTCGCCATTCATTTCTTTGAGAATTCTGAAAATAGCCAAGCAGTTCCAAAGAAGCACAGTCACGGCTCCATTACCTTCTATGAAAATGCTGGAGATAGACGAGCCAGCGCTCGTCTGTTTATGGCAGTGCAATAGAAATGAATGGAGGGTGGACACGTATCTCTTGGCTGCTCTCCGCCCAATTGGGGGTCCCGTTCTGGAGATAAGTGCAGGTCCCAGACCCAGGGACCCACACCTGTCTGACACTGGTGGCATATCTTAGCAATATGCCACCAATGTCTCAGATAAGACAACCCCTTTAAAGGGATTTTCCCACAATACAAACTTACTCCTATCCACAGTATCTGATCGGTAGGGGTCCGTACGATAGCAGGGGGTCCCGTTCTGTCGTATGAATGGACAGATCAAGCATACTACTACATTCTCTGTGGGACTGCAAGAGGTAGATGGAGCACAGTGCATGATGAACTCTCCGCTTCATTCATTTGTGGGAGCAGGACTCCTGATTCTCGTCATCGGCAGGGGTCCAACCGCTGGGAACAGCCACTTTCTTTGGAGGAGTTTTAGATCATATAGTGTATTGTAATCCTGAACACTACTCAAGCCTTTGCTTTACCTTTTGTTGGAGGGGCAGTTCCTCTGGGCTCTTTCCTGCAAATTCGTCATCGTCATCATCATGGAGGAATAGGTTTGATGGTACTATCCCCTTAGCATATTTTTTTGTAATTTCCACAAAATCATCTAAGGCAATGTAGCTTTTAGCTGTGAAAAAGTACAAAAGAAAAGTAACGTAAGCATATAGTCATGCTTTATTCCTGTACTGCAAAACTTAAACGTTCAATAAGGCCAACTGTATCATGCCTTCAATGAAGGGTGGTGGACTGAGTATTCGCTTTTTTGGGCCAAAACAAATGCCTTGAAAAACACTACTAAAAACACTAAGCAAGTCATTTCTTAGGCGTTTTGCATTTGAGCTCATATAGTGGCGGTTTTTAATGGCATTTATTGTATGCCTTCCTTTTTTTTTTTTTTTTTTTTTTTACACAGGAAGCTATGTAACCCCACAATACAATGGTACAAAAATGTCATGCAGAAACACAAGTGAAATATGCCAACACACACTGGCACTCACGTTTATGGTCTATACGGAACACTAAGCCATGAGGGGAAACCCACCAGACCCAGAGCATGCTGCGATTTAAAAATACTGACCAAAAAAACAAACCTGAAGGGTGAAAAAACCCATAAACAATGCCTGTTCGTCCTGTGTTTTATATTTCCCATAGACTTCTTTGATCTTTCATTGCTAGGTTTAGTGTTCCAATAAGGAAAAAGGTAATTTCCTGCCATTTTAATGATATCTTGTGACTGTTCATCATTGTGGTATTGACCGTACTTGATTTAATAGTCAGCTGTCTGTTTCGTATTAAAGTCTATAATTCTGTGGCACATGACATCTTCTTCAAATGGTTTTCAATCGCTTTCTGCATTTACTTTCAAATTTTGATTTGAAAAAAAGATACTCATTTTGGGGGTTATTTATTAAGACTGGCGTTTTAGACGCAGTCTGAATAGCCCTTACACATTTTGCTCCTAACTTATGTATATATCTTAGGTGCATCCATAGCCGGCCTAATCTATGCCAGCTCCCCTGCTGCTGTAGATTTAGAAAAAAATGTTACGTCTAAAACAGGTGTAGAAAATTATAAATGGGCCAGCCTGCCCCCTTTTTTATTTATTTTTTTTAGACCTGGTGCGAGTGGGGAAAAGCTGCAGATTCGGCCACAAATCCCCTTTGCGACCAAATCGGCTATAGATATACGGCAAAACCTATACTTTTTTTTAAGAATCCACACAGCACATTTAGCTCCATAGATTATAGCATTATTGGTAAGCATTACAACAAAAAAAAAAAAGAGAAAAGGAAATAAAGAAAGAGAAAGGAAAGAAAGACAAAGGAAAGGAAGAAAGAAAGACAAAGGAAAGAAAGAAAATACAGAAAAGAAAAGACAGAAAGAAAATAAGTCACCGGTGTGGCTCCGGAGCAGATGACAGTTTCGGACATTTCCTAGTAAAGCTAAAATGCCTGACAGAGCTGCTGTGTACATCTGCTTTGTGCGCTAATGAATGGGGGTACTTATTGGAGGAACCCCCAATGTTAAAGGGGTTGTTCGGGTTAGGAGATGAACCTGGACATATCCCTGTTTTCACCCAGGCAGCCCCTCTGACATGAGCATTTCATGCTCCGATGCGCTCTTTTGCCCTGCTCTGAATCGCGCAGGGCAAAGTTTTCTGGAGATCCAGTGATGTACCAGGCTCTCCATGGGTAAAACAAGGCAAGGGCTTCCGACCTTCAGTAAGCACAGTAATGTGAACCGGCACTAATGGGCCTGTAAAGCCTGCCCATCAGAGCCGGTGACATCACCAGCAACACTGCTAGATGGAAGCCTCCGCCTAGCAGTGTGCCATTGTAAACAAATAGCTCTTGCCCTGCGCGGTACAGCGCGGGGCAAGGGAGAGCATCGGAGTGTAGAATGCTCCGATGCTCATATCGGGGGGCTGCCTGGGGGAAAATGGGGATATGTCCAGGTTCATCTCTGAACCTGGATAACCCCTTTAACGTGACATCCAATTTATTTAAACACAAGTCAGGGTGTTGATGACAAGTATGAATACCGAGTGGCGATACTCACATTCACTGCTAACTAAGCGCTCCAGTACCCGGCGCTCCTTCTGGGCAGCTTTTGGGATTGGTCCAGGCTGCTGTTCCCCATCTGTTAAATCAAAGGATTTGAGAAGTCAAGATTTACAATCAAACCGTATACTGTAACATTCATCTGCTCATAGACTTGCACTCAGGAGTTCTTAGGATTAAAGGACTTTTCCAGGACTCAAAATGTGATGCTCTATCCACAGAATAGGTCATCAATATCAGATCAGTAGGTAAGGAGGTCTTACTCCCACCAAGCAGTTGTTTGAATTAGTCGAGGCGGACAGGTGGCCACTGCAGCCTCTTCATTGCTTAACAAACATTGCCGTCCATTGGGATAGGGCTGATCTGTATCTTGGTCATGTGATCGATGGACAAAACATCACAGACATGGGAAGAGATCCCAGCACGCACCCAAGCACCTGAATGGTAGGGGTGCTGGGAGTCCCAACAGAGATTGATCATGAGGATGAAAGCCCCTTTACATGGCTCGATGGAGCAGACAATTGTCAGGAAGGAAACGTTCCTTCCCAGCAATCTCCTGCATGTTAGTGGAGGATACCTCTGCTATTGCATGCTGCGATCTCCTCCACATTACAGGGCACAAAGATTGCTAATACCGTCGCTCGTCCCCATACAGAATCATTGTTTGCCGTTTAGACACTATGATCTGCTGCCGGCAAATGATAATTTAGGTGTCCACATGAAAGAGCCAATTACTTGATGAACAAGTGTTTCGCTGGGTAACCGGTGGCACCTTTACACCGGCAGATTATCGCTAACAAGGGAAAATGATCCAATGTCCCATGTCAGTGAGTGGTGAAAGTATGTGAACCTTTGCTTTCAGTATGTGACCCCTTATGTAGAAATAACTTCAACTTAAAGTTTCCGGTAATTGTTGATAAATTCTGCACATCGGCTTGGAGGAATTGTTGCGGGGTCTCCTCCCATGAACTGCTCATTTCAGGTCCTTCCACATTTCTATTGAATTAAGATCAGGACTTGGTTGTTCCAAATCTTCACCTTTAGGCTAGGTTCACACCTGAGCGTTTTACAGCGCGTTCCTACACGCTGTAAAACGCTCAAAAGGCAAAAACCAATGATTCCCTATGGGCATGGTTCTCACCTGAGCGTTTTACAGCGCGTACGAACACGCTGTAAAACGCCCTACGCCCCAAGAAGTACAGGAGCTTCTTTGGGGCGTATTGTCACGCGTAACACCTCTGTTTTTCATTGTGGTCAATAGCAAGAACGCGCGTACGACGCGCGTTTCCAAAATGCAAAAACGTCCCAAAATACGCCTCAATAACGCCCGATAAAAACGCCTGTAAACAGCGCTTTCGAATGCGCTCAGGTGTGAACCCAGCCTTATTCTTCCTTAACCATTCTTTGGTAGAACGACTTGTGTGCTTAGGGTCCTTGTCTTGCAGCATGACCGACAATCTCTTGAGATTCAGCTGAAGGACAGATGTCCTGACATTTTCCTTTAGAATTTGCTGGTATAATTCAGAATTCATTGTTCCATCAATAATGACAAACTCTCCTGGTCCAGATACAGCAAAACATGACACTACCGCCAGAAAAATGCCAAAAGTTGGCCACTTTCTGTTAGTAAATTACCCCCATTGTTCCTAAAGCTTTCTGGCTTGTCCAGATGATCATTAGCAAATGTTCTTTTTGGAAAGCAGTGGCTTTCTCGTTGCAATCCTGTCAAGCACACCATTGTTGTTCAGTGTCCTGCTGATGTTGGACTCCTGAACATTATTGTGAGAAAGGCCTTTAGTTGCTTAGAGGTTATCATAGGTTCCTTTGTAACCTTGAGAATTCTTACACGCCTTGCTCTTGGCGTGTTTGTTAGGCTACTTTCACACTGGCGTTTTGGCTTTCCGTTTGCGAGATCCGATCAGGGCTCTCACAAGCGGTCCAAAACAGATCAGTTTTGTCCTAATGCATTCTGAATGGAAAAGGATCCGCTCAGAATGCATCAGTTTGACTCCGATCAGTCACCATTCCAATCTGGACGCGCCTGCCTGCAGCGTTTTGCTGTCCACCTGACTGAAGCGGAGCCAAACGGATCCATCCTGGCAGACAATGCAAGTCAATAGGGACGGACCAGTTTTCACAAAATATTAAATGCGGCTCTTTACAAACCTTCAGCATTAACCTGGCTGACGTTCTCCAGCAGTTCAGACACAGGAAGCTGCTTCTTCTTCTTGGGGTTGAGCCTCCAGTACATCACCAGCGCAGCCTTCCTCACGGCCCTCTCCAGATCAGTCTCTGACGAGAGTGTCTTCACCTCGCTCTCATTCTCATTTGTGATTCCTGAAATATAAGCAGAGGACAGGAGAAGATTACTACAATGGGCCTACAAATAGCAAAGACATGTTCCGCTTCTACAGTAATACATAACTTATTGCAGTCTGTATCATGCATATGCTGACATGGAAAGATTCCCGTCATTTTGGTATGGTCCCACTTATGAAAGGAGCAATTACGACCATATAGCTAAATATATACTGTATACAGTGAATGACAAAAAATTAAAAAATTAAAAAAAAAAAACACCCAGATAAAGGTATTGGATTGCTGAAAAAACATAGCATTCATTTTTGTATCAGATATGTAAATAATTACAGGTGTGACATTGGGTCCCGACACAACCAGGTGAAAAAATGCTTCCCCACTGCCCTATAAAAAGGCTCTCAGTGGCTACTTTTGGGTAGTGTACCCCTTGGTGAGAGACCGATGACTGCTAGACATGCCTCTGATGCACTCGAAGACACTACGCCCAGTTGACAGACGCATCATTGGACTGAAAGAAGCAGGATAGTCATTTCAACGAATTGTCCGCCATCTGATCAAGCTGTTAGGAAGTGTCGGGAGCAGTGGTTACGTGAAGGCATGTACATACGGTGAACAGACTCCAGACAGATCATCAGTAGAGGATCATTTGACCCACCAACAAGCATAGGTAGCTCCCACAGTTTTCTTGTTCACCATCCGGACACAGTCGGTACCTTCATTACACACCCGTCTCTGCTCAGACCATTTACACGTGCTTAGCAGAAGACAATTTGGAGTCATGGCGTACATTACGTGTCCTGCCACTAACCACAAGCCACTGTCACCTTCATCTGCAGTGGTGTTGTAAATGAGAAACAGACTGCTATGGACTGGAACCGTATTGGCTTTAGCTAATAATCTAACTTCTTCTTGGGATCCCACAACTGTCCAGTTCAAGTATGGAGGCCTCAAGGTGGGCGCTTCCATCCAGCTTTTGCGGTGGAGCAACAAAATGCTCCCAGTGCAGGATCTACAGGCCAGCTGCAACATCTGTGGGCAAATGTGCCACAGTATACCATACAGAACCTGTATGCCTCCATACCCAAACATATCTCATCCTGTATCCAGGCTAGAGGAGGCCCAACAGGATTCTAGAGCCTCTTCTCTATTGTAGAGTTTTCCCCAATAAACGTATCCTTTCCTCTAATATTGTAATCACTTACATCTATCGTCGTTACAGTCACACATAGAACATTTCATTCCAACAACAACTTCTTAGAACATTAATTTCTTGTGTCAAGGAGTGTATAGTATATATTACACATGCACACACAGAATTAGAAGGGAGGAATTCAGAAGAGCTCAGACCGCCGTGTAAGCGTCACCTCTTCTATCTGCCAAACATCTCCGCAGAAGCTTCACCGCGTCCCTTCGACCTTGCTTGGCGGCTTGGATCAGCCAGTTGACTGCAGCACAGCTGTTCACTTCCTCATCCTGCTCTTCAGCAAGTTTTAAGTAGTATTTTCCTACCTGCAATAAAAGTGAAAATTAACTTGATAAAACAGCAAAAAAAAAAAAGGGAATTAAGATCCCACGGGGATTGTAACACCTCTATGTAGATAACACAGGATCCACCATTCCCAATAGGCGATATCACAGACCTATAGTCACTCACGACCATGTCCATTCTGCAGTCCGCAAAAAAAGCATGCAGTCTGTGTGCTGCCCACAGTTTTTTATTTTTGGTGGACACGTTGACTTCAATGAGTCCGTAGTCCGCATTTTGCAGATAAATTATTTTTGCTTGATCAGTGTGCCCTCAGCGTCTGTATGTCCATGTCCTCTACCTGATGGCAGAATGCAGACCACAGATCCATTGAACAGGTCCGTAAAAATGTGGATGCAACACACGCGGACGGCAAAATACATGTGCTCGTGTGCATGAGGCTTAAGGGTAAAAGGATGTGTGCTAAACTAATGGTTACTCCTGGGATTATTGTTTCTTTCTTAGGTAGAGCACTTTAAAGGGTCCAGATCTAAGGTGTGCATACTCAAGGGCAGGCCATATGGCTGCTAGGAGGCCCTCAGAGGTTGGTCCCATAAGTGAAAAGAACCTGTGCATGCAGAGGAACGGTCAGCTAACAAGTGGGTGGATGGGTCCAAGGATGATGGAAAGAGGGAAATTAACAGCAGGCCATATTGTCCTAGGTGGAATGACCTGGCACCATAAAGAAGGGCCATTTTGATATTTACTTAGAGAAGAGGGGGAAGCCTCAATTTGTAGCATTTGTAGGTATCTCTGAATATACTGTAGGTCTGTGTCGGCAAGTTATTTATTTCATGTTTAAAGAATTTTATACCTAAATGACGGTTATAACTTATTCCCTCCTCAGTGAGGCAAATGTGACTTACAACATATGAAAAAGAATAAAAGGAAGTGGTGAGGGGAACTGGAGAAGGTTACAGACCTGCTGTGTGGCATTAACAAGGCATGCTGGTATGCGTCACCAGAGACGAGGACAACTGGCACATACTCATATTAAATGGGTCTGTATATACACACAGAATAGGTTACATCAGAAAACTACCTATTGTTGAAATCACAGTTTTATGTTAAACATATTTTATAGAATTTTTGAGGTCATTACGTCACCATATTTATAAAAAACAAAACAAAACAAAAAAAAGATATAAACCGGAATTTTCCCACTGGCCAAATGGTGCAATAATAGGTCATGATTGCCTGTTCTGTACTGGTGACTTTTCAGTAGCCATTACCATTATCACCACAGGCAGAAATACAATGACAAGTAACACCTCTATGTAGGATACACCATCCCCACTAGGTGATATCACAGCTTATCTTTTCCCTCCTGACCTCTGCACAGGTCACAAAGCATGCCTAGAAAACTCTCCCTTAGAAGTCAATGAGGTCCTGTCCTGTCCATTTTTTTTTTTTTTTTTAAATATAGATAAAAAAAACTTACCAAGAATCCAAAAAAAATATGTTTAACGTAAAATTAGGTCTGAAACGATTACTCGATTTAATCGAGTAATTCGACCCCAAAAAAATTGTCGATGGCAATTTTTTGCATCGAGGATTCGTTTGTGTCATGTGACCACGGAACGGGAGTTAAGCACTTGCTATTTCTTACCGCTCCGTGGTAACCCGCCAGCCCACACCGCACTTTCTTCCCGACACATTGTCAGGTCATAGTGCACGTAAGCGCGCACTATGACCCGACGCTGTGTAACGTCAGTGCAGCGTGCAGAAAAGAAGATGGAGGAGCTGTGGAGCGGTGCCCCAACAGGTAAGTACTGTTGCTGGGGACATGGCTGAGGGGGAGATGGTGGCACTGTAGGGCAGTTGGGGGCGCAAGCTGGTGCCAGTTGGTGGCACTGGGGGAAGGGTAGAAAAGGGAGCCGATGGTCCATTCACACAGCCGTATCCGTTTTGCAGTGCACCATACACAAACACTGGGCGTGTGCCTCCTGCATTTTGCAGTCCTGCACAATCCACCCTCTGACCAATGCCTGTTATTGTCTGCAAGAATAGGACGTTCTATCTTTTTTGCGGAGTCACGGAATGGACACGGTTTTCTGTCTGCATTTTTTGCGGCCCCATTGAAATTAAGGGGTCCGCATACGATCCGCATTTTTGCAGACCGGGAATACAGTCGTGTGAAGGTGTACCACTTCATGCTGCTGATTGTACAATGTAAGAAGCAATTCCGGGTGAGCACGAGGACACGTTCTGCCTCCAGGCGGTGTGCGCCAGGATTCCCATGTCATGTGCAGGGCAGAGGTGTGGGACTGGCAGCGCTCATGTGATGAATCATTCTGGGAGGTACCACGGCCTCCTGTTATTATAGTCCCACGTGCTTCTGTTACCTCGCTCTGGGCCTTGGCTTCCCCGGCCCTGGCTTTTTCCAGCAGTTCCTGAAAAGTCGCTTCCTCATCCTCGTCCATGGTTTCTGCAAGAAAAGAAAATGTATTTCTGTTTTATTTCATTTGATTTTACTGTTGCTTTTGCTATGTCAGAAGTGAGAAAAACTACCATGATATTGCCCTGCTGACGGGGTGAATACATGACGTGCCCACATACAAGCTGACCTCGGAGATGGCTCAGGTCAAGCAGGACGGTCCCAGCCTTAGTGCCCCCTTCCGTCCGATGTTGTAAAGTACAGCTAATGTCAGCATAACTTTCCTTCATAAATAAGATGCGGGCATGTTCTGGTTTTATTGGTCACTGTGGGACAAGATGGCACTATATGGCTGTACATAAATAGAAAATAGGCCAGCACTACTATTATTGTAGCAATTCCAATACGTGGTGGTGCCTGCAGCGTTAAATCCTGGTCCTAGGATTCCCGTAGTAGACAATATAGAATAAGCCACGGCACTCCAGAGGGATTCCAATCAATTTCTTTATTACACCTTGTGTAGCAACGTTTCAACCTAATGGTCTTTATCAAGCTTGATAAAGACCATTAGGTTGAAACGTTGCTACACAAGGTGTAATAAAGAAATTGATTGGAATCCCTCTGGAGTGCCGTGGCTTATTCTATATTGTCTACTATATGGCTGTATACAGGTATAGAATGCCTGAAAGCTGCGCTGTGATTGGTTACTATCGGCAACCACACCAAGTTCCGTTTTCCTTTAACCCCTTAGTGACCACCCATACGTGTTTTTACGGCGGTCACTAAGGGGCCTTAGGCTGGGCCGCCGCGTTTTTACGGCGGCCCGGTCTAAGCGCTGCACGGATCCCCCATGCAGCGGGGAGCACGGACCCAGCTCTCACATGAGAGCCGGGACCCTGCTCTAACAGCTTGGACCGGCAGAAGTGCCGATCCGGGCTGTTTAACCCTTTACATGCCGGGCGCAATGGCGCCCGCTGCATGTAAAGTGGTGACAGAGGGAGCGGACTCCCTCTGTCTCCCATCAGCACCCCAAAAATAAGATTGCGGGGTGCTGATGTGTTGGGAAGCTTACCTCACTTCCGATCAGGGCCCCGAGCCTGTCTTTAGTTCTCTCCAGCAGGCTGTGCCTCTCTAGCGCAGCCTACTGGTCAAGGTTTGAATAGCATTGCTATTGAAATGTAATGCCTTATAGAGATAATGCATTACATTTTAAAAGCAATCAAAATACTGTATATTATAGTCCCCTTGTAGGACTTTTAGGTAGTAAATAAAAAATAAAAATAAAAAAAATGTATTAAATAAAATAAAAAAATATGCTTTTTTTCCATTGAAAAGACGCTTTTCAATGAAAAAAATTGCAAAAAGAAATTATCCCCCATATGTTTGGTATTGCCGCGTCCGTAACGACCCGGACTACATAAATATTACATAAATTATCCCCTATGGTGAACGCCGTAAAAAAAAAAAAAAAAAAAAAGACAGAATTTCTAATTTATTCTTAGTTTCCACCGAAAAAAACGTAATAACAAGCGATCAAAAAGCGCCATTTACTCCAAAATGATACCAATGAAAAATACAAGTTGTCCCTCAAAAATCAAGCCCTCACACAACTCCATAGAAAAAGAAAAAAAAAAAAAAAAAAAAGTTATGGGTCTTGTGAAGTGGCAATGCAAAATCATTTTTTTGGTTAATAAAAGGGGTTTTATTGGGAAAAAAAAGTTGTAAAACGTAAAAAAAATTATAAGTATTTAGTATCACTGTAATCGTACTGAGAATAAAGATATTATGTTATTTGTACCGAAAAATGAACACCGTAAATTTTATAATGTAAAAACGCAGTGGCAGTATTGCTTTTTTCCACCATCTCCCTCCCAGAAAGAGTTAATAAAAGTTAATCAGAAAGTTATGTGTACCCCAAAATGGTGCCATTAAAAACTACAACTTGTCCCGTAAAAAACAAGCCCTCATAAAGCTATATAGACGAAAAAATAAAAAAGTTATAGCTCTTGGAACGAGACCATGAAAAAAGGAAGAAAAACGCTTGGTCATAAAGGCCCAAACAGGCTTGGTCACTAAGGGGTTAATAAATCTGCCAGTAGGCGTCGCCTGCACTAGATACATGTGAACTGTCACCTGGGAACTACAATATTCATGGGATGTGGTCAGCATGAAAATATTTTACACTACTGGGCCCTTTCCACCTTCAGCAGGTCTCCTGACCATTCAGAGCTTAGGGACTATTGGCATGCACTCCGTGTGCCGCCATATGGCATCTCTTCAATTTGGCATCGGATGGAGCCATGATTTTATGTCTAAGTTATAAGGGATCCAATACAAAAACCTCTGTATGTTTCCATATGACCGCAGAAGCATATGGCGGTACAGTAAGGGCCCGTAGACTGCCATGGGTGCCGGATCATGCTAAGAATTTTGTTTATTCGTTTATTTTTACTTGCAAATTTTTTTCACTGTCACTTCTCCCGACTAGAGTTGCACCAGGTATCGAAGTGTCGATACCCAATCGATACTTTTAGACCCGGATCGATACGATAACGGGTCCTAGTATCTGTTAGAAAACATGGCACACAGCGCTCTCAGCAGCACAGGGGAGAAGGAAGCAGTCGTTGTCACCGCCCCCCATGCCGCTGTCACCAATGGGAGTTTAGTACTGCGGAGGAGGGGAGGGACTGTGGCCACTGCGCCACCAATTAATATAATTAACACATTAAATGTAGGCAGCGTTAATTGCCGGGGATCACAGCGCCATGTCATAGCGGTATCACATACCTGGCACCGGCTGCCTACACTTAAAGGGGTTCTGCACTTTGTTTAAACTGATGATCGATCCTCTGGATAGATCATCAGCTTCTGATCGGCGGGGGTCCAACACCCGGGACCCCCGCCGATCAGCTGTTTGAGAAGGCAAAGGTGCTCCTTCTTACTGTTTACCGCTGGCCGAGTGATGTCACGACTAGTATCACTGGCCTGGGCGGGGCTAAGCTCTGTTCACTTGAAATGGAGAACCCCTTTAAATTAATGTGTTAATTGTATTCATTGGTGGCGCAGTGTGCCCCTCCAATCCCAATATTATAAAGTACAATTATTGGTGGCGCAGTGCGCCCCCCACGCCCCCCAGTATTAGAACTATTACAATCATTGGTGGAGCAGTGGCCACGGGCACCCCCCCCCACCCCCCCTCCCTCATTGTTATATGTATTGGTGGCTATTAGGGGTGAGGGCAGATTATAGTTCAGGGGTCAGCAAGGTTTGGCATTCCAGCTGCTCTGAAACTACAACTCCCAGCATGGACACTTGCTCAGATGTTCTTGTAACTCCCATAGAAGTGAATGCAGGATTCTGGGAGTTGTAGTTCCAGAACAGCTGGAGTACTGGATCCCTGCTATAGCTGCATGTGACGGCACTAGTTATTGCAGGCATTTTTTTGGACAATATTGACCAATCACACATTTATCACCTTTAGGGCTCATTCAGATGGTTGTAAGTGTTTTGCGGTCTGCAAATTGCGAATCCGATAAACAGATACCTCCCGTGCGTGTTCCAAAATTTACAGACATTACATGGCCGGCACTATGATAGAAAATGCCTATTCTTGTCCGCAATCGCGGACAAGAAGACGACATGCTCCATCTTTTTTGCGGGGTCGCAAACTACGGATGCGGACACACATCTTAGGTGGCGTGTCCCTTTGAGGACCCGCCCAGGAGAAGATAAAGCTTGGCTTCTTTCATTTTCCAGGCTGATAAAAGCGAGGAGTCTGGATGCAGACCCTTCTTATCAGACAGCTCTTCTATTCCTGTGTGAACACTGCCCCAGGCTCCTCGCTGTATCTAATCTCCGAGCAGGCGTCCATGCAAATATTCACTTATGTGCATGCCGAACGGCTTACTCATTCTCTGTGGTTATATCCTTTTAAGTCGGGCATGAAAGAATTTCCAGGGAGCACATTCTGCCTGCTTTTCAGCTACATGTTTTCCTACTGCCCAGCCTGTGTCAGTCTTCACTGTAAGTCTGGCATTCTATTCATCAATCAGGTCCATCGGCGGTATAGGTGCCCTGCACAAACTGGCATGTCTCAAAATGATCGGGGTGGGGGGGCACTTTAATTCATTAGGAACCACAAATGTACAGGGCAGAGCTTTCTAAAAGACAGGTGGCGGTTCACCATCTCCATCCACTTCCTGCAGGCTCCAATGAAGGATTGAAAGCAGAGGCGGAAGAAAAGTGTGAAATATACCGGGATGTAACACATGTGTCTGCTATTGTGTAACACTGTGTGGTGAAGCAAAAAACAAAAAAAAGTGTAGAAAAATCCACCAAACATAACTCTAATATCCCCTCCTCCCATGTCAGCTGAGATATGAGGCGCTGTATGTACGGCCATGCTGGATAGCAGCAGTAGTGTTCTATGTGCCTGTATGCGACGCATGGAGAGAACATGTCTTAAAGGGCATCTGTACCTATGACACTGGCTGACCTGGTACATGTGCGCTTGGCACCTGGGAATGCACAAGGCCCCTTGCAGACGAGCGTGTCCGGATGCGTCCCGGTGCATTGCAGCAAACCCGCGCGAGTAGGTACGCAGTTTTGACTGCGATTGCGTTCCGTTTTTATCGCGCGGGTGCAATGCGATCCATCACCATGGTGATGGATCATGTGACGGACCATGTGATGAGCGTAGTGATGTCATCAAAAGTCCTATTCCTCACAGAACAAGACAGAAGAGAAGCTGGGCTGCGCGAACAAGTGGATTAAGGCGAGTTAAATATTTATTTTTTTAACCCCTCCAGCCCTATTGTACTATGCATTCTGTATTCAGAATGCTATTATTTTCCCTTATAACCATGTTATAAGGGAAAATAATAATGATCGGGTCCCCATCCCGATCATCATTTAGCAATCGCGCGTAAAAATCGTACCGCAGCCGCACTTGCGATTTTCACGCAACCCCATTCATTTCTATGGGGCATGCGTTACGTGAAAAACGCACAAAGAGGAGCATGCTGCGATTTTCACGCAACGCACAAGTGATGCGTGAAAATCACCGCTCATGTGCACAGCCCCATAGAATGAATGGGTCAGGATTCAGTGCGGGTGCAATGCGTTTACCTCACACATTGCACCCGCGCGGAAATCTCGCCCGTGTGAAAGGGGCCTAAATATAATCTGGCTGTTGGCATTCCCCCTTGTCAATAGGACGTGCCCCTACACAGTTTGACACTGACATCACTGATCAAAAAGTGCTAGGGTAAGTAGGCACACACCCCTTTTTACAAGGACAATGTTTTAAAACCCAATTGTCAATTGTTTCATACATTTTTTGGAGGAATAACTGAGGAACTGTGCAAAGTTGTCCCAAGATTAGCTGCTCCAGCATTGTTCTCTGATGGGAAAAACAGACAGACGTGTCAGGAGAGTTCTCTGGGTTTTCCAGGACCTGTCCTTAAGATATCAGATTGGTGGGGGTCCGACTCCCGAGTCGATCACCTCTTTGAAGGGGCTGCAGTGCTTGGGCCACAAACAGCTGGTACATAGAAATTAAACAAAAGGTATAAGGTGGCCGGGAATCTCCAGATGTTTCCACCGGATGTCGTCATCGGCCGCAGTATAAACAATGCTAAGTCTCACAAAAGCCCCAACATGTCCAGGATTATCTCCGTCTAGGAGGGGAGGACTCCGCAGAGCATTCCTCCAGGCACTGTTTACATCTGCAGTGCCATAAATCTGTCCATAATAGCATCTCTGCCATCGGTTTCTGCACCGGGTGGACAAATATTTATTCTGTAACTTACCGACCAGCCCGGAGCCGCTCCTAAACCTGATCCGACCACCAGCAGCTGCCGGGGAAAGAGCAATTTCATTCTTTAGTACAATGCCACAGATTGTGTAAGTGCAGCAGATGAAGCAGAGCTGAATCGGTCACATACTTTGTAGTGATAGCACCATGATCTATCACAGTCCTATAAAAAATTACTAACAGCAGAATGTACCAAATGATAAACTTTAAAGGGGTCCTCCAGCTTTCTATAGCTTTAAAGGGTAACTGTCATATTTATTTTATGTGCTAGTTTATTAGAGCTAGGCATGAATACCTGAGTTAGTCTGTCAATGATTGTCAAAATCTCTGTAACTACTTTCATTAATGTCCTCTGTCCCTTTCCACTGCTCCCTTAAAAGACCATTGCTAGGGCTTTTCTGTCTTCCCTTTAGTATAAACAGAAGACAGAGGTGCGGTCCTTCACACTGCCTGTCTGTATTAGGCTTCAGAGTGAGGAGGCGTGTCTCTCGGTAATCCAATCTGATTGGCTGGCAGGGAGCTGCTCGCTACAGCAAGCGTGTATGGGAAGTGAGGGAAAGCAGTTTTGGCCTCAAAACTGGCAGAGGAGCCATCTTGAGAAGGTCCTCATATTGTAAATGTTTAAACAGCCGTAACTAAGGGAAAAACTCAAGGAAAACAATGGTATGTGAAGAAACTAAAGATTGCTTTATGCATAAAGCTGCTGCAGCAGTAACATATGCTAAAATTGAACTTTTTGATGAAAACATGACAGTTACTCTTTAAATTCTCCTCCCTCCTCACTGGACCAGTCATGAAAACTTATCTGGTCCCTATTGCTCGGTTCCAGCTCCTTGACACGTTCTCCACGTGTAAACTTCCAGTATGGACAGAAGTGACATGCGCCACTGCTGCCAATAACTGGACTCAGCAGGGACGTACCTCTTAGGCTCAATTCACACGTCCGCAATTTCGTTCCGCAATTTGCGGAACGGAATTGCGGACCCATTCATTGCTATGGGGCAGCACGATGTGCTGCCCGGACACGGAACTGCGGACCTGCACTTCCGGGTCCGCAATTCCGTTCCCGAAAAAAATAGAACATGTCCTATTCTTGTCCGCAATTGCGGACAAGAATAGGCATATTCTATAGTGCCAGCAACGTGCGGTCCGCAAAATGCGGAACGCACATTGCCGCTTTCCGTGTTTTGCGACTCCGTGGATCCGCAAAACACGTGTGAATGGAGCCTTAGGGGGCAAGTCACTGCTGCAGCAGCATACATGAATGGCGGAAGTCTACATGCCCTGGACTGAAGGAGCCAGAACTGAGCAGCAGGAGCAGGGAGGTATGCTTAACTCCACAGGTCTGGTGGGAAGAGCGGAGAATTAAAAACGCTATTAAACCATGCATACTGCCTGGTAAGGTTGATCCTGCTGACATCCCAAGGACAGTTTATCAAGGATAAAGTCTGGGAAAACCAAGAGAATTCTGACACATCTTAGTAAAAAAAAAAAAAAAAAAAAACTTGCTGGAGCATCTCTTCTTGGAACAACTTTGTGCCATACCTCAGTTATTCCTCCAGGAAATGTATGAAACAATTGACAACTGGGTTTTAAAACATTCGCCTTGTGAAAGGGCTGTCTTGTGAAAAATCAGTTATGGCATTCCTAAGGAGAGAAAAAAAAAAAAAAGAAAAAAAACAGACCTATTCTTTACGCAAATTAGGGCTTCTGTGTACAGAGGGACGTGGCCTAGTCCCCCAGTGCACTTCAGCTCCTCAGCTTTCCAGTTTCGGTCACGCTCCCTCAGTGCAGTCAAATGTCTAGTTTGAATAAAAAATAAAGTATTTTCTCAGAGGGTCAGCCTTACCTACCTGGTTTAAAAGGGTTGATCCTGCTGACAGGTATCTGATCAATGTGAACCCAGGGGGGTCATCAGCAGAATGAATGGGCTGGGGCTCTTTCGCATGTTTACAGGGGGCCATCCATATAAACACCAGTTGCCTGATGCTGCAGCTCAGCGCCATTCAAGTGAACAGGACAAAGCAGCAGTACCAGACTTGGCCACACTGGAATTTACAGCGCTGTGGTGCCGTATGGCACATAGACTTGTTTTCAACCACGCGGGCAGACGAGGCGTATGGTTTCAATGTTCTCCATCTTACAGGCTAGATCCACCTTTACACTAATTTAATTTTCATTGCTTCAAAAATAAATCAAAAAGTCATGTCATTTAAAAAAAAGTTTGTTTTTCTCCTATGCAGACCTATGTGATGTTAACAGACTACAAACTGAACCTGTCGGTCATACCCTCATCCATCTGTCCCATCCGACCGCAGGATCAGACTACACAGGGTTTGTTTGTATTCTGTTACCATGGTTACGCACAACTCTTCGTAACAGCTGTAAACACAAACCGGAAGGACTTTTTTTTTTTTTTTTTTTTTTTTTAGATGAACTTTGTGAAGACTCAGACGAACACAACATTGCATGACAGTACCTGGCACAGCGGCAAACACCCTGGGGGATCCGGGATTGGAGGGTCCTGATCTTTGGTTGTCCTCATTGCTGTCTGCAGAGGTCGCAGCGTTGAGCTGTGATCTGCCAAGAAGGTGCGGAGCGGCTGCCGGGTCCGAGTCCATGGTTTCTGTAAAGAATGCACATCAAGTCACATCACAGCCTTTCCCAAGCTACACCCCGGGTACTTACAGAACTATTCCAAAAATGTGTGCAGCCGCTGATAAACCGTGCACCGTGTCGACACTGCTAGAACTAGCAGCATAAATCCAGGAGGCCATGTTACCCATAGCAACCAATCACAGCACGGCGCTCATTTTACCTGAGCAAGTAACAAAATGAAAGCTGCTCTATCATTGGTTGCGATAGACCAGTGTTCTTGTCAGATAGATTTATCAATGCCACAGAAGGGCACCATATTTGTGCAATACTTTTTCCACAACGCACCACTTGGCAGGATAAGTAGGCATGGCTTAATGGGAGGAGACATGGCCTCCAATAGCCTGACCAATTTTAGGGGCAGCATTTTGGCCCGGACAGCCGTGTTGAAGTTTCTCTGAAAACCCGTAGGCAGCCACGTCCTTTCTCTCTCCCATTTATTTCAATGGGAGGTAGCGCTGAGGATCGCAGAGAGGCGGACATGTCCCTTCTTGGCGCGGCTTTAAAAGGGGTTGTCTCACTTCAGCAGATAGCATTTATCATGTATAGGAGGTTAATACAAGCCACTTCCTAATGCAATTGTCCATGTCGCTTCCTTTGCTGGCTGGATTCATTTTTCCATCACATTATACACTGCTCGTTTCCATGGTTACAACCACCCAGCAATCCAGCAGCGGTGGCCGTGCTTGTACATTATAGGAAAAAGTACCGGCCTCTCTAGGAAAAAGTACCGGCCTCTCTGGTGGCCAGGACTGTGGGAGCACATATAAGCTAGTGTTTTTTCCTATAGTGTGAAAGCACGACCATCACTGCTGGATTGCAGGGTGGTCGTAACCATGGAAACGAGCAGTGTATAATGTGATGGAAAAATAAATCAAGCCAGCAAAGGAAGCAATATGGACAATCACAATACATTAGTAAGTGCCTTGTATTTACTTACTCTACATGATAAATACCACTTGCTGAAGTGAGACAACCCCTTTCAGCTGCCACTCCGCGATCCCCAGCGCTGCCTCCCATTTGAAATGAATGAGAGATAGAAACCACGCGTCCACCGATTTCAACGTGGGTGTCCATGCCAAAGCTCCATAGCAAAGAAGCAGAGTGAACATACCCATACTACAATTTACACCAGAAAGTAGCATGAATTAGGATTTCAGTTTCCGTTGCATGGACAGCCAGAAGATGCACCAAATTTATTATGAGGCCTATGTCTCTGATATGAAAAGCCAGTCTTAGTAAATCTGCCCCTATGTGTTCTCTATGGAGGGGTTCTAGTAGAAGATCAGGCCTGAGCTGCCGAAAAGAAAAGTCACTACAGTAAAATTACATTAGTGAGATGTGAGCCATGGGGATGCAGGTTCTAAAACATTCTGGATAAGGCCTCATTTACACAACCGTAAGGTCAGTTTTGCAGACCACATTACACGGCACCGGCCGTATGAACTCCTTACTGCGGTGCTGACCCAGTGACTTGAATGGGTCCACGATCACAAGATACGGCAAAAGGTAGGACATGTCCTATCTTTTGCGGTGCAGAGGCACGGACCCAGAGGTCCATGGAAGCTCTTCAGAGCGTTTCCGCAGGCTGCCGATCAGTGCCTCGGTTCCACAAATGATAGAACACCTCCTATCTTTTGCCTTATCTTGCGGATAGTGGACCCATTTAGGTAAACGGGTCCGCATCGCAGCATGGAGTTCACACTGCCACTGCCTGTGTAATGCTGTTTGCGGTCGGCAACACGGGCACGGCGGACATATGGTCGTATGAATAGGGTCTTATTGGGCGGTTATAAAAAATTAGAAATTAAAACTACTTGGAACGGTATGTTCAAGGACAGATTTTCCACATGGATTATATCACGTAGATGGATTAGCCCCATTGAATTAATCTAAGGACCCTTGCACACGACCGTATCCATTTTGTGGTCCGCAAATCGTGGATCTGCAAAATACGGACGCGGCCCATGTGCATCCCGCGATTTTCGCAGGACAAACTGTAAAAAGACCAAAACCAACAATAGGACAGGTTCTATAATTTGCGGCCTGGCCACGAGGATATGGACAGCATGCAGATCACGTCCACGTGCTGCATTTTTTGGGCGGACCCATAGAAACGAAAGGGTCTGCGTGTGATCTCTAAAAAAAAAATGCGCATTGGACACAGACTAAAAATACAGTCGTGGGTATGAGGCCTTACTTACACATCAGGGATTTCCATCAGTGATTGTGAGCCAAAACCAGGAGTGGAGCCTCCACACAGATAAAACTAAAAAAAGTACACTTATTTTTTTTACTGGGCTCTGCAGGATACAAGAACGCGGTGTGCTGCGTTTTTGTATCTTTTTTTCTCTAACGTATACGTCAAACGGAGGCACAAAACGTGACGTGAACCCTGTTCTGTGTTTTTGACCCCATCTGCATACTTACCAACGTTTCAGTTGGTAAAATCGGGCCATATAAAGCCCTGTCCCCTGGGAACGCCCCAACGCCACGTGGGAACACCCACTTGTAGGTGGGGTTCTTGATAGCACCACTCATTTTTGGCTCAGGACAGCGCAAATTTGCCAGGACTGTCTCGGAAAATTAGGGACATTTGCCAATTATGGACCTGGTTTTGACTCAATCACTGACCAAACACTGGGGGAGATTTATCAAAGTGATGTAAAGTACAACTGGCTTAGTTGCCCATAGCAACCAATCAGATTCCACCTTTCATTTTTCACAGCTCCTTTGGAAAATGAAAGGTGGAATCTGATTGGATGCTATGGGAAACTAAGGGTACTTTCACACTTGCGTTTTTCTTTTCCGGCATAGAGTTCCGTCACAGGGGCTCTATACCGGAAAAGAACAGATCAGGCATACCCCATGCATTCTGAATAGAGAGTAATCCGTTCAGTTTGCATCAGGATGTCTTCAGTTCAGTCGTTTTGACTGATCAGGCAAAAGAGAAAACCGTAGCATGCTACGGTTTTCTCTCCGGCGAAAAAAACTGAAGACATGCCTGAACGCCGGATCTGGCATTTTTTTCCATAGGAATGTATTAGCGCCGGATCCGGCATTCAGAATACCGGAATGCCGGATCCGTCGTTCCGGCATGCGCAGATCGGTGAAAATGAGAAAAATGTACAAGACGGATCCGTCGGTCCGCATGACAAGCGGAGAGACGGATCCGTCTTTGCAATGCATTTGTGAGACGGATCCGCATCCGGATCCGTCTCACAAATGCTTTCAGTCAGCAGCAGATCAGCGGATCCGGCGGCCAGTTCCGACGACAGAACTGCCCGCCGGATCACACTGCCGCAAGTGTGAAAGTAGCCTAAGCCAGTTTTATAAATCTCCTCCACTGACTGTGTGAATAAAGCCTAATTCGCATACAGCTCGGCCTAAGGCCTCGTTCACATTTTCGTCTTTCACCAATATGTTAAAAATCAATGGATGTTTGTTCACAGTGGGTCAGTGAAAAAAAATAAAAAACACATCACAGAGACAGGCACTACACTTTTGTCCGTGATGTAGACCAAACATTCCCATTGAAGTCTATGGGTCTGTACAAAACCACGGACACAACATGGACAGCATCCGTGTTTGGTCCGTTTTTCACTGACCACTGGTAGGAGATGCTCTGGAAATTAACGCTGCGATTTTCCGTTTTTGCAGCTTGCAGTGTTATTCTGTCTGTGATGGGGACGCAACCAAACGGAACGGAATGCATTCTGGTGCACTCCGTTTCGTTCAGTTCCGTTTTGTCCCCATTGACAATGAATGAGGACAAAACGGAAGCATTTTCTTCTGCTATTGAGATCCTATGGCTGATTTCAATAGCGGAATTGAAAACACTGGTGTGAAAGTAGCCTAAGCGAATATGAACCTGTCATACTGAAAAACAACCACCAGAGGTCAGACTAAAAACAATAAGCCGAGGCCAAGTCATCAACGTCTGTGCGACTTTTAATAAATAGTCGGCAAAAGAAAGACAGCCGAGTGAAATACGCCCAAAACAGGCGATCTTCATACATGTGCTCTATTATCGCTCAATTACCAATAAGAATGTGGCCATGACCTTTTAGTAATTTAGTAAGAAAGTCTATTAGATGACAGGCAGAAAGCGAAAGTAAGAAGTAGGACGCACACAGCTAGACAGTTAACCCTTTGTGACAGAACGGCTGAATATTTTTAATAAACATCAATTGAAAAAAATAAATTTTTAGCCCAAAAGGGGTTTGCAATCATAAAAATAATTTCCCCCGGAAGGTGTACACAGCCTTTAATCTTCAGCTGTGGAATACGGATGACACACGGAGGGCAAAAACGGACAGATTCACGGATGAAACGTGGACGTCAAAGGGACACAGAAATGTGAACGAGGCCTAAAGGGTACAGTCTCCACAGCGGCAAAATACCCACTAAAAATGGTACGTATTTCCACTGATTTCACCATTTCAAAGGATGAGCCATAAGAAGACGCTCCAGAATTATGACTTGGGGAACGCAGGTAGTCACTAAAACAGACATGTCCTCCTTCAAGGGGTCGTCTCACTCCGTACAGCACTGCAGTATATGGGGGCGATATAGAAATAATTGCTTGCTGAAGTGGATTCTCCTGCACCGAGACCCGGCTCTAGCTGAGGATGAAGCCCTCCCTGCGCATGGCCAGCCAGATGTCACCGGACAGGCTCCGCCGGCAAACGGAACTACCAGGTCAGCAAAACATTTTACAGACCCCATTAAAATTCCACAACAAGGCGCAGGCTCAGCACTCACCGTACGTCTCCACCGGAGTAAACAGGGAGAAGGGTGGGTCCCTGAGATCACACTGAACTGGATCCGACAACTCAGCTCGTCACTACATCGTGGGAAAAATCTGCATTACTACAGATTCCAACCCCTGGGGCTATAAAGGGTGCAGTGTCTACAAGCAGTTCAGTGACAAACAACTCTGCTACACCAATAACTCCCCAACATCCAGTAAACAATCTGCTCTTAACCTGGGATCAATAATACCTCAAGGGGTATTCCGATTATACCAAGTGCCTAAGGGCTCATGCACACAAAGGTATTTTATTTCTGCGTCGGTTCCGTATGCAGTCCGCAAAAAAACGGAACCATTCATTTCAATGGGTCCGCAAAAAAAAAAAAAAAAACTGAAGTTACTCCGTGTGCAATCCGTTTCCATAGAACATGTCCTATAAGGCTCCATTCACACATCCGCAATTCCATTCCGCATTTTGCGGAATTGTAGACCCATACATTTCTATGGGGCCGCACGACGTGCGGCCCGGATCCGGAATTGCGCACCCGCAAGATCTATAATGCCGCCCCTATATGCCAGGCCCCTTGTACTTACCTCGCTCCCCGACACCTGCATCGCTTCTCATACCTGCAATGCTAGGGAGGCTCGTCCCCGTCGCAGCCTGCTATTGTCTGACACCCCCCCCACGCCGGATGTTTTTATCTGCGTAACTGGGAGATGCAGCAGAGGCCGAGGCGGTATGAGAAGCGACGCGAGTGAGGTAAGTACAACCTCTGTGAGGGGCCCGGGCACATGGGGGAACATTATAGACCATGGATAACCTCTTTAAAGGGGTTGTCCAGGTTCAGAGCTGAACCTGGACATCCCTCCATTTTCACCCCGGCAGCCCCCCTGACATGAGCATCGGAGCAGTTCATGCTCCGATGCTCTCCTTTGCCCTGCGCTAAATCGCGCAGGGCAAAGGCATTTTTCTGAGTTCCGGTGACGTACCGGGCTCTCTATGGGGCTGACAGGAACCCCGGTAACGTCACCGGCACTGATGGGCGGGATTTGGCTCTGCCCTAGCCAGTAAAACGGCTAGGGCAGAGCTAAAGCCCGCCCCTCAGAGCCGGTGACGTCACCGAACACACTGCTGGGCGGAAGTTACCGCCTGGCAGTGTGTTATTGTAAACACAAGAGCCTGTGCCCTGTGCAATCTAGCGCAGGGCACAGGAGCGCATCGGAGCATGAGATGCTCCGATGCCAGGCTCAGGAGGGCTGCCGGGGTGAAAATAAAGGTATGTCCGGGTTCAGCTCTGAACCCGGACAACCCCTTTAATACAAGGCACTTACTAATGTACTGTTATTAACCAAATTGCTTCCTTCGCTGGCTGGATTCATTTTTCCATCACATTATACTCTGCTCATTCCCATGGTTATGACCACCCTGCAATCTATCGGTGGGGGTCGTGCTTGCACACTATAGGAAAAAGCACCAGCCTACATGCACTCCCACAGCCTTGGCCACCAGAGAGGCCGACACTTTTCCCCATAGTGTGCAAGCACGACCACCGCTGATGGATTACAGGGTGGTCGTAACCATAGAAACAAGCAGAGTATAATGTGATGGAAAAATGAATCCAGCCAGCAAAGGAGGCAATATGGATAACAACAATACATTAGTAAATGCCTTGTATTAAAGGGGTTATCCAAGGTCTATAATGCCCCCCCCCCCCCCCCCCCCCTTGTGCCCAGGCCCCTCAATTTCAGGGAAAACTCAATTCACCGCAAAGTCGAATTTCCTCATGGTTTGTGGTAACGAATCGATTTTCCCTAAAAATGGTTACAGAATAAAAAATATTTACACACTTACCTCATCCATTTGAGCACGAAGAGCCAGCCGCCGCCATCTTGATTGAAAAACCAGTGCGAAATTCCGTGCGTGGCGATGACATCACGGGCTGCACAAGATTTCACGCTGGATCAAGATGGTGGCAGACGGCTCTTCGCGCTCAAACGGATGAGGTAAGTAGGGTTTTATTTGATTTTTTTATTATACACTTTAATATTAACCTCAGATGCCGCGATTGGCAATAAACGGGGTGCAATGACGAGAGGCGGTGCAATCGCCGTTTCCGGTCAGTGCACCCACTACTTACAAAGAAAAGCGCTTTGCGACAAAGTAATAAGTCACAAAGTAAAAATTTTTTGGTAAAATTCTGCAAAGCAGCCAAAAAACTTTGCTCATTACTAGTGGTCATCCATCTCCTAGCCCTCATTGCAGGACAAGACAGGAGCCTGGGAAAGCTGGGTACTTACCGGCAGGAGACCTCTGCCCAACAAATGCCCCTAATTCTAGGACATGGCAAAGTAAAGCTCAGTCCATGCCCCAGGGACGTGGCACACACATTACCTGCCTGTCAGCAGCAGACGGGCCCCGGGCGTCCTCCCTGCAGCCTCAGCGCTCCTCACACGCCCGCATCACTTCCACCTTCTACTTTGCAGCCGCACACCCTCAGCTGCCTGCACTGTCCAGGCTGACTAATCAACCGCCAGCGGGATGACTCATAAGGAGCAGCTGCGGCTCCGTGCGGCGTTCGATTGCTTGGGTCTGCCCCGGCCAACATGCTGAATACAGGGCGTTCTAAATAAAGAACGTAGTGCGTTACCGGCCTGTGTTATTCCACCCGCCGTGTAACCCTATCGTGCCCGTCACTTCTGCAGCGTTTGTCCTGTTTGGTGACATCGTTCGTAATGTTGTAGTTTGCATCATTTTAATTAAAGCCCCGCCTTCAACTATTGACCACGCCCTTATAATGACAGCTGTGTCAATGTCAGGAGTCCTATAGGCCCTGCAATGCTCCCTGGGGAAAAAAAAAATGCAGATTAGATGTCTTCTAAGAAAACGGTGTCTCTGCAGCGCCACCTAGTGGAGGTAGCCGCTCTACAGTTCGTGTTCTGCAGTTTAAAGGGCTATTCCAGTGATTTGACGTCATTCCCTATTCACAGGATAGGGGATAAGTATTAGGGCTCGTGCACACGATCGTATGTATTTTGTGGTCCGAAAAAAACAGATCCGCAAAAAAATACGGATGACATCCGTGTACATCCCGTATTTTGCTGAACAGAACAGCCAGCCCTTCATAGAACAGTCCTATACTTGTCTGTAATGCGGACAATAATAGGACATGTTCTATTGTTTTGTGGAACGGACATACGGAAACGGAATGCACACGAAGTAACTTCCGTTTTTTTGAGGACCCATTGAAGTGAATGGTTCCGCATACAGTCCGCAAAGAAAACTGAGCGGACACGGAAAGAGAAAACGTTTGTGTGCATGAGCCCTTAGATGGGAGGTAGTCCTACCGCTGGGACCCTCATTGATCATGAGAATGGTGGTCTCGGGCCCCCCCCCCCCCGCTCCATTCATTTCTATGGAACCTGGCTAAAATAGGCGAGTTCTTGCTCATCAGTATCAGATCAGCAATGGTCCAACTCCAGTGGCCTAGATTACCGTAGTGCTGTATTCAGAGGCTCTGGGACCAGAACCAACTATCATAACTACACAGCGTTGTCCTGTGTGTAGTGACTGGGCCTGGTCACTGTAGTGCTGTGTTCAGAGGCTCCAGGACCAGAACCGAGTATCAGAACTACACAGCGTTGTCCTGTGTGTAATGATTGGGCCTGGTCACTGTAGTGCTGTGTTCAGAGGCTCCAGGACCAGAACCGAGTATCAGAACTACACAGCGTTGTCCTGTGTGTAATGATTGGGCCTGGTCACTGTAGTGCTGTGTTCAGAGGCTCCAGGACCAGAACCAAGTATCAGAACTACACAGCGTTGCCCTATGTGTAGTGACTGGGCCTGGTCACTGTAGTGCTGTGTTCAGAGGCTCCAGGACCAGAACCAAGTATCAGAACTACACAGCGTTGCCCTATGTGTAGTGATTGAGCCTGGTCACTGTAGTGCTGTGTTCAGAGGCTTCGGGACCAGAACCAAGTATCAGAACTACACAGCTCCATACCCTGTGTAGTGACTGGGACTGGTTACTGTAGTGCTGTGTTCAGAGGCTTCGGGACCAGAACCAAGTATCAGAACTACACAGCTCCATACCCTGTGTAGTGATTGAGCCTGGTCACTGTAGTGCTGTGTTCAGAGGCTTCGGGACCAGAACCAAGTATCAGAACTACACAGCGTTGTCCTGTGTGTAGTGACTGGGCCTGAATATGCAGTCCGCCTTGCAGGGTGAGGCGAATAGTGAGGCCACAGGGATAGTTACTAACCGAGGGTGGTTGTAGTACTCACAGTCTTTTATATACCCTGGGCAGACGTACAGCAGTGATGGAGAGGCTGGCACAGGGGACCTCTGGGGCACTCTCTGTGTATAGAGACCAGGCCTGATGATGAGGTGCCCTGGATGTTGCAGGTGTTGTTTAATGTGCCGGTGGCAAGATCCCTTTAAATTCATGACGCCAGTGCCGGTAACGGTGGCACACCGATTTATGGTAGGAAAAATTGAGGAACACGATGTTGTGGTGAACCAAAACTTCCTTTTACTAGAAACAGTTAACTATTTACAGTCTTTTGGTCAAAGTTCCATATGTCAGTAGCAGTCACAAACAGGCTTATACAAATGGCAGGTACAGTGTTCTTGCAAGATACTCAGAGGGTTAAACACTTACAGATCAGGCTGCACTTTCCTCAGAATCCTGTCTGTCTTTAACCCAAGGCCCGTATGCCCTATTGCTGGTTTTATCCTTGGTTAGAGGGAACTTCTTCAGGTATATATCTCCTTGCTTTAAGTAGATCCTTCTGCCCTTCAGCTCTCAGGTTGGCTGGAAACACTTCTGCTCTGCTCTGCACTGGTTATAGGAACTTCAGGTTTCTCAGGTGGTAACTTCTTCCCCTGGTGGCAACTAGAAGCCTGGGCTGTCTAGCTGCATGTCAGGAGGTGGCCTTCAGCTCCTCTCTGGCTAAAGTGCACACTCTCTTCTGGCTCTACACAGACTCCTGACTCTACACTCTCCTTTCCCTGAACAGGACCTGACTATTTATACTAGGGGTTCCCTAGCTACCTCTACTGTCTAGGAGGAGGAACTACCCCTAACAGGCCTGATACCCAGAATACAGGGAAAATACACATAAAAACATAGCAATATACATTAAAATGTAATGTAAAATATAACGCCACTGTTCCTCAGGAGTTGGAGAACAACGTGGCCCAATTGACCCTTGTGTAGTGCCCACATTTACCTAGTGGGACCTAGTTACTGTAGTGCTGTGTACATAGGCTCCAAGACCAGAACCAAGTATCAGAACTACACAGCTTTGTCCTGTGTGTAGTGACTGGGCCTGGTTACTGTAGTGCTGTGTTCAGAGGCTTCGGGACCAGAACCAAGTATCAGAACTACACAGTGTTGTCCTGTGTGTAGTGACTGGGCCTGGTCACTGTAGTGCTGTGTTCAGAGGCTCCAGGACCAGAACCAAGTATCAGAACTACACAGCGTTGCTCTATGTGTAGTGACTGGGCCTGGTTACTGTGGTCATGTGTTCAGAGGCTTCGGAACCAGAACCAAGTTTCAGAACTACACAGCGTTGCCCTATGTGTAGTGACTGGGCCTGGTTACTGTGGTCATGTGTTCAGAGGCTTCGGAACCAGAACCAAGTTTCAGAACTACACAGCGTTGTCCTGTGTGTAGTGACTGGGCCTAGTTACTGTAGTCATGTATTCAGAAGCTTCGGGAACAGAACCAAGTATCAGAACTACACAGTGTGGTCCTGTGTGTAGTGACTGGGCCTGGTCACTGTAGTGCTGTGTTCAGAGGCTTTGGGACCAGAACCAAGTATCAGAACTACACAGTGTTGTCCTGTGTGTAGTGACTGGGCCTGGTCACTGTAGTGCTGTGTTCAGAGGCTTTGGGACCAGAACCAAGTATCAGAACTTCACAGTGTTGTCCTGTGTGTAGTGATTGGGCCTGGTCACTGTAGTGCTGTGTACATAGGCTCCAAGACCAGAACCAAGTATCAGAACTACACAGCGTTGCCCTATGTGTAGTGACTGGGCCTGGTTACTGTGGTCATGTGTTCAGAGGCTTCGGAACCAGAACCAAGTTTCAGAATACACAGCGTTGTCCTGTGTGTAGTGATTGGGCCTGGTTACTGTAGTGCTGTGTTCAGAGGCTCCAGGACCAGAACCAAGTATCAGAACTATACAGTGTTGTCCTGTGTGTAGTGACTGGGCCTGGTCACTGTAGTGCTGTGTTCAGAGGCTCCAGGAACAGAACCAAGTATCAGAACTACACAGCTCCATAACCTGTGTAGTGACTGGGACTGGTTACTGTAGTGCTGTGTTCAGAGGCCCTGGGACCAGAACCAAGTATCAGAACTACACATCCTATGTGTAGTGTTTGGGCCTGGTTACTGTCGTGCTGCTCTCATTCAAAAGTTTCAAAATTGAATCCGTTCCGATCTGATATTGATGAACCATCCTAATTATAGGTTGTCAATAAGTAAGTTTTGGAAAGCCCCTTTAACACTTCTTGTAACATAACTTAGGATGCCTGCAGCTGGCTCACCTTGTCATCTTGGAGAAGGATCTGCATATCAGTGCCAAGAAAGTGTCCTCAGCGCCTGTCCTCTCCTGCCTTCAGTGTCTGAAGGTGACTTCTCCCTGGGGCGGTGGGTCTCTAGGCTCAGGCTGTGGATTTGGAGTGCTGGACAATGAGGTGCAAAATATTCCAGTCACGTTTAGTGGAAAGTTGTGAATTGGGTACTTACTTTAGTGCATTTCTCGGCGGTGTACATACATAAAGTTATTAGACATGAACATTTGGTTTATTTTGTGTGTTGATAGTTTTACATATACATTATGCGGAGGACTTGTACGTTTGTTAGGCTGTAGAAAGCTAGAACAGAGGTGCATCAGGTCTCACAGCTCCCATATTAGGGTGGCACCTGGGGAGGGGTCTGGGGCCTAGTAGTTAACCTGCACAGTGTCAAGCCTCATCTACACGGCCAAAATACGGTATGGTGCTCCACTGTACTTCTGTCAGCTATTTGGGATGTGGTGAGGCACTATCTGAGGGAGGTATTTGTGGATAATTCCCAATAGTTAAATCCCTGGGATTCTTGAGAGGACCAATCGTATAGGAAAACAAGGAGACCCTACATCTGATTTCCATCTAAACACTGATATGGATTTACTGAGAGGGTCTGGTTGTGTCACAAATGATACAATATAGAAACGTCCTTTATTATTTTTGTGGTTGAGTTATAAAACCCAAGGCCTAGTCAATTATTACCACAATATGGAGCAAAAAATGGCTTTTTTAGAATAATATAATTGACCACTATGTGGAGGAGTGGTCAGCCTGAACCAACTTGTCCTCACTGCCCTTCTTATCACCAGTGTGTCTTATATTCTTGACTTGAGACAACTGTTCTGTGGATAGTGGACATGAAATGTGCTCATTCTCTCTGGGAGTGGTAGTTGTGGTGGCACTGAAAGTGGTGGTAGTATAGGTCAAGGTGGCAGTCTCCACTCTGGAACTCCTTAGTGTCATGCTGTAACTGAAGGGTACACAATTTCTTCCCTCTGGGCACACCCTGATATTGGGGTTTCTGCCTGGTGTTGGTTGGGGTGCCCTTCATGGTAGATGTTTGGCTGGATGCAAGGCAGGACTGACGGATATTGGAGACAAAGGTAAGGCCCGTTAGTTGTAATAAATTAAGTTTCTCTTTACTATGTGGATGATAGTATGTGGACTAGTATGAATAGCAACAAGGCACAGTTCCACAGCATATTACAGTGCAATATTATCTCAATCGCATAGAGTATGGACAGCTACAATGATGGTGGTTATAGTACTTTGCAGTCTTTCTCAGCAGAATCACAGGCATACAACAAGGTTCTAGTTAAGTCTTTCTGCAGTTCCCAGACTGAGGGGTGCAGAACTGAGATATGGGTGGCCAATCCATCTCAAAGTATGGAGGTTGCCTCAGGAATATGCCCTTTCACAGCAGCAAAGCCTTTCTGCCATAAACGAGCACAGTACCTTGCTGTCTGAAGCTTGCATGGCCGTGTGAGTTTTAGACCTTCTTAGATGTCTGGCCTCTCGCTTGTCAGGGAAACTTTAGTAGCAGGGTTACTTTCACGGCAATTATAAGCTCAGAGATTAGGGTTCTCTGAACTTGGACCTAGCCATGCATGAGCTACAACACATCGCTTCTCCCTTGCACTGCTCAAATTAGATTCCCTACACACTTATTAGTTGGGGTGGACCTGGTCCATCACCCTGACAACCTACCACAATTTGCCAAGATGTTAACCATTTGTTGTCCATACTGTGCCATTAAGTGCATGTACATAACAAACTCCAACATTTAACTCAAGAACAGCGCTCCCAGGGAAAGCCACCTCAGATGCCGTGGTCATAATTGACCAGGGCAAATTTGAGATTCTTGGCAAATACATTTTGTACAAAATTATTTGGGCTGTCTGCCAAACGTCAAGGCGATCTCTATAAGACGGGAACCTAACACTAAATACTACTTGTTATGTGCTATAATGGCCACCATAAAATTCAGGGAGTGCAGGTTCCACATGCATGCTGGGTCCACTCTGCTTTTTACCATTTTTGGTGCCTGGATTTAATGGAGGCCGTTATGGCACAAAAAATGGTAAAAAGCAGAGTGGATTCAGCATGCATGTGGAACCTACACTCCCTGAATTTTATGGTGGCCATTATAGCACATAACAGGTAGTATTTAGTGTTAGGTTTCCGTCTTACAGAGATCGCCTTGACGTTTGCAGACGGGCCCAAATAATTTTGTACAAAATGTATTTGCCAAGAATCTCAAATTTGTAAAATAAGCATAGCATTAGCATCAGAATGTTTTCTATAACTATGGCATTATTGTACTTTATTTGTGTTTGTAGAGTGCTGTTGCATCGTCTTTTTTTCTTTGTCTATTGGGTTTTTGTTATGGCACAGCATACTGCAGTATTTGGTCTCCATTTTTGCTGTAATCTGCAACAGAGGCTCCTAGCAAAACTTTCTGACTTTGCTATGGGGCCAGTGGCGTACCTACTATGGAGGCAGACCACAAAATACAATAGGATCCAGAGTGATCTGGTCAGTACTGGGTTTTTTCTGCTTCCCAGCTTAAATGGAACCTGTCATCAACTTTATGCTGATCTTACTTAGGGCCACATAAAATAGTGACATAAATACTGATTTCAGCAGTATGTCACTCATGAGTTAAAAGCAAGTGGTTGCCGAGAACCAGCATCATAATCATTGCAGCCCAGGCCTTGAAAAGAGTCAAATCTACTTGAGAAGAGTCCTGGTTATTATAATCTCCTGCTCTCCCGCCATCTGCTGATGATTGGCAGTTGTCTCCTAGAGAGAAAGCGAGAAAACTACGGTAGGTAGAAGACTGTCAGTCATCAGCAGGTGGGCAGGAGAGCAGGAAGTCATTAATAACCAGGACTCTTCTCAAGTGGCCGTGACTCTTTTCCAGCCTCAGTCTGCAATGATTGTGATGTTGGTTCTCGGCAACCACTTACTTTTAACTTTTAAATGGCAGACCGCTGAAATCAACTCACCTGTCTCTACTTTATACTGCCGCTAGTATGGGCAACATAAAGTTGATGACAGGTTCCCTTTAAATGCTCTGCATTTTCTAGTAGCCACCACCAGGTGGAGCTCAGAGCAGAGTTCTATCATGTACTGAAGGGAAGCGGGAGATTTAGATCTGTATGGAGAAGATTTATTTATGCCAATTGTCAATGCATTAAGAAACGTGGTGTTCAGAATGAGTGCCATCAGGGGTGGATTGGCCATTGACTCTACAGAGAGAAATCCTAGTGGGACTGTCGGGTTATGACATCATGAGCCACAGTGCCCCCAAAAACTATTCAGTGGGCCTGCGTGTCACTGATGACCTGTAAGCCAGTCTATAGTAAGTGTAGGGAATTAATAGTAGTGTTTCATATATCACTGCTTCATATATCACTGTTTGGCTGTATGTACAATTCTGGTGCTCCATATATCACTATAGAGCCCTATATATAGTGATGTGATCCTTGTCTCACTATAGGACATGTTTATGTAATGACTGGGCTCCTCATATAGGGCTGTATATGATAGTCCTCTATATTTGACTATATAGCTGGAAATAAGAGTAAGGGAGCTCTGTTCCATTATCTTAAAGGATATGTACACCTTCAGGGGCATTTGCATTTTACCCAATTTGGGCTAATAATCATTTTTTAAATTGGTCTTTATTAAAAATGCTCAGCCGTTTCTGAGATACAGGGTTAAAAATCAGTCTGAAAGCTGTCATTTTCTGTTTTCTTTGAATCCTGTCTCATGTGTAGCTCTTATCTCTGATCTCCTGACATCATAAACATTTATTTAAAGGGCTTCTGTCACTCCACTAAAGTGATTTTTTTTTTTTGGGCTAGTGAAATTAGTTATATTGCGATATATGACAATATAATTGTGTTACTTACTTTGATCCAGCAGTTTCTGCAAAAAACGAAGTTTTATCATATGTAAATTCGGTCTCTAACAGCAAGTAGGGCGGCTACTTGCTGCTTGCTGTTGCAGAAATCCGCCCCCTCGTCGTGTTGATTGACAGGGCCAGCCGGGATCTCCTCCTCCGGCCAGCCCTGTCGGCATTTCAAAAATCGCGCGCCTCTGTTGATTCGGCGCAGGCGCTCTGAGATGAGGAGGCTCGTCTCCTCAGAACTCCCTCAGTGCGCCTGCGCCGATGACATCACCGAAATAGAAGACGTCATCGGCGCAGGCGCACTGAGGGGTTAGGTCATGTGATATTTTTATAGAGCCGGTCGATATGAACGCGGCGATACCAAATATGTACACTTTTTTTATTTATGTAAGTTTTACACAATAACAGCTTTTTTAAAACCAAAAAAATTATGTTTTAGTGTCTCCATATTCTGAACCATAGTTTTTTTATTTTTTGGGCGATTGTCTCAGGTAGGAGCTCATTTTTTGCAGGGGTGACGGTTAGATTGGTACTATTTTGGCGACATGCTGTGACTGCAACACGACAGTAGCAAAAAATCCATCCAAGATGGATTTGTCTGCAGCAGCAGCATGTTGCATGCCGCGGTGCGACACCATAGACTATCATTATAAAAATTGTCGTGCAACATTGGTGCGACAAAATGTCGCGTGACACATATTGCAGTGTAGTTATGCCCTATGTGTTGTGCGACACATGTTGTCGTGTAGCCCTATACTTAGTTCTTTTACATGGGCAAATAACAAGCACGATGACTAATAAAAGCCAATCTTGAACAAGACTAGCCATTATATTTAGCAATAATTGATTGTTGGCGAGACCGCTCGTCTTTCCTTCCCTCATCCCTTGTCCATTGAGACACTTGCTTACTCTGGTGGATGCACTGCAGAACACCTATGACTTTTATTTTATTTTTACTAATGTGAATTTTTTGGTTTTTATCATCGTCTCTGTGTTCAGAATAAATCACAGTATGTTCTATATTCAGAGTTTTTCACGCAGCTCTTGCTCCATGGAAGTGAATGGGGCTTGTTTGAAAATCGGAATACGTAGATTGTTATTCTTCAGTTTTCCTGAGAGAAAACGTGAGAAAAAAGCATGCAATCCGGATGGAAAAAACGCACACACAGAATGCAATCGCAGAAAAAACTGACTGAACGTGTATGCAAAACCCTCAGTTTTTCCTAAATAGATGTGAAAGAGGCCATTATAGGGGATGCAGTCAGCAGTGACAGGATAACTTTTGCAGATCATTCACTAACTGGTCATGGTTACAGTGACCATAGAAACATAGAATGTGTCGGCAGATAAGAACCATTTGGCCCATCTAGTCTGCCCAATATATCTGAATCCTATGAATAGCCCCTGGTCCTATCTTATATGAAGGATAGCCTTATGCCTATCCCATGCGTGCTTAAACTCCTTCACTGTATTTGCAGCTACCACTTGTGCAGGAAGGCTATTCCATGCATCCACTACTCTCTCAGTAAAGTAATACTTCCTGATATTACATTTAAACCTTTGCCCCTCTAATTTAAAACTGTGTCCTCTTGTGGTAGTTTTTCTTCTTTTAAATATGCTCTCCTCCTTTACCGAGTTGATTCCCTTTATGTATTTAAAAGTTTCTATCATATCCCCTTGGTCTCGTCTTTCTTCCAAGCTATACATATTAAGGTCCTTTAACCTTTCCTGGTAAGTTTTATCCTACAATCCATGTACTAGTTTAGTAGCTCTTCTCTAAACTCTCTCTAGAGTATCTATATCCTTCTGGAGATATGGCCTCCAGTACTGCGCACAATACTCCAAGTGAGGTCTCACCAGTGTTCTGTACAGCGGCATAAGCACTTCACTCTTTCTACTGCTTATACCTCTCCCTATACATCCAAGCATTCTGCTGGCATTTCGTGCTGCTTTATTACATTGTCTTCCCACCTTTAAGTCTTCTGAAATAATTACTTCTAAATCCCTTTCCTCAGATACTGAGGTTAGGACTGTGTCAAATATTCTATATTCTGCCCTTGGGTTTTTACGCCCCAGGTGCATTATCTTGCACTTATCCACATTAAATTTCAGTTGCCAGAGTTCTGACCATTCTTCTAGTTTTCCTAAATCCTTTTCCATTTGGCGTTTCCCTCCAGGAACATCAACCCTGTTACATATCTTTGTGTCATCAGCAGTGCAGTTTCTAGGTAAAATTTCTCTCAGGGCGAGTGTCAAAAAAACTCCCCCCCCCCTCACAACTGCTCGATGAAATTAGTGTCTCCCCATTGTAAAAAATGTGGAACCACATTGCACGGACGGTCACAGTGACGCACCCAGTGACCCCACAGACTCAGGCTCTCACTCACAGCAGGCTTCTTCTCAGCACTGCTCCGGGCGGGCGGTAACAGGCAGGCAGTGTGGGCGGCGGTGCTCACCTCACTCACTGTACGTCACGCAGTGCGTGAGGTACAGTGAGTGAGCGCCGCCGCCCGCACTGCCTGCCTGTGGGGGGACATTATTTTTAATAAGGATCACTATGGACATTATTTAGAATGGAGGCTGCTGTGGATGTCATTATAACTGTATAATGTCTGATAGGCCTAGTCCTGAGTTATATTACCCTGCCCTGTATAATAATGTACCCTGATACCCCTTAGTTATATTACTCCAGCGGGGTAATATAACTAAGGGGTATCAGGGATGGGTACATTATTATACAGTGCATGGGCAGGGTAATATAACTCAGCTCAGGACTAGGCCTATCAGACACTATACAGTTATAATGAGTAATGACACCAACAGCAGCCTCCATTCTAAATAATGTCCATAGTGATCCTTATTAAACTTAATGTCCCCCACAGTGACAGTGGCCCCCATTTTCATGTCTCCCACAGTGGCCCCCCATTGTAATTAATTCCCCCCATTGTAATTAATGCCCCCCCCCCCCATTGTAATAACCCCCATCCCCCCATTGTAATTAATGCCCCCCCAGACCATCACTCGCCTCACAGCAGGCATCAGCACTGCTCAGGGGCTCAGGGCGGGCGGTAACAGGCAGGCAGTGCGGCGCTCACTCATGTCACGCGCCTGCGCCACCTAGTGGGAGGATCAGGCGCGTGACGTCAGTAAGTGCCGCCCGCACTGTCTGAAGAGTGAGAGGACTCGGCACTCGGGCGCAGGTCAGAAGAGATGTCAGAGGGAGGGAGCCAGGGCGCACGGCCGAGAAACGACAAGAGGGCGTCCCTGCTGGCGCCCCCCTTCTGACCAGGGCCGGTGCAAGGATTTTTGCCGCCCCCCCCCCCCCTTATCAGATCTGGAATTGCGGACCCGGATCCGCAATTCCGATCCTGAAAAAAAATAGTACATGTCCTATTCTTGTCCCCAATAACGGACAAGAATAGGCATATTCTCTTAGTGCCGGCAATGTGCGGTCCGCAAAATGTAGTATTAATAACTAAACAATTAAATAATACACATATTGCATTGTCTACTTACCACCAGGACAATTAGATGATCTGGTCTCTGGCTGCAGTCTGGCTCTTGGTCTGGCTCTGCGGACTCCCTTGTCACTCTCTTCTCCCCCCCTCCCTTGTCACTCTCTTCTCCCCCCCTCCCTTGTCACTCTCTTCTCCCCCCTCCCTTGTCACTCTTCTTCTCCCCCCTCCCTTGTCACTCTCTTCTCCCCCCTCCCTTGTCACTCTCTTCTCCCCCCTCCCTTGTCACTCTCTTCTCCCCCTCCCTTGTCACTCTCATTCTACTCCCCCCACCCCCCTTGTCACTCTCATTCTACTCCCCCCACCCCCTTTGTCACTCTCATTCTATCTACACCCCCCACCCCCTTGTCACTCTCCTTCTACCCCCCCCCCCCTTGTCACTCTCATTCTACTCCCCCCCCACCTTGTCACTCTCATTCTACTCCCCCCCCCACCTTGTCACTCTCATTCTACTCCCCCCACCCCCTTGTCACTCTCATTCTACTCCCCCCACCCCCCTTGTCACTCTCATTCTATCTACACCCCCACCCCCTTGTCACTCTCCTTCTACTCCCCCCCACCTTGTCACTCTCATTCTACTCCCCCCCACCTTGTCACTCTCATTCTACTCCCCCCACCCCCCTTGTCACTCTCATTCTACTCCCCCCCCACCCCCCTTGTCACTCTCATTCTACTCCCCCCCCACCCCCCTTGTCACTCTCATTCTATCTACACCCCCACCCCCTTGTCACTCTCATTCTACTCGCCCCCCCTTGTCACTCTCATTCTGCTCCCCCCCCCCACCTTGTCACTCTCATTCTACTCCCCCCCCCCCTGTCACTCACATTTCCTCCCCCTTGTCAATGTCACCTCTAATGTAGCGTGGCCGAGCTCTGTTCGCTCCGCGGTACAGGAGCTTTTGTTTCCTGTACCCGGCTGACAGGAAGTGCTCACTTAGTGTGCACTTCCTTTCAGTCTGGCCGGGTACAGGAAACAAATGCTCCTGTACCCCGGGCCGGACCGAACAGAGCTCGGCCACGCTACATTAACAACTCAGCAGTCTGCAGCACAGGCAGGCTGCGCAGCATTGAGCCGGCCGCTCAGGAGGCTCAGCATGAGGGGCGGCCGGCCGGCGGCGGCGGCAACCTTTACCTATATAACCAATTTTTTTTTTATTTTTTATTTTTTTACTTCAACGGGCGCCCCTGCTTCTGACAGCGCCCCGGGCGGCCGCCCGTCCCCGCCCGCCCCTAGAAACGGCCCTGGTCATCAGCAAAAAGACAAACCTTACCATCGAGGCCTTTTGCAATATCACTTATGAAGATATTAAACAAAATTGGTCCCAGTACAGATCCCTGTGGAACCCCACTGGTAACATGACCTTGTTTTGAATGTTCTCCATTGACTACAACCCTCTGTTGTCTGTCACTCAGCCACTGCCTAATCCACTCAACAATATGGGAGTCCATGCTCAATGACTGCAGTTTATTGATAAGTCTTCTGTGTGGGACAGTGTCAAAAGCCTTACTAAAATCTAGATATGCAATGTCTACTGCACCTCCACCGTCTATTATTTTAGTCACCCAGTCAAAAAAATCTATAAGATTTGTTTGACATGATCTCCCTGAAGTAAACCCATGCTGTTTTTCATCTTGCCATCCATGGGATTTTAGATGTTCCACAATCCTATCCTTTAATAGGGTTTCCATTATTTGCCTACTATTGATGTCAGACTCACTGGTCTATAGTTGCTCGATTCCTCCCTACTACCTTTCTTGTGAATGGGCACGACATTTGCCAATTTCCAATCTTCCGGGACGACTCCTGTTACTAATGATTGGTTAACTAAATCTGTTAATGGTTTTGCCAGCTCACCACTAAGCTCTTTTAATAATTTTGGGTGTATCTCATCAGGCCCCTGTGACTTATTTGTCTTCACTTTAGACAGCAAACTTAGAACATCTTCCTCTGTAAAGACACATGCATCAAACGATATATTAGTCATCCTTTCTAGTGGAGGTCCTTCTCCTTTTTCTTTTGTAAAAACTGAACAGAAGTATTCATTAAGGCAGTCGGCTAGCCCTTTATTCTCTTCTACATACCTCCCGTCCTTTATTTTTAATTTAGTTATTCCTTGTTTTAATTTCCTTTTTTCATTTATATATCTGAAGAATGTCTTATCCCCTTTTTTCATAGACTGAGCTAGTTTTTCTTCTGCCTGAGCTTTAGAAGTTCTTATAACTTGCTTGGCCTCTTTCTGCCTAATCTTGTAGATTTCCTTATCTTCATTGCTCTGGGTTTTTTTATAATTACAAAATGCTAGCTTTTTATTTTTAATGATTTGGGCCACTTCTGCTGAGTACCACAGTGGTCTCTTCCTTTTTTTGCTTTTATTGACAAGTCTAATGCAATTTTCTGTTGCCTTCAATAATGCACCTTTTAAGTAGTCCCATTTCTCCTGGACTCCATGTAATCCGTTCCAGTCTGATAAGGACTCATTTATGACTAATTTCATTTTTGAAAAGTCTGGTTTTCTAAAATCTAAAACTTTTGTTTTTGTGTGGTGGGACTCTTTCACAGTTCTTATATTAAACCACACTGACTGGTGATCACTAGATCCCAAGGTTTCGCCTACAATGACATCATATACCGAATCCCCATTTGTGAATACCAAATCCAAAATGGCCTCCCTCCGGGTTGGCTCCTCAACCATTTGTTGTAGGGATAACCCCAGTAGGGAATTTAGAATATCTGTACTCCTGGTAGAACTTGCTATTTTGGTTTTCCAGTTTATATCTGGAAGATTGAAATCTCCCATGATGATAACTTCTCCTTTCATTGTCATTTTAGCTATTTCTTCAACTAGTAGATCATCTAGTTCTTTAACTTGACCAGGTGGTCTATATATCACACCTACACGAGTTACTGCATGATTAGCAAACTGCAACGTAACCCAAACTGACTCTATGTTAGAAGCGATCGCTCATGTGATTATCACCCCGTGTAAAAGACCCTTTAGTTACATTCAGGATTTCACCATCTGGAGGTAAACAGGAATGTTTCTATTCACTGACAATATATGATAAACATGAGCAAATTCTCACTGCAAGATGATAAGGTGTCAGCGCCCCCCTTGTACCATTCTAGACATGTTGCGCTGTGAAGCATTGTCATCTGCTTTCATAATGTATGTTTTTGTAACTTAAAAATTAATAAAAAGTATTTTAAAAGAATAGATATGTTGCGCTGTACCTGGATAAGATTATATTACACTATGTTGTACATTTCTACATTGCTTTATTATTTTGATACCTCTCCTGAGCTTACAGTATGCAAATTACATGTATTTTTTTTAGATTCCTGGAATATTTAGCAAGTCCTACTCTTGTGAACATTATTTGGTTATCGAGAAAAAGGAAATTCAGCAGCTCTCATCTGCCCCTCCTTCAGCTGTGAGCACGGACGGCCCGTGTCAGGTAACGGGCAGCAAATGCGAAAAGAGGTTGAAAGAAATCCAGCTCCACTTGAATAAAGGAATGTAGATTTATTTTGCTTGCGGTAAAAACTCATCCATGAATTACAAAAATAGCAGTCTTGTCTAAGCTTTTCGGGCTACCAGAGAATCGGAATTGTCTCTGGTAGCCCGAAAAGCTTAGACAAGACTGCTATTTTTGTAATTCATGGATGAGTTTTTACCGCAAGCAAAATAAATCTACATTCCTTTATTCAAGTGGAGCTGGATTTCTTTCAACCTCTTTTCGCATTATTTGGTTATCCAACCACTACTAAACATAACAGCCTATTCCATTAAATAAAGTTACCACTAGATGGCAAAGTAAGCTGTAAAAGTGCAATGGGGAACTTGGGGAAGATATACTAAAACTAGTTTCACACGTCCGCATTTAATTCTGTCAGGCTGTTCCGGTAGACAATGCAGCGGTTTGTGTCCAGCCGATCCTCCACATTGTCTGCCGGAATGAGCATGGATCTCCGCCGGACCCTATTGTGCTTAATGGGTCCGGCGGGCATTCCGACAGCATCTGGCAATGCCCGACCTGGAGAATTCCGTCAGGCTGTTCTGTGCTGAAATAGCCTGCCCGAATTCACACCGCAGGTGCGAAACTAGACTAACCCTGTAGCTGGTGCTTGTTGGTGGATTAGGCATATGCACCAAATATAAGACATCTTTGCGCCATTTTTAAGGTGAATTGCGCCATGCCTGGCAGTTTTCATTTACTAAGGGGTGGCCGGATGTTTTGCGGGCAGGCTTACACATTTAGCCTGACGTTTCATTGCAACTTTTTGACAAAAAGTCACAAACAATGTTGCAAACTGATGGAACCTTTGTGGTGTAAAAACTGACAAAACAGATTAGGCTTTAGATTAAAAAGTCCTTAGGTATTTAGTGCAATAAATTTAACAAACAGTTTGTGACAGTGTAAATTTGTCGCCCAAAAAACAACAACTTCAAACCAGCTTGGCACTCCTTAAAAAAAGATAGACCAAAAAGTAGCCTATTGATACATTACCCCCTAGTTATTGTCACGCTCGTGTGTGGGAGGAAAAAACTGCACCAAACATAGGCGGGAAAGGGAATACTGGAATATGGCCTGGAAACTAGGGAAGGAAGATGGACACCTCCTAGAGGAAACCCTAACTCCAGTCTTGACAGACTACCAGTATGAACAGACCCCAACGCTAGAAAGTTCATACACCGGATACCTAGAATCCTATCTTACCCTATAGGACCCTGGAACTAATGTCAGGACTGAGTCTACCTGTTCCTCCAAAGGGAAGGATGAACAGGAGTTTCCCTAAGGCCTAATGACAAACAGGGAAAGGCAACACACACATATTTAAATATATAAACAAAATACAAAAGGGAAAGGAAACACTTATCTTCAATGTAGCTTTAGTAGCACCAGGAACTCAGCTAAGAACCAAACACAAGCTAACCATAAGTCCAACAGAAGCTATAAACCGCATAGCATAGTGGGAAAAACAACAATAAATAGAGAAGATTAAATGACCACAATAGCCACACCTGGGGATAGAAGGTGCGACAAGCACCAGAAACAACACAGACGTAATTTGATCCAAAAGGAAAACATGTCAGATCAAACCACGTGTTGCCAGTCTCACCGATCTCCTGCCACCTGTCGCGGGAACGTCCGTATGTCTCAGTACATCCGTGATGGTTATATTGCAAGCTGTGCCTGGTTCACCATTATCACAACTTCCTAGCTTCATTCTGCACCAATATGAAGGGCACCCCTCACAGAAAATGAACCAGTACAAGTACATCTAGCAGCACGTCCCTGGGGAACAACTGCATTAGTCTAAGGCCTATGAGAGGGATCGGTAACCCTGAAACACCCTGGCAGAAATAACATTTTAATCATCATCTTGGGGCCTAGGCACCTTCCCTGCACTAGTCAGTACCACGAAGCCCTGGGTCGCTGCATCCTTTCTCTGAAATACAAGCCAGCAAGGTAAATATAAAAAAACAAATTCAGCAAACTAAAATTATGACAGCCTAAAAGGACTACAAGTCCCAGGATACACTGATACAGCACAACAGACAACACAACAGGTACTAAATGTGAAATGAAATGCACAGGACATAAGCTATCCCCAGCAACCTGAGAAGACAAAAGCCTGGACATATAAAGGCTGAGCAATCAACAGCTGACTATATATTGGCGTATTTATTGGCGAAAGTCTCAGCTTTTAATATCTTCATTTGTGTCAGTGTTATATCTGTTTGGTGCATTCTTTCTCTGTGTTTCATATGATTGCTACATTCTGTGTAGTTTGCTCTTGTGGTGCATGTGGACCGCGCCGACATCCTCCATTGTATGCATATTTTGCTGGGGTTAGTCGATTTCTGCGGTCCACATGCGGTCGGGTTGCTCCCCCTAATTGAGGACACGCCACTGTGTCAGGGGTTGAGCAGCTCCTCCAAAATTGCCACTATAATATTATTATTTTTTTTAATTTTTTTTTTTTTTTGTTTCTGCCTTGTTAGATTTGAGTGTGTTTGCCTTTACCTGGCATTCAAACACTCTTTTGCACCTGGTAACCTCCATCACATGGTCTGGTGTGGGTGTGGCTCGCAGCCTGGCTTCATTCACATAGTACTACCGCAGTATACATGCTGGGCGTTTGTGGGAAGCTTGGCTGCGAGCTGAATTATATCACCCCCAGACCGTGTTCACACCATAGTTAGAGCAGCGGTTAGGACCCCTTGCCATGCTGAGAGCCGTGACGTGGTGCATGATGGGCTCCGATATATCCATCCCTGGTATATATTGGCGAAAGTCTCAGCTTTTAATATCTTCATTTGTGTCTTGCCAGCATAGTCAGTGTTATATCTGTTTGGTGCATTCTTTCTCTGTGTTTCATATGATTGCTACATTCTGTGTAGTTTGCTCTTGTGGTGCATGTGGACCGCGCCGACATCCTCCATTGTATGCATATTTTGCTGGGGTTAGTCGATTTCTGCGGTCCACATGCGGTCGGGTTGCTCCCCCTAATTGAGGACACGCCACTGTGTCAGGGGTTGAGCAGCTCCTCCAAAATTGCCACTATAATTTTTTTGTTTTTTGGTTTCTGCCTTGTTAGATTTGAGTGTGTCTGCCTTTACCTGGCATTCAAACACTCCTTTGCACCTGGTAACCTCCATCACATGGTCTGGTGTGGGTGTGGCTCGCGGCCTGGCTTCATTCACATCGCACAACCGCAGCATTCATGCTGGGCGTTTGTGGGAAGCTTTGCTGCGAGCTGAATTATATCACCCCCAGACCGTGTTCACACCATAGTTAGAGCAGCGGTTAGGACCCCTTGCCATGCTGAGAGCCGTGACGTGGTGCATGATGGGCTCCGATATATCCATCACTGGTATATATTGGCGAAAGTCTCAGCTTTTAATATCTTCATTTGTGTCTTGCCAGCATAGTCAGTGTTATATCTGTTTGGTGCATTCTTTCTCTGTGTTTCAAAGTTAACCAGGACTAGATAGGCAATAACCTAACCTGGACCCAGTAATGCTGGCAAATAGGCAAACATGAGACAACAGGGAAATGGTGCTAGCTACACACTGTCAGTAGGAGAGAGGTGACTAGGGTACAGCATGGAGAAGGTCCAAGTGTTTGCTGCTGCACCTTTGAGCCCGTGTATTATGGTTGGCCATTATCTATTACTAGATTAGGACCAGCACACACATGCAGTTATTAAACTATTGACACCAATGTTTGATGGCTTTATATTCATGTTTATAATGTCTGATATTACCGCTCCAACTACCATTGGAGAAAATGAAGCCATCCTGCCAGACCGCACACAACCTATGGAGAGGTGCGGTGCTGTTTTTGAACAAAGAGTCCTTTACCTACCATTCCCATCACAATTGGCTTTTTAACCCGTAGAGTAAGAATGCTTCATGTTTAAAGTGGCATTCCCATCTGGCATATCTATAGGAATTAATGAATGGCACCTCTGGAGCCTGCCCCTACCTTAAAGGGCATCTGTCAGCAGTTTTGTACCTATGACACCAGCTGACCTGTTAGATGTTCACTTGGCAGCTGAAGGTATCTGTGTTGGTCCCATGTTCATATTTGCCTGCATTGCTGAGAAAAATGATGTTCTAATATATACAAATGAGCCTCTAGGAGCAACGGGGGCGTGTCCTTTTGATATGCCATAAATGGACAACCCCGTTAATCTTTGAGAGATAGATTCCCTCTAAAAAATGGAATAGATCCCAGCTGAAACAATGAAGAATATCCTAATACCCTGCCATGGCACAGGGGTCCGATAGAGAGGTCATAAAACATACCGTAATCAGACCATATATATATATATATATATATATATATATATATATATATATATCAAACAAAAATAAAGTAGCAGCACTAAGACTGAGTGAACAGGTGAATGTGTGAACAGGGTCAAATACATGATGCAAATACTTACTAATAAGCAGTGAAGAAGCTCTTAGCGCATATTATTGATCAAAAATATGTCGGGCCCATCTACCAGACGACAAGGTAGCTTCTTATCAGGTAGGACCTACTCTAACACGGAGGGTCCAGCTCCATTGTTGCTGTGATTAAAAGCACCAAGGGGTGGGGGATGGGCGGGGAGTGCTAAGTTCCAAAGAGGATGCCTAGTCCTCTATAATATACATATAAGCAAATACACACATATACACACATGCCACTGCATTGAACAAAGTGGGGGATTCAGATTTACTGCCTGCATTTTCTTTTACCATCTCACTTGCTTTGTACAAAATCGACATTTTAAACATTTTATATTTCCCTTGAGAAGCATTTTATAGGGTAAGAGCAGCGTGGCTCCATTTACAAACTGCAGGAAGTGCTGAGGGAAGCAATGTGGTGTAGACGCGTCAGGTGGACCACCGTGCATTATTCTAATACAGAATCAGGAGATCAGGTTTTCCATAAACCATAAGCAGATGATTAAATATGTATTCAGGTCACACAAAGATCACGACCTTCAGTGAAATATCTCACTGACAGAACATCACGGGGAAAGCTTTTCTCTGTTTTGCAAAACTTTTTCATAAAGACATGTCAGAAATATTAATCACGAACTGGTAGAGACGGTGATGGCTAAAAAAAGGAGAACCAACAATCTTCTGCATGTGTAGTGTTTTTAGAAAAATCACAGAATAGAGCGGCCTTACTGGGAGGAAATGCTCAAACCCCAAACAATGTGGCGTGTTTATAACTGGGGGAGCAATTCCTCCGCATGTGATCCGTTGCTAATGACAATCCCCAGCAAAAATACATACAATGGAGGATGCCGGCAGCGGACCACAAGTACCACAAAAACATCCTACACAAGATCGGATAATGTGTGGATGAAAATATAAAAGTGAATAGATCACTGCAAATGGTGCACCACACCCTCCACTCATCTTACTACTGAGGTATGTGGGAGTTTGGCTGTGAGTCGGACCTTGGCACCTATCGGACAGTGTTCACACACTATAGGTAGGCTAGCGGTAGGTCCCGCGATACACAGATACCTTGGCGGGGTGCGCGGGCTCCGATATGTTCCTGACAGGAATATATTTGCTAAAATCTCATTTTTTAACATCAGTGTGAGGGTTTAGCCTTGTATTGTCAGTTGCATATTAGTGTGGTGCACTATTTGCAGTGATTTGTGTAGTGTTTTTAGACATTAAGGCTGCATTACACCAACAGATTATCTGACCAAAAAAGTTGTAAAACAAAAGATCTGTGTGTGTAATTGGCCATCTGACCAATGAATGGTCAGAGAAGTTCCATGGATTTATAAAGACCTCCAGACTAAGGTCTGTATTACACAAACAGATTATCTGACAGATTTTCTGACCAATCATTGGCCAATTACACACACAGATCTTTTGTTATACACACCAACTATTGGTCATTGGACAGGTATTAGTAAGATAATCTGTTGGTGTAAAACCGGCCTAATGCAGTGAGTGCACATGTATTTTATGGCCATTTAAGGGGGTTTCCCCTACTTACTGTATTACTGGTACTGTATATATGTAATGCACTTGGTTCTGGTGCTCTATTTATGTAATGGGCTTGGCTCTGGTGCTGTATTTATGTAATGGGCTTGGCTCTGGTGCTGTATTTATGTAATGGGCTTGGCTCTGGTGCTGTATTTATGTAATGGGCTTGGCTCTGGTGCTGTATTTATTTTAGGAACTTGCTTCTGATGCAAGATCTATGTTATGTGCTTGGTTCTGATGCTTTATTTATGTTACAAGATTTGTTCTGGTGCTGTATTTATGTTATGTTCTGGTGCTGTATTTAGGTTATAAGCTTGCTTCTGAGGCTATGCTTATGGTAAAAGCTTGTTTCTGGTGCTGTATGTATAAGTCTGGTTCTGAGGCTGTATTTATGTTATAAACTTGGATCTGCTGCTGCATTGGTGACCCACTTTGTCCATTCATTGACTAAGGCCTCCTGCATGTGAAAGTGTGCGCCCCGTGGTCGTGCTTATGTCAGGCCTCTCTTCTCCACACTAGTCTTCTCTAGAGGAGCAACAAACACTTGTGTCGCTACGCAAGTGTAGGCAGAATATGTGAGCACTAGAGCCCTCCATCTCCCTACGCTGGTGGAGCGACAAATACATGTGTTGCTCCGCCAGTGCAGGGAGAATTTAAGGGTTTAAAAAGAACCCATTTTTGATATCCAACTTAAAAAAACAATTTAAAAAAAAAGAAACAAAGACAAAAAGATTTTTAAAAACATATAACATTTATTAATAACATAAAATTTTTCAGAAAAAATAAATAAATAAACAATATTTACAGTTGCCTAAAACAGGCCTGGGGGTACTAGAAGAGTGGGGGGTGACGGGCATTGCGCGGGTTGGGACCCCTCTGTCCTGTTGCTGTTCTGCCACTGTGGACAAATAAGTGCAAGTGCAACAGTGGGAGTATTTAAAGTGGAGGATGGGGCAGGAGATGGAGTTTGCCGAGCTAGGGAAGAGGGAGTAGTGAAAGGTTGGAGGATAGTAATGAGGAGGAGAAGGAAAAGAAGGTTGAGAAAATATGTTAGAGTGTTAACAGGCACTCAATCATCTGGGACTGCGTTGAGGATTTGTGACGGTCACGTACACTACACACAGGGGGGAGGATAGTGACCACTGCGCTCCACCCTCACCCCTGGCCCTGCCTACTTGCCTCGCAAGTCCTAATGACAGGGGACAACTAGGATACGTGCTGGAAAGACAGACAAGACAAATAACGGACACAAGAGAGCTATGTAGTACAAAGGGTTAAGCAAAGAATGGTCAGGAGAAGCCGGGGTCAAAAACCAGGAGAGTAGAGAAGTACTAGAGGAGTCTGCAAAGAGTAGTCAGGTAGGAGCTGAGGTCACAATACCAGGACGGATGCGCAGTACAGGAGGAGCAGGCAAAGGATCATCAGGGAACAGGATCAGGTGAGTATTCAGTAGTCCAACAAATAGCCAGGAACCTAGAATTAACAGGCAACCTGTGGCCAGCAGGCTGCCTGTATTTATAGTGTGGAGTGAGGGTCATGTGACGTGGCCAGCGTCACATGACCGACAGACAGACAAGTCGAGCACCGAGTGATCAGCTCGGCGCTCAAGGCAGACCTAGGAGCAGGGAGCCTCCCAGCTAGCAAAGCCGCCCTGGGAACGAGGCCAAACACAGAACCTCGCTCCCGAAGCTAAGCAGCAGGTCTGCGGCTGATGGGAGACCGAGTGCGCCTTTGGCGCCCGTGACAATATTCACGTTTTAATACATCAATATAACATGTAAATAAGCAATTAAATCAAATTACCACAAATAGTAAAAAATAAAAAAATATTATATTGTTAAAAAGATAAAAAAACTTAATTACATCAAAAATGTATATGGCAATTAATCAACTGTCAATCATGTATACTCTTTCATAATCCTTACTCAAATATAAACATGATGCACAGTTTATGAGGTTTATACATAATTATGCACAATAAAAATATCAATGAAATTAAATAATGTCCAGGAATAAATAATGATGTTACTCAATTCAAAAGAAAAAAAATAATAAATAATAAAATAAGTCCAATAAATCCCAATGATTTCGTTTAATCATGATTCAATGTCATTATACATCAATGTCCATGATTGTGAGCAATTGATTAAAATGCTTTAGTCTAAGTAGTGTATAAAATTTCATTTAAGAATCAGTTCTCATGATTTATCGATATATTTGTTATTTTTATTTGTTTATAATTATCCTTTTCGGGGTACAGATAAGATTGCACAAAGTAATACTTCTTTTAGAAAAATATATAAATGAAAAGTACTCAGTCACAGACTCTCAAGGCTGAAACATACAAAACGCGCTGAAAGCGCACCAAAAACGCAAGTGCGTATTTTGTTATATATCCCCACTATGAGTTAATTAATATGGAACTGTTAAAAAGATGTCTCAACAAATGATATATTATGAACGTTGATGTTTTTTGTGGGGATTAAGAAGTTATTGGGTACACACTATGTGTTTTATTTTATATATATATTATCTATTTACTTAAGAATGATAAATTTATGGTTACGCGACACATACATGTGAAATCAAGGATCCATGCCATCTTTTTGTTGGAGAAGTTTTGGGTCCTCATAAAAAAATCACATATAAAAAGCTGAGGTTTATGGATTACTAGTAAGAGCCACTGAAGAAGGAGCCGGTATTTTATTTATTTATTTTATGCACTTATATAGCGCTACTATATTCCGCAGCCCTTTACAGACATCAGCATCACACTGTCCCAATGGGGCTCACAATCTAAGTTCCCTATCAGTATGTTTTTGGAGTGTGGGAGGAAACCGGAGTACCCGGAGGAAACCCACGCAACCACAGGGAGAACATACAAACTCCATGCAGATGTTGTCCTTGGTAGCTCTGAAACACGTATAGTGTAAATTACAGTAATCCAAAGGATATCCCTGGTATCATCCCAGCCACGATACATGAGAGCCGAATCAAATCGCTGGATACAGAGTCTAAAACAAAGTATCGAGCAGCGCGCTGCATCAGAGGGTAAGCGGGAGGCCTGAACACGTGGGACGCCACGTGGAACGCCAAGCCAAGCCAGAGCATGGGCAGACACACGGGGAACCAGGTGATACAGTTGATAGCAATATACAAGTGCAAGCAAACAAGACATCGATGCAAAACAAAGGAAAGTTATGTATATGAATACTGGTAATATCTACTCTAGCTATCAAATATAACGGCATATGGGCAATTTATATAAATAAGAAATGTACGGTATTCACATTTAAAAGAGGAAATATCTGTACCCCGAAAAGGATAATTATAAACAATAAAAAATAACAAATATATCGCTAAATCATGAACACTGATTCTTAAAAGAAATTTTATACACTACTTGGACCAAAACATTAGCATCAATTGCTCACACTCATGGACATTGATCTTTTTATCTTTTCTATTTTTTATTTTTTACTATTTGTGGTCATTTGATTTAATTGCTTATTTACATGTTATATTAATGTATTAAAACATGAATCTCCAACACTGCCTGTTAACACTCTATAACATAATTGATATCCAAGAGCTGTGGGGCAGACCTATAACACTGCACCTAAATACCAGAAATTAAGACGGGTGAGCCACTATATTTTATTTTTATTCCTAGGGTGAGAAAATAGCTTTGGGGTTTGGGACTGGGATGGGGGTTGGATCTGGGAATGGTGGTGGGACTGTGATGGGGCGACTGGGAAGGGGGATGGGGTGGCTGGGAAGGGGGATGGGGCGGCTGGGATGGGGCATAAGTGTGGGATGGGGGATAGGTGTGGGGCGGGGATAGGTGTGGGATGGGGGATAGGTGTGGGGCAGGGATAGGTGTGGGGCGGGGATAGGTGTGGGATGGGGGATAGGTGTGGGGCGGGGATAGGTGTGGGATGGGGGATAGGTGTGGGGCAGGGATAGGTGTGGGGCGGGGATAGGTGTGGGATGGGGGATAGGTGTGGGGCGGGGATAGGTGTGGGATGGGGGATAGGTGTGGGGTGGGGGATAGGTGTGGGGCGGGGATAGGTGTGGGATGGGGGATAGGTGTGGGGTGGGGGATAGGTGTGGGGCGGGGATAGGTGTGGGATGGGGGATAGGTGTGGGATGGGGGATAGGTGTGGGGCAGGGGATAGGGCGGGGGCGGGGGAAAGGATGTGGGGGCATTGTTGCACTTGCCACAAGGCGCAGTTCACTTGTCTTATGGCCTCAAACAATTGGTCGGGCGTAAATTGTTCAAATAACGGGGACTAACAAATTCAAATAAGGTTGCACCGGACTCATTTGCGACGTCAACACTGCCCCCTCCTGAAGATGAATTATCCTCCAATCTGGCAACTCTATTTGTGAATCCCATCAAGGACTCATAAACGAGCCTTGTGAGATCCTCGTAGTTCACCTGACGGCTCCTACCTGCCCTCTGGCGACGCTTGATGGCCTCAAATAATGGGGCTAATCGGGCCACCGTTGCGTCGCCAGGGGGCAGAGGTAGGGGAACATCAGAGTCCTGACCAGTTGCATGAGCAGGACAAGAGGGGCCCGGGGTGGCCGGCTCATCAGGGACCGCCTCCTGAAGAACTTCGGACGCCTAGGTACTGCCTGATGTTCTGTAAAGCAGGCATGCTCAACCTGCGGCCCTCCAGCTGTTGTAAAACTACAACTCCCACAATGCCCTGCTGTAGGCTGATAGCTGTAAGCTGTCCAGGCATGCTGGGAGTTGTAGTTTTGCAACAGCTGGAGGGCCATAGGTTGAGCATGCCTGCTGTAGAGCAAAGAAAAAAAAAAAACAATTAGCAATTGGATTTCAGTGGAGAACCTCTAGAATAGAGGTGAGAAAAGTGACTTCTGATGCTACATAGGAAGTTGCATTGCAAAAAAATGTCATACAAATACTGTACATAGATAGAGCCTATACATTCTATTAGTATACAGAGAAGTATCTATGTACAGTATGAAATGTTTTTGTGAAAGCACCTTCAGATGTATAATCTGAAGCACCCTTCGCTCGTCTCTACTCCATAAAATACTATGTGGATGTCCAAGACAGAGTGCCAAATGACAGTCTGCTTAGGCCATACACATAGATTGGAGAACAAAATTCTGAATCTCTATAAAGATTATCTCTTACCTTTGCAGCTCTAGGGCTCTTCGAAGGAACCCCAAGGCGGAATGATATCGATATTCCCGCCCTGAGGTTGCTCCTGAACCGCTCGGGGCCCGAAGTTCCTCGTTGTAGTCTTTCTTATAGCGGTCCCTGATGGACCGCCACCAAACCATGATTGTCGCGCCTGGAAAGCAAAAAAATAAAAATAAAGGTTAGTCTTTTGTGACATCAAAAATTGTTTAGCATTTAATTGATCTAGGCACAACGATAATGAAAATACATTTGTATATTGAAATACTGTATACTTACGGCACTGCTCCCATTGTCTGTCTCCAAGGTCCTCCCAATTCGGCACAATTGCCTCACCGATTTTGTGCCAGATGAGCTAGGTTGCATTGTGGTCTGCGTGGCGGTGGTCGGTGTGGTCCCACAACGCTGGACGCGCCTCCATTATCTGGATGAGGAGGTCGTTATCTATAAAAAAGCCAACCTCCTCCTCATCCATTCTGGTGGAGACTGTCAAACCCTAAAAAACAAAAAAAATTTTTTTTTAATACAGTACAGTTTGAAACTTTTTGAATTTAAAAGATTTTGATTGCAAATACTCACATGAACTCGACCGCCTCGCACTCCCCGACTTACTCTGGTGGAGGCTCAAGGACCTCTCTGAGATGCAACGGGACAAGATGGCTGTAAAAAAAAAAATTATGATTTGAGAACATGCAATAACATGTATTTTTGGGGGGGAAAGAATTGAGAAGTAAGCACCTAACATTTTCTGTCCTCCACCCCCACTTTCCTCCTCTGCTATTGATTCTTGGCCGGGATGCAACTCCTCTACAGACGATAACTGCGATAAAAAAACAAAAAAAAACATAATTAGAATAATGACAAAATACAGTACTACAGTGGGGCTTGCTATAATCCAACTTGACATACTGTATCATGTCGGCGAGGAGGAGTGCTCCCGGCCTCACTTGAAGAAGATATGTCTATTAAAAAAAATAATAATAATTGAACTTTACACACGACACTCAGACCCACGTAAATTTTACTTACTTTCTATTTATGGAACTTTTTTCCTGTCTTGCGGGCTGTCTGTCAGGCGGACAGGCTTAATTTGTTTTTTCCAAAAAATTTATACGAGGAGTGGTAGTTATATTCTTGTACCTATGACTACTACTCCTAGCATCCCCTATGTCATTATACTACTAGCAGTCCCTATGTACTTTTGCATGGGGACCGCTGGTAGTATAAGTACATAGAGGATGCTAGGATTTGCAGTATCTAGGACTACTACTCCTAGCATCTCCTATGTAGTTATACTACCAGCAGTCCCTATGCAATAGTACATAGGGACTGCAGGTAGTATAAGTGCATAGGGGATGCCAGGAGTAGTAGTCCTAGGTACTGCAACTCCTAGCATCCCCTATGTGTACTTATACTACCTGCAGTCCTTATGTACTATTGCATCCCGAATGTGTAAGCCCAGGCTTAAGTAAGTTGCCGTTTACCAGGCAGACATAGGCAGCAGGGACCTATGAGAGACTGGGCCGCATTACTGCAGATTACATGCATGGCTGTCCAGAACACTGAGCTGATTAGGTCTAATTCAGGAAGACTGAAGATTACAAGTAAAAATAGTAAGGCGATAGCGGAGAGGCTGCCGGCTCTACCCTTGACTAATGATAATTTATAAGACACTCCACTTCTTCATACATGAAAGGGGGGCAGATTGAGCCGACATATGTACAAAGCTGTGCCATTAATCATGATAATGCTCTTAGACAGTGTCGCTGGATCTGGTATATGAGAACCGTTGTCAGGGATGTTAAATTACAATGACGTTATTTTGTTTATTTTTTAGTAAGACCGCAATTGACATGTAACATACAATTCTCGTCTCCGGCAATTTGCACCACAGAATGGCATATACCTTTAAGAACTTTACCGCATTTTACACCTCCTCTTAGCTACCCTGGAAGGCGTAAAATGTTTCTAAAATACATCACATTTTTTGTGGACTTTTATTTAATTATTGATGTATTTTAAAGGGTTTATGCCACGATTGATGTAAAATATCAGACATCATATAGTACATGACAACCTCTTTCTAACAAACCTAGATTTATTTCAGGCTGGCAGCTCAGGGGCATGTCCTTTCTGAAGGGATATGTCTATTCTCAGGAGGCGTGCCTTTTCCCAGGGGGCATGTTCTTTCTGCTGCAGCTATTTCTATTCTGCCAGCTGTGAGACGTTGCCGGTGAGTGTGAGTAGCAATCTCTTGTACAGGCAATGGAAGATAGTGAACTTGCTATACTCATTTACCTAGTGAAACAAGTTGCATGTAGAATTCCAGTGAAGGAGATGCAATGGATATCCGCCTTTAGGTAATTTATTGAATTTACCTTGAGAAATGATGATAGAGGTCAAAGACAAATCTTCTCTCCAGCTCTGTGAAGCATGTCTGAGACACAGGAAAAGACTGACGGACACAGGAAGTGAGCTCACAGAAGAGGAGGAGTTACAAGATGAATGACATAATGAGTTACAACTAAGGATGATTCATTCCGAATTTTTCAAAACGTTCGGATTCACACAAAGCCGAATTTTTTTGATTTATTTCGGGTGAATCAGAGAGAGAAAGAGAGAGAGAGACAGATGAGCATGAGAAAACATTAGCATTCTTTTCTGTTGTGGAAGAAAAGTTAATTTGAATATCTTTCCCAGAAAGCCAAAGGTATGGAAATTAGCTTGTCTGGAAAAAAAGATTTGTATTGTTGTCTGGCATACATTACTCATGCAAAATTTTGGGGCTTCCTATAATAAAGAGCACCCAAACAGTACCCCACAAGGCCAGTCAACCAGGTAAGGCAAATTTCTCATGAGACATTCTGGTTCTTTTGTCCTTCTAGAAAGAGAACTAGTTTGCATGTTTCATTGAGAGAAGTGTAAGGTTCGTGGGATGTTCTCGTTCTCTTGTCTGAATATCTCCTTTAGTTGAATATTACTTTGGAGGTCTTGCTCTCTCTCTCTCTGATTCATCTGAAAGTTATCCCAAAATGGTAAAATGGAATTGCTCATTCTTAAAGAGCTTGTCTGCTTTTGCTATACTGATGATATATCCTAAGGTGAATAGGAAGAAGCTGGACCATTAAAGTGAATTGGGAAAGGGAAGCTATAATTACATCTGCTTGCTGCACAGAAGCCGGTAAACAGTAAGAAGAAGACACTACCCATATGAGTGCTGCTTTGTTTTCACACAGCTGAGGTCCCTTCCAGCCTTTTAAAAATGCTTATGTAGCAAAACTAGGAAAATAGCTAAGTTAGCCTCACAACTAGCTCTTTCAGGGTCAAAGCAGATAGGAACAGCTTTTCTACTTAAAATGCCTTGGGGGGAACCTCTGGGTGGATACTATTTCTATTATGGAGACCAGTTGATATACGTGATGACTATTGTAGGCTAGAAAATGCTCCTCTTGATTTCTAGGGAAAATATATACAAATTGTCATGTCTAACATCTGCTGGCATAAGATTAGGCTTAGGAAAGCTAATTTGAATATCTTTCCCAGAAACCCTGTGGGGCGTCACCTAGCTTACAATACTGCGCACACGTACTCTGCATACTAGTGGCACTCCATAATGAGACAGAGTACCTCTTACACAATGTATATATTCTGTCAAGAAACAAGGATTAGTATACTGGGCTCTTCCTCTCCCAAATGGCCACTAGCTGGCCGCAAAGTACACTAAGTATAGAGGATAACAGATAGAACACAATGCAATGAAATTAATTCTAGTTGAGAAACCATTAGCTGGGACAACACACTTTCCCTGTAACTGCCACAGCTTCTAAGAGAAGATATGGCTGGTGACAGTTCAAAATTTAAACTGAGCATGTGTGACCACAACAGAGGGCGCTCTACAGATACATTTTATTAAATAGCGCAGTGGCTATACTAAATTTTTAATTACATGCAATTATAAAAGTATTCAGATACAGATGCTGGTTTGCAAAAAACGTAGAATATTTTTCGTGGGACAGCCCCTTTAATTTTGTAAATCATCCTTAATATGTTAAAAGAGTTTTGTAGGCTCCTGATATTGATGCTTGACCCTAAGACAGGTCATGAATATCCAATCGGAGGTTGTCTGACACCCTGCTTCAGTGATGAGACATTTGCAGTATAATTATTGTCTACTTTAAGGCTATATTTACAGGTATGACGGATTCTGCACAGCTTCTACTTTGAACAAGTAAATTCTTAAAATGTCATATTAGTGCCCGCATCTACCACCGTGAGAGGGGTTGTAAATTTATTTGGACCAGCAATGGATTGATAATTTAGATATTAGAGGAGTTGTCTAATTTATAATTTCATTGTCCCTGAAGGTTGGGAGGTATAGGAGTGCTAAGACTTGAGCTCTGGGGCAAAATCTGTATGAAGAACTACTGTACTTAACTATCACTTTTTATTAAAGGGGTTATCCAATACTATAAACTGCCCCCCCCCCCCCATATGCCGGGCCCCTCATAGGGAATATACTTACCCCGCTCCCAGCACCGCTCCTGGTCCCAGCACCGCGAGTGACACTAGGGAGGCTTGTCCCCATCCCCGTCTGCCATTGGCTGCTCCCCCCGACACCGGATGTTTTCATCCGCGCACGGGAAGAAGCAGCACCGGCGGTGCGTGGACCAGGAGTGGTGCAGCGAGTGGGAAGCCAGGTACGTTTTTAGTATTGTATAACCCCTTTAACTGCTGACACCAGGAGCAACCGCAACCTTTGTGTTCTTTTGGATTTATTCAGACAGTGCAGTCAAATAATATTTTTGCGACTTTTTTGTGTGCAAAAAAAGGCTGATATTAGGGTAAAGGCACATACACCCGGCCTTGACCACATTTTGGTCACCAAACCACGGATATCCAAAATACAGACACCTTCCATGTGCATTCCACATTTTTCTTACTCCCATCAACAGAAATGCCTATTCTCTCCACAAAACGCACCAGAATAGGACATGTTGTATAACTTGCGGACTGGCCACACGGATCCACAAAAATGCAGAAGTGTGCATGTCCCCATAGGATTGAAGGGGTCGGTGTGCTATCTGCAAATAAATACCGCTAGCACACTGAAGAGAAACATGGTTGTATGTACGAGTCCTAGGAGGCAATTTTTAGGGTATGTTGACACTGCGGAATATTTTCGACCAGTATTTGCAGCGTGAAATTCGGAGAATCTGCACGAGAATTCGCCTCTTTGTCATTCGATGGGGCGAATCTTCACGTTTTCTGCCTAAAATAAATGTCATGCCACTTATTCCTGCTGTGCATTTTTTCTTAGTGGCAACAAAATTCCGCTGTTATAGGGATTGTCCGCGTTCAGAGCTGAATCCGGACCTAAGCTCCCCTTCACTCATTTACCATGTCTGAGTGCGGCATCAGGGCATTTCTTGCTCCAATGCTCCCCCTTTCCTGCGCTGCCTCATGCAGAGCAAAGGCTTTTTCTTTACTACCGGTGACGTACTGGGCTTCACATGCGTATGCTAGGAGGAGACTTCCACCTAGCAGTGGGCCCAGTGATGTCACCGGAAGAAATGGGCGGTCTTTAGTGCTGCGCAAGGCAGCTCACGCACAGCTCACCTTAGGACTCCCCCTCTTTTTTTTTCTCTTGCCGGGCAAAAGAAACGGTCACCGAGATCACTGCTAGGCAGAAGCCTCCTCCTAGCATACTGAGAAAAAGCTGGGTACGCCACCGGCAGTAAACAAACAGACCTTGTCTTGCGCTATGTAGCGCAGGCCAAGGGAAGGCATCGGAGCAAGAAATGCTCTGATGCTCCACTCAGACATGGTAAATGAGTGAAGGGGAGCTAAACCCAGACAACCCCAAATGTCCAATGCTGTGGATACAGTTAAAAGCAAAGATATATAGTACACGTTCTATACGAACTGATTTGGGTCATCAGAATAATTTCCTCTGGTCGGCCCAAGGCAATAGCATACAAAACATAGAGGCAGACCTTGTGGCCGCTATGAGAGAAAAGACCCAGTCCTGGATGGTCCCAGCCAGGGCTGCCTCTTGAGCCCTGCTTGCTACTGCCCCTGGTGTCAAGCTGTCTGTGTACTTTAACGTTGTGATCTAGGACCTTAGATGACATCATCATCATGTGACCAGTAACCTAGCAATTACTGGTCACATGGCTATGAGGTCATCACAGGTCCTATCAGGAGTGTTGCAGAAGTTAACTGTGGAGCTTTTTTGTGTGAAGATTACATCAGAAAAAGGTGACAGGGGCTGTTATGTTAATATACTGTAAACAACTGTATAGTGGGGTGCTGTATACTGTGTGGTGGGCTGTATATTGTGTGGGGGCCTGTATATTGTGTGGGACTGTTTACTGTGTGGTGGGCTGTATACTGTGGGAGGGCCTGTATACTGTGGGGGGCCTTATACTGTGTGGTGGGCTGTATACTGTGTGGGGGGCTGTATACTGTGTGTGGGGGGCTGTATACTGTGTGGGGGGGGGGCTGTATACTGTGGGGGGGGGGTGTATACTGTGTGGGGGCCTGTATACTGTGTGGTGGGCTGTATACTGTGGGGGGGCCTGTATACTGTGGGGGGGCCTTATACTGTGTGGTGGGCTGTATACTGTGTGGTGGGCTGTATACTGTGTGGGGGGTCTGTATACTGTGTGGGGGGGCTGTATACTGTGGGGGGGGGCTGTATATTGTGTGGGGGACCTGTATACTGTGTGGGGGCCTGTATACTGTGGGGGGGACTTATACTGTGTGGTGGGCTGTATACTGTGTGGGGGGCCGTATACTGTGTGGGGGCTGTATACTGTGTGGGGGCTGTATACTGTGTGGGGGCCTGTATACTGTGTGGGGGTCTGTATACTGTGGGGGCCTGTATAGTGTGGGGGGGCCTGTATAGTGTGGGGGGCCTGTATATTGTGGAGTGCTATACTGCTGTACTGTATACTGTGGGGGTCTGTATACTGTGGGTGCGGTATAGTGTGGAGTGCTATACTGCTGTACTGTATAGTGTGGGGGGCTGTATTGTGTATAGTTTGGGGTGCTGTATACAGTGAGGTGTTGTATACTGTGAGGTGTTGTATACTGTGGGGTGCTGTATACTGTGGGCTGCTATACTGCTCTACTATATACTGTGGGGTACTGTATAGTGTGGGGTGCTATACTGCATACTGTGTGGTGCTGTATACTATAGGGTGCTATACTGCATACTGTGGGGTGCTGGGGTGCACTGTAACACTAGGGTGAGCCGAGCCCCGGTCTCCTTCCTGCAGAGCGGTGCCCACTTCCAGCCCAGAGCACTGATCCTGAGCCGAACTGGAAGTATTTACAGTCATTCACTGGACTCTACCAGGTGTGTGGATTTTTTGTGTGTGTGTTGTGGTGGAGGGCGTGATTGCCTGCTAAGGTGTGGGAAGGCGGGATCCAGGGGGCTCAAGTAAATTTTTGCCCAGGGTACAATCAATAATAAAGACGGCCCTGGTCCCAGCGTCTGGGCTACTAGTTGTTGAGATGACTCCCCTATCCAGAAGAGATGCATTATTAAAAAATAGCCAATGGCCCAAGTGTCTTTGGCCCTGGGTGGCAAAATCCAGCACTGAAAAAAGGATCCCCATTTTGATCTTTGCTGTGCGGACGACCAGTTTGACATATCAGATTACCAACACTGTCGTGCTCCGGGACATGTCTAGGGCCTCGTTCACATTTCTGTTTTTCCAGTACGTGTGCTATCCGCATTTTCCACGGATAGCACGCGTACCCATTGATTTTAATGTGTTTGTTCACACATCAATGCTTTTCTACTGACTGTGGGTCAGTTAAAAAATAACAGAGACATGGACTACTTTGGTCCGTGATGCGGCCAATGAAGTCTATGGGTCAGTGAAAAACCACTGACATGACACGGATGGCATGACAGCTGAGCAGTGTCCGTGGAATACGGATGACACATGAAGGGCAGGAAACGGACACACAGATCAAACACAGACATCTTCACGGACAGATTTTCCTTAGACATTAAACGGACGTTAAGCCCACATGAGGTCTAACTGTGGCCATCAGTATGTTGTGCCTGCTGCACAACTCTATTCCAGCTCCCTTTATTGGTGTTCCGATCTGGGCGGACTGGGAACTTAAAGCGGCTCTGGAAAAAAATAATAAAAGTGGCAGCTTGTTTTGCGGGTTCCAAATTGACAGAAGACGGGTCAACAATACCATAACGCAAAGTACCATCCCATCGCAACCATATACCACAAACAGCACAATATATTGCCCCAAAAGCTGTGCCTCTGTAGTGTCCATCAATAGCGGCCAATTTCTGTCCTTCTCCTCCTCCATTTGTCTCTGAGATATGGAGCAGGAGGAGGTAGGATGTGGGCCACAGCTGTTGAATTCGGGAGGGCTCTGGTGGCCCTGTAGGCATTGGCTCACTGGGAAATTTCCCTATAAGGTCTATGGCCAATCCACCTTTGGTTCCAATCCTTATCCTGTAAAATTTTGGACAAATGGTGGCCTTAATCGTCACTTGTCTCCAACTGGCACATGACCCCACAGAGTCCACTCATTGGCTGCAGTGGCGTACATGACCGTCCATTCTGAGGTTTATATAGGGTGGCCACTTGCTTAACCCCAAAAAGGGGGACATCCTAGGCCATGCCCCAATCCCGCTAATCCACACCACCTCTCCCAGTACCCGGCAAGAGAAGAAAAAAAAAGCGGGAGACCTAGGGTGAGCTGTGCGTGGGCTGGGAGTACTTCCCTCTCCTTCAGTCAGTCATTGAGTGACATGTCGGCCGGCTCTAGTGACTGAGGGGGAGAGAACCTCCGTCAGTCTGTGCAATGCTGCTATCTGAGCAGGGAGGACACCCCAGGTTTATAGCAGCGTCGGACTGGCCTACCAGAGTACCAGAGGCCCAGGCTCTGATATTATATTGGTCCCCAAAGATAAGGGGGGGAAAAAAAGATTTCTAACTACTTTATCACTAGGGTCTATTTCTTTAAATCAAAACCTATTAAACTTTATTGATGATGCAGGGGTTGGGCACAGAGAATGATATAACCAGGGAGTGCTCTAGGAACCCTTGCCTGACCCTGGTTTATAGGACGCGGACCAAAAGACCAGTGAGGGGAGCCAGGACGTAGGAATGGAGCAGCCAAGTATGGTTTATTCATCAGGTATAACATGCTGCTACCCAAAGCTGGACAACCCCTTTAAGAATTTTGCTACATGGTCCTCTTTATGGGCAATGGGCATCTGTCAGCAGTTTTATAGCTATGACAGTGGCTGACCTGTTACATGTGCGCTCGGCAGCTGAAGACATCTGTGTCGGTCCCATGTTCAGAAAAATGATGTTTTATTATATGCAAATGAGCTGCTGGGAGCAACGGGTACTCCTAGAGGCTAAGCTTTCTCTGACACTCTGCACTTTGATTGGCAGTGCCAGGCAGAGAAAACCTCATCTCTCCTGGCCCTGCCAATCAAAGTGCAGTTGCAGGGAAGGTGAAAGCACTAGGTGTAATGGCAACGCCCCCGTTGCTCCTAGAGGCTCATTTGCATATATTAAAACCGCATTTTTTTCAGCAATGCGGGCACATATGAACATGGGACCAACACAGATGCCATACAACAGGTCCGCCAGTTTCATAGGTACATATGCCTTCAGCTGCCAAGTGCACATGTAACAGGTCAGCCAGTGTCGTAGGTACAAAACTGCTGACAGATGCTCTTTAATAAAATGTGTATATACCAATGAGCCAATTGTAAAAAAAAAAAAAAAAAAAAGGAAGACCCCAGGCTGTAGTATTACAATTTCACCACTAGATGGCGCAGTTAGGACTGTGACAGTCTTCTATGGGGAAACACGTGGTGCATGCTGTGGCGCTTCCCCGGCACTGAGCACAGACAGCACTGCAGCAGCACCAGGTCCACAGACAGCTCCGCCTGACGGGATGGTGAATGGAGGGATCGGTGTGACGGCCAGCAGCCCAGCAGCATTCCCTGTGAGTGTCATGCCAACATGCCTGTGCCCCCCTGTGTGCAGGGTATAATCAGCTCCTGCACTGCCACCTCCCCCTGGTCACTGGGTGTGTGATCCCTATGCACACTGCTGAGGTGGGGCTGCCTGTCTCTAGATGTGTATGTGGTTGCTGTGCTGTGCGACATCTAGGTGGCATCTCTATGCCCTTACTACCAGCAGCTGGCAGGAGATGGGACCCACCCTTAACCCTTCGCTGGGCTTGAGAGCTGGATGCCTGCAAAGCCTGGGCGCTGCATTGGCTGGGTAGGGTTTGTGTAGGAGTGTGTGGTATACGGTATACGCTAGTGTCTTCTCCGATGAGATGGTGGGTGGCCTGCCTGGTGTAGATAAGGAGAATGGCAGTCTTGTGTATTGCTATCAGGGTGTGGTGGGAACAGGCTGATGAGCTGCATGGCATACCGGCGGTGGGCACCTGACTATTGGAGGAGTGTGACTGGGGGTAGACGTAATCTGGGCGCAGCCTGTGGTTTATCTCGTTTATTTCCTTTTGCGATCATTATAAAAATCACCAGTAAATATGAATATGATCTGGGTGACAACCAGTATGGTCGCTGTTACCCGTCCTGCATGGGTTGTCACCAGGACAATCTGCCTTTTAAGGCTAGGTCTACACGACGACATTTGTCGCGCGACATATAGGGCACAACTACACTGCAACATTTGTCGTGACAATTTTTATAATAGCAGTCTATGGGGTCGCACTGCAACATGCGACTGCGGCGCGACAGTCCATCTCGAATGGATTTTCTGCGACTGTCGCGTCGCAGTCGCAGCATGTCGCATGTTGCAGTGCGACCCCATAGACTGCCATTATAAAAATTGTCGCGCGACATTGGTGCGACAAATGTCGTCGTGTAGACCTAGCCTAAGAGTTTGGATGATGGACAGCTCCTTAGAGAGCTGCAATGGCGGCCACATCGGTTGTCACTCAGCTTTCTTAGTAACGGATATCGCTAAGAAACCAGTGAAGGGGATGATAACGTTAGTGGTTACATCATAGGACGTTTTCTTGTTAAAATAGTTCATTTAAAGGGGTCATCTCATGACTAATGTAAAGAATGAAAATCAGACATCTTATAGTCCATGACAATCTCCTTCTACCAAAGCTAGAACCAGCCCTGCACCTCCCATGGATCCAGAGATCTCCTCATTCATTGCTGTGCTGGATTCTTTTAGATGAGCTGTCAGCTTATGGGGGGTGTCCTTTCTCAGGGACGGGTCCTTTCTGCTGCACTTGGTGGCAGTTGAAGGACAGAACTGAGCATGTGCTTCCATCTCAGTGAGCAGGACAGAGAAATTAGAAAAAGAGCAAACAGCAGGTGGCGCCATACAGATAGATTTCATTGAATACCTCAGCAGCTATAATTAGGGATGAGCGAATCGAATTCGGATGAAACATCTGAAGTCAATTCGCATAAAACTTCGTTCTAATGCTGTACGAAGCAGGAGCTCCGTACAGTATTAAAATGTATTGGTTCCGAAGAGCCGAAGTTATTACTACTTCGCGAAGCAATAACTTCGGCTCATCGGAGCCAATACATTCTAATACTGTACAGAGCTCCTGCTCCGTACAGCATTAGAACGAAGTTTTATGCGAATCGACTTCGGATGTTTTATCCGAAGTCGTTTCGCTCATCCCTAGCTATAATACATTTTTATTTACATGCAATTACAAAAGTATTCAGATCCAGGTGCTGGTTTGAAAACTGTATTTTTTGGCGGGACAGCCCCTTTAAGGGTATAAATACACTATGGCGTGTGAATGGGCTACGGCAGCACACATTACAGACCCTTAGGGTCCATTTACACGTCCGCAAAATGGGTCCGCATCCGTTCCGCAATTTTGAGGAACAGGTGCGAACCCATTCATTTTCAATGGGGCCAGAATGTGCTGTCTGCATCCACATTTGCGTATCCGCACTTCCGTTCCGCCCAAAAAAATAGAACATGTCCTATTCTTGTCCCAAATTGCGGAAAAGAAAAGGCATTTTCTATGAGAGTGCCGGCGATGTGCAGTCCGCAAAATGGGGAACGCACATTGCCGGTGTCCGGGTTTTGCGGATCTGCAAAACTCATATGGACGTGTGAATGGACCGTTAGACATTCTGTGTGCCGCCATATGGTGCATCAGTGGAGCACTCATCTCCAGAACATCTCCAGAATACAGCAAGCAATGTGGTCTGCCACAATATTTGATTGTAGAAGTAATTTCTGTCCCCGTCTGTGTAAAATCTTAAAATATACGGTATATATATATATGTTTCTATGGGAACCAGGTTACATATCTGTACAGCACAGATCTATAATACCGTCACATGCATGATGCCTTCGCCTGAATGTAGGTGTGCGTTAGATTAAGGCCTCATGCACATGGCCGTTGTTTGGGTCCGCATCCGAGCCGCCGTTTTGGCGGCTCGGATGCAGAACTATTCACTTCAATGGGGCCGCAAAAGATGCTGTCCGCATCCGTTGCTCCGTTCCATGGCCCCGCTAAAAAAATATAACATGTCCTATTCATGTCCGCGCTTTTCGGACAAGAATAGGCATTTATATTGAAGGCTGTCCGTGCCGTTCCGCAAATTGCAAAACGCGCATGGACGCCATCCGTGTTTTGCGGATTTGCGATTTGCGGACTGCAAAACACACCACGGTCGTGTGCATGAGGCCTAATTGTGAGGATAGAGAAGCATGGCGGCCTAGTCTGTGTGGTTTAAAGGCAAGGTGCTTAGACGTCACAAGCGGGATCTCCACCTATCGGAAGAGTGTGGTTACCCTGACCCCCGATCCCGCAGGTGAGCTGGCTGCACCCAGGTGGAGACTAAATGGAGAGGTGGATATGCAGGTGCTCGGCCCTCTCCATGCAGGTGTGCGGCAGTAAGGGAAACAGATGACCCGGCCGGACCCGCATCCCTTTAAATCAACCTTCATGCAATTTGAGCCGCCCAAATGTTTCATAGAAAAAAAAAAAAAAAACGTGACTGCGTGTGACATTGTCAGTGTCGCATTCTGCTGCTCATGTGTCCATTGTAGAGGATCTCAGTGGTGGACAGGAGTCTACGTCTGGTCTGTGCGCAGCCCCATCACTCCCTGTGTGCTCTTTTTATCATCGCCAGCATTAAAGGGGTTGGAGTATTTCTAAAATAACCTCTATAATGCCCCAACCTGGTGTAAACTATTACTGGAAAGCCCAAGCCCCTCATAATTTACCTCAGTGCCTCCTCTCAGGTGGCGACCATGTCTATTTATATCAAGATGGCGGCAGTCACATTATTTACCCATGTGACCCCCACCCCTGATACATCCTCTACTGTGCTCAGACTGAAGGCATTCAGCGCAGTCGCCAGTTCAGCAGATTCTGCTGCACTGAAAATGGGGCTCTGAGGTAAGTCATGGGGGTTTGGGTTTCACGGATAGTGTCCACTAGCTTTGGGTGTTCGAGACATTCTTAGAGAAAGTGACCAACCCCTTTAAAGGGAATCTGTCACCAGGATTATGCTACTCTGTCTGCAGCATAAAGTGGTGACAGAGATTATGATTCCAGCACTCGGACAGTTATTGGTTAACTTAAAGGGAACCTGTCACCCAAAAATCGCCTATTAAGCTGTTTACAGTACCTTATAGTGCTGTATACTCGGTTCTTGATGCACTTTTTGTTCGTTTTCCCGCATGTCTGCTCATTCAGAAATCGTAGTTATATTCAGCTGCTGCCCCGTGCTGCAAGTCAGGCTTGAAGTCACGGGGGCAGCGGCCTCGGCGTCTTACATGGCCCTCTCCCCGCCCCCTGCCTCTGTTACTGACAGCCGAACTCCGAATCCGGGACCGCGCTCAACGGCCGCATGCGCAGTAAAGGGCGGCAGGAGCGCGGTCCCGGCTGCCGCGCGTACTACGCGCCGTCTTACTTTCGCCGCACTGCGCATGCGCCCGACATCCTGTATCAAACGCGCCCGCGCCCGGGCAGACAAAAAGTGCATCAAGAACCGAGTATACAGCACTATAAGGTACTGTAAACAGCTTAATAGGCGATTTTTGGGTGACAGGTTCCCTTTAATGGGCATCTGTCAGCAGGTTTGTACCTATGACACTGGCTGACCTGATACATGTGCACTTGGCAGCTGAAGACATCCGTGTTGGTCCCATGTTCATATGTGCCCGCATTGCTGAGAAAAATGATGGTTTAATATATGCGGACGAGCCTCTAGGAGCAATGGGGGCGTTTCCATTACACCTAGAAACGCAGGGCTAGGCAGGCATGATGATGTTTTCGCTGCCTGGTCCTTTCAATCAAACTGGAGAGGGCGTAATAGTTGTAGAGAGAGCGGAGCCTCAAGGTGTAACTGCCCTTCATTCATTTTCTATGGGGCTCTGCTATTTCAGGGCCATAGAAGTGAATGGGAGCGGCGGCCGGTCATGCGCGGTGCGCTACCATTCACTTCTTGGTGGTGGCCGGACTAGAGTCCTCCAGCCACCAATTTGCAGGGCTCTGTTCCTGATATAGGTGCGGGTCCCAGCGGTGGGACCTGCACCTATAAGACAATGGGGGGCATATCCTGGCGATATGCCCCCATTGTCTGAGATGAGACAACCCCTTTAAATAAAACCCCGGGCAGCCCCTGTACATGTGCTGTGCTCCAGTCCTCCCCGCTGCTGCTTGTTTTCCTGCCCTCAGCAGTGACGTCCCGTGTACCGCTGAGATCAATGATCGGCTGCACCTGTTTGCTCAGGGCATCACCGCTGCAGCCAGGAAGATGATGTCACCTGTGGGGAGAACTGGACATCACCTCTGGAAACGGAGGGAGATAAAAGGGGTAAGTATCTCTTCTTCTGTCAGGTTCTTATATTGACAGAGTTTTATTGAACTCAGACAACCCTTTTAATCACCCAAAACTGTCAGAACAGGTAGACATTTTTGCAAAAAGTCATAGATGAGACATTTTATCTGTATTGTGGCTTTGTGGTAAATCTCCGCTTTGTGTTATTCTGCTACAATTTCCCTGTGAATCCACAGCCAAATCTTGCATTCTGTTCTGTCAGAGGAACACAAGACAGGAGTCGCTGGATGCGGCGTATGCTGGACAACCACTGGTGCCCGTACATTGCTACAAAAATTCCAAAACTGTGGAAATGGACTTACTCTGACCTATCACCTTTCAATTTTTGTGCAAAATCTAGTTTTTTTTTAAGAAGTCTATCTTCACATTTGCTCATTATCACTATTTGCTCTGGTAAAATACTGAATTCACAAATGGAAACCGTCTGGTGCCGCTTGTTGAAGAATGCCGAGTGCGGCGCTGATGTTATTTTTGTTGGTCCTCTATAAAGGAGTAGGAGGATGAAAATTAGCCCTATTTTATATTAAATTTATGTTAAATAAAAGGTTCAAAAGAGAACGCATCTCATCCTAGAGAAGCAGCGACTGCCGTAATGTTTTGAAATGCAAATTATATCATATTCCTAAGTGTACTGTCTGGGAGTACACTAGAGAAGAAGCAATGCTCTTTAACCACTTCAGCCCCGCTAGCTGAAACCCCCTTCATGACCAGGCCACTTTTTACACTTCGGCACTACACTACTTTCACCGTTTATCGCTCGGTCATGCAACTTACCACCCAAATGAATTTTACCTCCTTTTCTTCTCACTAATAGAGCTTTCATTTGGTGGTATTTTATTGCTGCTGACATTTTTACTTTTTTTGTTATTAATCAAAATGTAATGATTTTTTTGCCAAAAAATGACATTTTTCACTTTCAGCTGTAAAATTTTGCAAAAAAAAACGACATCCATATATAAATTTTTCGCCAAATTTATTGTTCTACATGTCTTTGATAAAAAAAAAATGTTTGGGCAAAAAAAAAAAAATGGTTTGGGTAAAAGTTATAGCGTTTACACACTATGGTACAAAAATGTGAATTTCCGCTTTTGGAAGCAGCTCTGATTTTCTGAGCACCTGTCATGTTTCCTGAGGTTCTACAATGCCCAGACAGTACAAACACCCCACAAATGACCCCATTTCGGAAAGTAGACACCCTAAGGTATTCGCTGATGGGCATAGTGAGTTCATAGAACTTTTTATTTTTTGTCACAAGTTAGCGGAAAATGATGATGATTTTTTATTTATTTATTTTTCTTACAAAGTCTCATATTCCACTAACTTGCGACAAAAAATAAAAAATTCTAGGAACTCACCATGCCCCTCACAGAATACCTTGGGGTGTCTTCTTTCCAAAATGGGGTCACTTGTGGGGTAGTTATACTGCCCTGGCAATTTAGGGGCCCAAATGTGTGAGAAGAACTTTGCAATCAAAATGTGTAAGAAATGACCGGTGAAATCCGAAAGGTGCACTTTGGAATATGCGCCCCTTTGCCCACCTTGGCAGCAAAAAAGTGTCACACATGTGGTATCGCCGTACTCAGGAGAAGTTGGGGAATGTGTTTTGGGGTGTCATTTTACATATACCCATGCTGGGTGAGAGAAATATCTTGGCAAAAGACAACTTTTCCCATTTTTTTATACAAAGTTGGCATTTGACCAAGATATTTTTCTCACCCAGCATGGGTATATGTAAAATGACACCCCAAAACACATTCCCCAACTTCTCCTGAGTACGGCGATACCAGATGTGTCACACTTTTTTGCTGCCAAGGTGGGCAAAGGGGCACATATTCCAAAGTGCACCTTTCGGATTTTGCAGGCCATTTTTTACACATTTTGATTGCAAGGTACTTCTCACACATTTGGGCCCCTAAATTGCCAGGGCAGTATAACTACGCCACAAGTGACCCCATTTTGGAAAGAAGACACCCCAAGGTATGTCGTGAGGGGCATGGCGAGTTCCTAGAATTTTATTTTTTTTGTCACAAGTTAGCGGAAAATGATGATGATTTTTTATTTATTTATTTTTCTTACAAAGTCTCATATTCCACTAACTTGCGACAAAAAATAAAAAATTCTAGGAACTCACCATGCCCCTCACAGAATACCTTGGGGTGTCTTCTTTCCAAAATGGGGTCACTTGTGGGGTAGTTATACTGCCCTGGCAATTTAGGGGCCCAAATGTGTGAGAAGAACTTTGCAATCAAAATGTGTAAGAAATGACCGGTGAAATCCGAAAGGTGCACTTTGGAATATGCGCCCCTTTGCCCACCTTGGCAGCAAAAAAGTGTCACACATGTGGTATCGCCGTACTCAGGAGAAGTTGGGGAATGTGTTTTGGGGTGTCATTTTAAATATACCCATGCTGGGTGAGAAAAATATCTTGGTCAAATGCCAACTTTGTATAAAAAAATGGGAAAAGTTGTCTTTTGCCAAGATATTTCTCTCACCCAGCATGGGTATATGTAAAATGACACCCCAAAACACATTCCCCAACTTCTCCTGAGTACGGCGATACCAGATGTGTCACACTTTTTTGCTGCCAAGGTGGGCAAAGGGGCACATATTCCAAAGTGCACCTTTCGGATTTCGCAGGCCATTTTTTACACATTTTGATTGCAAAGTAGTTCTCACACATTTGGGCCCCTAAATTGCCAGGCCAGTATAACTACGCCACAAGTGACCCCATTTTGGAAAGAAGACACCCCAAGGTATGTCGTGAGGGGCACAGCGAGTTCCTAGAATTTTATTTTTTTTGTCACAAGTTAGCGGAAAATGATGATTTTTCTTTCTCTTTTTTCCTTACAAAGTCTCATATTCCACTAACTTGCGACAAAAATTTAAAAATTCTAGGAACTCGCCATGCCCCTCACGGAATACCTTGGGGTGTCTTCTTTCCAAAATGGGGTCACTTGTGGCGTAGTTATACTGGCCTGGCAATTTAGGGGCCCAAATGTGTGAGAACTACTTTGCAATCAAAATGTGTAAAAAATGGCCTGCGAAATCCGAAAGGTGCACTTTGGAATATGTGCCCCTTTGCCCACCTTGGCAGCAAAAAAGTGTCACACATCTGGTATCGCCGTACTCAGGAGAAGTTGGGGAATGTGTTTTGGGGTGTCATTTTACATATACCCATGCTGGGTGAGAGAAATATCCTGGCAAAAGACAACTTTTCCAATTTTTTTATACAAAGTTGGCATTTGATCAAGATATTTATCTCACCCAGCATGGGTATATGTAAAATGACACCCCAAAACACATTCCCCAGCTTCTCCTGAGTACGGCGATACCAGATGTGTGACACTTTTGCGCATCTAGGCTGCAAAAGTGCCCAAATTCCTTTTAGGAGGGCATTTTTAGACATTTGGATCCCAGACTTCTTCTCACGCTTTAGGGCCCCTAAAAAGCCAGGGCAGTATAAATACCCCACATGTGACCCCACTTTGGAAAGAAGACACCCCAAGGTATCCAATGAGGGGCCTGGCAAGTTCATAGAATATTTTTTTTTCGCATAAGTTAGCGGAAATTGATTTTTCTTTTATTTTTTCTCACACAGTGTCACTTTCCGCTAACTTAGGACAAAAATTTAAATCTTTCATGGACTCAATATGCCCCTCAGCAAATACCTTGGGGTGTCTTCTTTCCAAAATGGGGTCAGTTGTGGGGTGTTTGTACTGCCCTGGCATTTGAGGGTCTCCGCAATCATTACATGTATTGCCAGCATTAGGAGTTTCTGCTATTCTCCTTATATTGAGCATACAGGTAATGAGATTTTTTTTTCCGTTCAGCCTCTGGGCTGAAAGAAAAAAATGAACGGCACAGATTTCTTCATTCGCATCGATCAATGTGGATAAAAAAATCTCTGCCAAAAAAAAAAAAAATTGAGGGGAAAGGCGTCTGCCAGGACATAGGAGTTCCGCCCTACATCCATACCCACTTAGCTCATATGCCCTGGCAAACCAGATTTCTCCATTCGCATCAATCGATGTGGATGAATAAATCATTGCCGGGATTTTTATTTTTTTTATATATATACAAAGTGTTTGCCAAAGCATAGGAACGCCGCCTCCTCCTCAGCTCGTATGCCTCGGCAAACGTATCTGTTACTGCAGAGTAGAAATCTCGTCTTGCAGCGCCGCATACACTGACTTGCGTGTAATCTGACAGCAGCGCAATGCTTCTGTCAGAATGCACATCAGTGCTGCAGCTAGTCGATCGGTTGGTCCACCTGGAAGGTAAAAAAAGAAAAAAAAAAAAAAAGAAAAAACCAGGCCGCAACGCAATAATTTTATTAACTTTGCAACAGAACATATAAACTTTAACTTTTTTAACTGAACATTAACTTTTTTGCTTACTGGTGTTTTTTTTGTTTTTTTTGTTTTTTTACCTTTATAGAACAAACCTCTCCTTCCCCATGGGTCAATGTGCAAAGCGCAAATCGCCCAAAGATGTGGCGAAGTGCGTTATGCACTTTGTCCCAGGTGAAAGGAGACGTTTGCAGCAGCTGTGTGAGTGAATGGGCCCTAATAGCCCTGTGTGCCTATCCTGGTGAGATGATCCCTATGCTAATAGTGTACCTGTGAGTGGTACTTCCGAAAAACACTCTCCAAAGCATAGGGCAGGGTGGTCAGGACAGTCAGGACAGAAATAGCGGGTGTCACGCCTTATTCCACTCCTGCTACAGACACGACATCTTTTTCGGGGTGACGGTTGGGTAGAGGTACCAGGAACGACATTGGGGAAATGTCGCTCGTGTAGACGGCTAACTACACTGGTGGATGGGGCCACGGAACCTCCTGGGTACAGGAGGTTCTCGATGATCTCTTCCTGAAATTTGAGGAAGGATCCAGTTCTCCCAGCCTTACTGTAGAGAACAAAACTATTGTACAGAGCCAATTGAATTAAATATACAGACACCTTCTTATACCAGCGTCTGGTTCTGCGGGAAACTAAATACGGAGACAACATCTGGTCATTGAAGTCCACCCCTCCCATGTGGAGGTTATAGTCGTGGACTGAGAGGGGCTTTTCAATGACACGGGTTGCTCGCTCAATTTGTATTGTCGTGTCTGCGTGAATGGAGGAGAGCATGTAAACGTCACGCTTGTCTCTCCAATTCACCGCGAGCAGTTCTTCGTTACACAGTGCGGCCCTCTGCCCCCTTGCAAGACGGGTGGTAACGAGCCGTTGGGGGAAGCCCGCGCGACTAGTTCGCGCGGTACCACAGGCGCCAATCCGTTCTAGAAACATGCCTAAAGAGGGCCACACTTGTGTAAAAATTGTCCACATAAAGATGGTACCCCTTGCCGAATAAGGGTGACACCAAGTCCCAAACTGTCTTCCCACTGCTCCCCAGGTAGTCAGGGCAACCGACCGGCTCCAGGGTCTGATCTTTTCCCTCATAGACACGAAATTTGTGGGTATAGCCTGTGGCCCTTTCACAGAGCTTATACAATTTGACCCCATACCGGGCGCGCTTGCTTGGGATGTATTGTTTGAAGCCAAGGCGCCCGGTAAAATGTATCAGGGACTCGTCTATGCAGATGTTTTGCTCTGGGGTATAAATATCTGCAAATTTCAGGTTGAAATGGTCTATGAGGGGCCGAATTTTGTGGAGCCGGTCAAAAGCAGGGTGGCCTCTGGGACGGGAGGTGCTGTTATCACTAAAGTGCAGGAAACGCAGGATGACCTCAAATCGTGTCCTGGACATAGCAGCAGAGAACATGGGCATGTGATGAATCGGGTTCGTGGACCAATATGACCGCAATTCATGCTTTTTTTGTCAGGCCCATGTTGAGGAGGAGGCCCAGAAAAGTTTTAATTTCGGAAACTTGGACTGGTTTCCACCGGAAAGGCTGGGCATAATAGCTTCCCGGATTAGCGGTTATAAATTGTGTGGCATACCGATTTGTTTCTGCCACAACTAAGTCTAAGAGCTCCGCAGTCAAGAACAGCTCAAAAAATCCCAGGGCCGAACCGATCTGAGCTGTCTCAACCCGAACTCCAGACTGGGCGGTGAAAGGGAAAACTACAGGTGCGGCTGAAGTTGGGGACTGCCAATCAGGGTTTGCCAGCACCTCTGGGTTTCTAGGGGCTCTACGGGCACGTCTTTGCGGTGGCTGCGACGGGGTCACTACTGCACGTGCCACCGTACCAGCTTCAACTGCCCTTCTGGTGCTCGCTACTTCACCAGGTTGTACGGCAGTGCTGGTACTAGGTCCAGGAAGGGCTGGGCTGCTGGTGTATGCCTCACCACGTAATCCGACAGCACCAGCCCCACTCTGCTGCTCTTGAAGCGGATCCTGCGCAACCTGCGGTCTAGCGACACGGGGCCGGGTACGCCTGGTTCTATCAGGGACCTCAGCCTCCTCGTCCGAACTTTGGGTCAGAGAGCCACTGCTTTCTACAGGTTCGTATTCTGACCCGCTGGATTCATCAGATGAGGGTTCCCACTCCTCATCCGACTGGGTCAGAAGCCTGTAGGCCTCTTCAGAAGAATACCCCCTGTTAGACATGTGGGCAACTAAATTTAGGGGTATTCCCTGAGACTACCCAAGAAAAAAAAGCAAGCCTGTCTTACAAAGGGGAGGCTAGCGAAGTACCGGAGGCCGCTGCGGTTGATAAAAAATATCAAAACTGATTTTTTTATCGCCGCAGTGCGTGTAAAGTGAATGTGCAGCGATCAAAAAAAAATTTTTTCTTTGTCACTGCGGTGGGGCGGGTGTGGGCGAACGCACGTGTGGGCGAGCGATCAGGCCTGATCGGGCAAACACTGCGTTTTGGGTGGAGGGAGAACTAAAGTGACACTAGTACAATTATAGATCTGACCGTGATCAGTTTTGATCACTTCCAGATACTATAAAAGTACAAATGCTGATTAGCGATACGCTAATCAGCGAATAACGGACTGCGGTGCGGTGGGCTGGGCGCTAACCGATCCCTAAACTACCTAACCAAGGGGCCTAAACTATACTGAAACCTAACGGTCAATACCAGTGAAAAAAAAAAGTGACAGTTTGCACTGATCACTTTTTTCTTTTCACTTGTGATTGACAGGGGCGATCAAAGGGGTGATCAAAGGGTTAATTGGGGTTCAGGGGGCTGATCAGGGGCTAAAGTGTAGTGTTTGGTGTACTCACTGTGAAGCCTGCTCCTCTGCTGGATCCAACCGACGAAAAGAACCAGCAGAGGAGCAGGCAGCCATATAACAGATCATATTTACAAATATGATCTGTTATCTGGCTTCTGATTGGATTTTTTAAAAATCAGCAACCTGCCAGCCAATGATCACGGCTGGCAGGTTGCTGACGAAATACTCCTGAACGAAATGCCGGCGCGAACTGCGCATGTGCGGGCGCATATTCGCGTCATCTCGCGTCTCGCGAGATGACGCGTATATGCGTGACTCTGCGCAGCGCTGCCACCTCCGGACCGCACATCTGCGTTAGGCGGTCCGGAGGTGGTTAAAGGGGTTGTCCCACAAAAAATATTCTACAGTTTACAAACCACCACCTGGATCTGAATACTTTTGTAATTGCATGTCATTAAAAATTTGGCATAGCCACTGAGTTATTCAATAAAATGTATCTGTATAGCGCCACCTTCTGTTTTTTTTTATTTATTTCTTTGTCCTGCTCACTGAGATGGCTGCACATGCTCAGTTTCCTCCTTCAACTGCCTCCTGAGCTGTGATAGGGAGAGCACGGACACGCCCCCTGAGCTGTGATAGGTAGAGCATGGACACGCCCCCTGAGCTCCAGCACAAAAGAAACTCCCCTTGAGCTGCCAGCTTGATATAAATCTAGTGGAGCAATGAATGGGGAGATCTCTGGATCCATGTGAGGTACTGGGCTGGTTCTAGCTTTGCTAGAAAGAGATTGTCATGGACTATATGATGTCTGATTTTCATTTTTTACATTAATCATGGGATAACCCCCTTAAGGAGGATCTGCAACCTGCTCTGTAACTATGCAAACCTATTCCTGAATTATTGTACCTGGTAGTTTTGGTGCCCATCATGAAAATACTGCTGTGTATAATCAAAGGGGGCTCCCTGGCACTCAGGGGCTGCCCCAGAGGAAGTGCTCTTCACAGTTCACTGCTCTGACACTGTCCAGTCAGCACGGATGTGAAGACTATCTCCACTTGAGCACTGGGTGTCGGGGGAATGGCCGCTTGGCTATACATAAGTCACATTTGCATATTAGGCTCCAGAACTACCGACTACGATAATTTGGGAATAATCATAGTGTCGATTGATGTAGGTACAGAGATTTAAAGGGCATCTGTCAGCAGTTTTGTAGCTGTGAAACTGGCTGACCTGTTACATGTGCACTTGGCAGCTGAAGGCATCTGTGTTGGTCCCATGTTCATATGCGTCCACATTACTGAGAAAAATTATGTTTTATTATATGCAAATGAGCCTCTAGGAGCAACGGGGGTGTTGCTGTTACACCTAGAGGCTCAGCTCTTTCTGCAACTGCCGCTCCCTCTCCACTTTGATTGACAGGCCGGACAGTGTAAACATTATATTCCTACCAGAGATGGATTGCATGGTCAAAGGGTTTGGTTTTTCTGAGATTTTAGGGTATGATGACATGCTGTGGGTCCACCTCTGTTCTGTGTACACAGATACCGCATGTAATTATTGCATATTGAAATCAGTAGAGAATACGGTCAGATACGTCACGCCTAGTGGATGCCAGTAGCTGGAAATCAGCAGGTTCCTCAGGCGCTGGACACCTACAGTTCATTCATGTGGACAGAGATGACACGCACGGAGCAGAGCGGAGGAGTAAGCGCTCTCGTAATAATCCTGCACGGAAAAACCCCAAACATATTCATTGTTGCTAGGAGACGGAGACGTCATTAAAGGTCATTTACTATATAGTAAGAAGACGGTGTTGCCATGGCATCCAATCAGATTGGACCTGTCATTTTCCTAGGGAAGTTTAGGGAGTTGAAGGGATTTTCCAGTTTTAGTGACTTTTGACTTTAGTGACTTTTAGGGCTCATGCACACGACAGTATTTTGCGTTCAGTATACTGGCCGTTTTTTTTGTTCAGTATGCGGTACAAATACTGAACCATTCATTTCAATGGTTCAGCAAAAAATACTGAAGTGTCTCCGTGTGCATTCCGTTTCAGTATTTCCGTACCGTGAAAAGATAGAACATGTCCTATTCTTGTCCGTAAATCACGGTGCTTGGCTCCATTCAAGTCAATGGGTCCGCAAAAAGAAACGGAACACATACGGAAATGCAACCGTATGTCTAACGTATCCGTTCAGTTTTTGCTGAACCATCTATTGAAAATGTTATGCCCAGCCCAATTTTTTCTATGTAATTACTGTATACTGTATATGGCATACAGAAAGGAAACGGAACCACAACGGAAACAAAAAACGGAACAACGGATCCGTAAAAAATGGACCGCAAAACACTGAAAAAGCCATACGGTCGTGTGCATGAGCCCTTAGTGAGAGAAAAAGATTGTCTAGAAGTTAGGTTCCCATCGTGGTGTGTCTTTTGCAGGGTTTATACATGGATTAAAGGGGTATTCCCATCTCGGACATTGGGGGCATATCACTAGGATATGCCCACAATGACTGATACACCCGTCCTTAGAACAGAGCCCGCAAAGTGCAGGAGGGCGTACTCACCACCCTCCATTTTATGGGAGTGCTGAAAATACCTGAGGCCATTTCCATCAGCCCCATAGGAGTGGAGCGGTGGCTGCACTTGCGTGCTGCACTCCTCATTCACTTCAATGGGAACCTAACTTCTAGACAATCTCTCAAAACCAAAAATCACCAAAACTGGAAAATCCCTTCAACTCCCTAAACTTCCCTAGGAAAATGACAGGTCCAACCTGATTGGATGCCATAGAACTGAATGGAGGATGGCCACACATGCGCGGTGTGACGTCCGTCACTTTGCAGGCTCCGTTCTAAGGATAGGTGCAGGTCTCACCTATCAGACATCCTAGCGATATGCCCTACCCCTAAGGGAGCATTCACACGACCGTGTTGGTTTTGCGGTCCGTAAATCACGGATCCGTGTGTTCCGTATGTCTTCAGTTATCTTTCCTTTTCCGTTCCGCAAGTCTGTATAATACGGACGTGGTGCTTCCGTGTGTCATCCGTTATTCACGGTCCGCAAAAAAAACGGATGGGTAATGAAATGGGGTTTCCTAGAATGTTTTCAGTCCAAGGGTCCGTTAAAAACGGATGACACACGGATGCATTTCCGTGTGCTATCCGTTTTTCACGGACCCAATGACTTTCTATGGGGCCACGGACCGCGATTTGCGGCCAAGTATAGGACATGTTCTAAAACACACGGAACGGACACACGGAACGGACAGCACACGGATGAGAATAAAAGGCATACCGCAATTTTCACGGACCCATAGAAATGAATGGGTCCGTGCATTGTCCGTCAAAATTGCGGAACGGACGCGGAACGGACACGGAAGAAAAACACGTTCGTGTGAATGCTCCCTTATAGGGGTGCAGCAGCGAGAACGCTCTCGGTGATGCTTACTAGGCCCACGATCCTTGAACTTTGTGATTGCGGTAGATCACGGAGCAACATCACGTGATATGTCCACCTATACTGACCGATGGGGGGGCATATAGTTGCATCCGTTAATGCTGTCTCTTGCACTTGTGATTTTGCGGTTATCAAAAATCCAATATTGTATTGGCAATAGGCGGGTTTTACCCACCAACTGGACATTGGGGGCATATTTAACCCCTTTAAGGTAAAGTGATCAGTAAAATGTTGATATTTATGGCACATGAACCAGATTTTCTTATATATTAAACCAATTTCTGTAATTTACAACAAAAGTGCAATTTTCTAGTTTTAGAGAGGTCATTAACCTGGTGCTTTTTCACCCTACTCGACCACCGTTTTATGGCCTGCCCGTTCTCCTCTTCCAGTAGCGCTGTGGGTAGGACATATGGGCATTATGTCACATCTTTCTGTCCAGTATTAGGCTGTCCAGTATTAGCAAAAACGCTTCCGTTACTGATAATACAACTGTCTGCATCCATTATGAACGGATCCGTTTGTATTATCTTTAACATTGCCAAGACGGATCCGTCATGAACTCCATTGAGTCATTGGGGGACGGATCCGTTTTTCTATTGTGTCATATAGTGTCAGAGAAAACGGATGTGTCCCCATTGACTTGCATTGTGGCTCATGACGGATCCGTCTTGCTTCACATCCCAGGACGAAAATAAAACCGTAGCATGCTGCGGTTTGCTCTCTGGTATGAGAACGCAACCAAATGGAACGGAATGCATTCTGGAGAATTCCGTTCTGTTCAGTTATGTTTTGTCCCTATTGACAATTAAAGGGGACAAAACTATAGCGTTTTTTCTGGTCTTGAGCCCCTATGACGGATCTCAATACCGGAAAATATTAACGCTAGTGTGAAAGTGGCCTTACACACAATACAGAGCCTGAGGAGCACGGATACATGACACACCTATTAAAGGGCATCTGTCAGCAGTTTTGTACCTATGACACTGGCTGACCTGTTACATGTGTACTTGGCAGCTGAAGACATCTGTGTTGTTCCCATGTACATATGTGCCCGCACTGCTGAGAAAAATGTTTTTTTATTATATGCAAATGAGCCTCTAAGGGCTGTTTCACACGAGCGAGTCCATTGCGGGAATCGCGCTCCGTGTGTGAGTGTGATCCTCCGCTCTGGACTTGCAGGAGCGCACGGCATTATTATGATTTATAATGCTGTGTGCCTCTGCTTGACCTTATTTCTACAGAATCACACTGACAGCTTTACGTCACTATGATTCTGTGGAAAAAAGGCCATGCAGAGACACATAGCATTACACTGGGTTCACACCTGAGCGTTTTACAGCGCGTTCCTACGCGCTGTAAAACGCTCAACAAGGAGAAACCAATGATTCCCTATGGGAATGGTTCACACCTGGGCGTTTTACAGCACGTACGATCACGCTGTAAAACGCCCTACGCTCAAAAAAGTACATAAGCTTCTTTGGGGCGTTTTGTCGCGCGTTCCCGTACATAGACATTCGGGAACGCGCGACAATGGGCGTTCGCTTGTCTCTGTATGCGCGATTGTAAACGCCGGTACAATCGCGCATACAGAGCGCTCCTTTCGGAACGCTCAGGTGTGAACCCAGCCTTAGGCCTCATGCACACGACCGTTGTGTGCATCCGTGGCCGTTGGGCCGTTTTCCGTTTTTTTTCGCGGACCCATTGACTTTCAATGGGTCCGTGGAAAAATCTGAAAATGCACCGTTTGGCAGCCGCATCCGTGATCCGTTTTTCCTGGCCGTGAAAAAAATAGGACCTGTCCTATTTTTTTCACGGCCAACGGTTCACGGACCCATTCAAGTCAATGGGTCAGTGAAAAATCACGGATGCACACAAGATTGTCATCCGTGTCCGTGATCCGTGTCCGTTTTTTCCTATCATTTCAATGGCAAACTTGACTTAGATATTTTTTTCATTTTTCATGTCCGTGGATCCGCCAAAAAACAAGGAAGACCCACGGACGAAAAAACGGTCACGGATCACGGACCTACGGACCCCGTTTTTGCGGACCTTAAAAAAAACGGTCGTGTGCATGAGGCCTTAGAGCAACGGGAGTGTTACCATTACACCTAGAGGCTCTGCTCTCTCTGCCACTGCCGCACCCTCTGCACTTTGATTGACAGGTCCAGGCATTATAATGTTTTCACTTCCTGGCCCTGTTATTCAATAGATACCGGTAAATCTCCCTCATAGTATTTCTCTGTAGGTTCCTCTCCTGGTTTGCCTTACAAACTCTGAGGGTCATTTATTAATGTCCTCTGGCGTAAAAAATGGTCGCAGTGGGCATTTTTGCAACCCATAACGGCTGTTCAGACTGAGTTTTTTAGAAGGCCAAATTTGGCATAGTTTACACGACAAAAAGACGCCAACTGCACTGCTGTTCCAGTGGCTGCAGCTTATAGCGCGCCACAGGGTCTATAAGCGGGAGCTCTGGTAAAATGGATCAGTAGAATAGTTGCCCATGGCAACCATGGTAGCCAGTCAGTTCACTGCTTTTATTTTCCATAAGGCCTCTGAAAACTGAAAGGTAGAATCTGATTGGTTGCCAGGGGCATCTGCTTATACCCTTAGCAAGTGTAGGCTTAGTATAAGCTTATCATTCCCCTCTCTAGAGAAAAACGCACCAAATCTGCATCATGTGGACCAGGCCTAAGGGAAGTTCTCCTTTAATTTGCCTGAGTGACTTCTGAGAGGAGACCTGAGGTCAGGTGTGTGAGTGCAGGGCTCGTGCAGACTGAGACATAGGTAAGTGTGTAGGAAGCAGGTATGTTATTAGCATTGCTGGTGGTTTCCTCACCTGGATGTGCAGTCCCTGGTAATGTCCTCCTTTCTTCCCATTATTGTCAGTGTTTTCAGCCTGTAAATGACTGTAAGGCCTCGTGCACAAAAACATATTTTCTTTCCGGGTTCATTCCGTTTCTTTTGTGGACTGTATGTGGAACCAATCGTTTCAATGGGTCTGCAAAAAAAAAAAGAAGTTACTCCGTGTACCTTCCATTTCCGTATGTCCGTACCACAAAAAAATAGAACATGTCCTATTATTGTTCGCATAAGGAACAAGGATAGGACTGTTCTATTAGGGGTCAGCTGTTCCGTTCTGCAAAATACGGAATGAACACAGATGTCATCTGTATATTTTGCGGATCCGGGTTTTGCGGACTGCAAAATACATACGGTCGTGTGCATGAGGCCTAATGCAAAGGGTGAAATGCAGGGCAGGCCAGCAACAAAACCTGCAAATCCACGTGGAAAAGCCGGATAAAACACACAAAGTGCGCCACTTTCTGGCGTGATTTCTGCACAGGACGCGCCTGTCTGGAACTAGCCTTAGGCCTCTTTTACACGAATGGGTGCGTTCAGTAAAACTCGCACCATTTTGCAACCAAGTTCAGTCAGTTTTGTCTGCGATTGCGTTCAGTTTTTTCCACGCGAGTGCAATCAGTTTTGATGTGTTTTTCACGTGCGTGAAAAAAAAACATTTGAAGGTTTACAAACAACATTTCCCGGCAACCATCAGTGAAAAACGCATCACATCCGGACTGCAGTGTGTCGTCTTTCACTGAAGCCCCATTCACTTCAATAGGACCAGGGCTGCGTGAAAAATGTAGAATATAGAACATGCTGCGATTCTCACGTAACGCAGAAATGATGCGTGAAAAAAAAACGCACAGACCCTGTGAAGTTAATAGGTCAGGATTCAGTGCGGGTGCTATGCGTTCACTTTACGCCTCACACCCGTGCGGAAAACTTGCTCGTGTGAAAGGGACCGAAGAGTAGATTCACACGTCCTGTGTGAATCTACTCTTCGGTCCCTTTCACACGAGCAAGTTTTCCACACGGGTGTGAGGCGTAAAGTGCAGAGAGTTGTGTGCAGCACTTTACAGGAGGAGCGAAGTGGATGAGATTGAAAAAAAAATCTCATCCAAATGCTGAAAAATCTGTGCAACGGAATCTGCGCATATCGTAACTTAACGTGCGGTATGTATTGTGAAGGGTCAAATCCATTGAGAAAGTCTGCGGTAAGATTTGACCTACCGCGGGGTTAAAATCTGCACCAATTAGCAATTTCCACAGGGATTTATTTATTTTTTCTCTGCAGGGCGGGAATGCGATTTGTTAACCTCGTCCCGAAATCCGTTGTACATTTACTACTTATGGATGCCTGGCCTTTAAAGATGGCACCCGCTGAAGAGCTGAGTGGGCGCCATAGCAGTAGTGTCCGTGATCAGACACAGCTCAGACCGCGGACGTTTAACCCCTCAGATATTACGGTCAGTTGTGACCACAGCATCTGAAGGGGAGAGAGCTGCTTCTGCTAATAAATCGGCCCCCCACATCGAGGTTGCGTTCGCTGTTCTGTTGCTATGGCAGCCAAGAGCCTTGTGAAGGGTAAACCATTGTAGTCTATGGTGAAAGTCATCTGACGCCTGCAAGTTTGAATCCCCTAGGACTGTCATGGCTAACCTCCGGCACTACGGCTCCCAAGATGCACACTTGCTTGGCTGTTGTCAGAACCCCATAGAAATGAATAGAGCATGCTGGGAGTCGTAGTTTCACCACAGCTGGAGTGCCAGAGGTGATCCCCAAAAAGTTTTTAAAAATATTTTAAAAAAAGTAAATTTTAATTCCTCATTTTACATATAAAAATAAATCTCATTTATCACGATTATCCAATAGGGTGTATATTGTAACAGGAAAAAAATAGCAAAATAGCAGAATTTTTTATTTTTATTTTTGTATTGTCTTGCAGTCCAAAAAAATCGCCCTTTAAAGAAATGAACAAAAAGCTCTCATACAGCTGGATAGACAGATATCATTTTTTAACCCATTCCAGTTTATTTTTTTATTGTAGATGGCTTGATGGGGAAAGTGGTGCTTTTTTGTACCTTTTTAGAAATTTTGTTATTTTTTTAACTTTTTATTTTAGGTCCACTAAGCGACTTCACTTTCACAATGCATTACTATACCTGCTAAGGGCTCTTTCACACCTGCGTTATTGTCTTCCGGCATAGAGTTCCGTCGTCAGGATTATCCTAATGCATTCTGAATGGAGTGAAATCTGTTCAGGATGCATCAGGATGTCTTCAGTTCCGGAACGTAACGTTTTTTGGCCGGAGAAAATACCGCAGCATGCTGCGCTTTTTGCTCCGGACAAAAAAACTGAAGACTTGCCGCAAGGCCGGATCCGGAATGAATGCCCATTGAAAGGCATTGATCCGGATCCGGCCTTAAGCTAAACGTCGTTTCGGCGCATTGCCGGATACGACGTTTAGCTTTTTTAGAGTGGTTACCATGGCTGCCGGGACGCTAAAGTCCTGGCAGCCATGGTAAAGTGTCGCATGGCACATCATCCATGCGTATGGGGCGCTCTGACGTCACTCTGGAGCGCCCCGGGAGCCGCACGGACTGTAAGTATGCCGCTCCCCCGCTCCCCGCTCCTACTATGGCAACCAGGACTTTAATAGCGTCCTGGGTGCCATAGTAACACTGAAAGCATTTTGAAGACGGATCCGTCTTCAAATGCTTTCAGTACACTTGCGTTTTTCCTGATCCGGCGTGTAATTCCGTCAAGTGGAGTACACGCCGGATCCGGACAACGCAAGTGTGAAAGAGGCCTAAGGGTACTTTCACACTTGCGTTTTTCTTTTCCGGCATAGAGTTCCGTCCTAGGGGCTCTATACTGGAAAAGAACTGATCAGGCATATCCCCATGCATTCTGAATGGAGAGTAATCCGTTCAGTTTGCATCAGGATGTCTTCAGTTCAGTCGTTTTAACTGATCCGGCAAAAGAGAAAACCGCAGCCTGAACGCGGTGCCGGATCCGTCGTTCCGGCATGCGCATGCGCAGATCGGTAAAAATGAGCAAAAATGTACAAGACGGATCCGTCGGTCCGCATGACAAGCGGAGAGACGGATCCGTCCTTGCAATGCATTTGTGAGACTGATCCGCATCTGGATCCGTCTCACAAATGCTTTCAGTCAGCGGCAGATCGGCGGATCCGGCAGGCCAGTTCCGACGACGGAACTGCCAGCCGGATCACACTGCCGCAAGTGTGAAAGTAGCCTAAATTGTAAGTTACGATGCCTTACAATTAGGGATGAGCGAAACATCCGAAGTCATAAAACATTGTTTCAATACTGTACGGAGTGAGCGCTCCGTACAGTAGTAGAATGTATTGGCTCCGATGAGCCGAAGTTATTACTTCGCTAAGTTTCGCGATACTTCGCATAATAACTTCAGAAATTGATTTATACTGTAAAAAAAACATTTCCTGAACTCTGGTTCGGTTCCAAGGTACCACTGACCTCGCTCCGTACAGTATTGAAACAAAGTTTTATGCGAATCGACTTCGGATGTTTCATCCGAAGTCGATTCGCTTATCCCTAATTGTAAGGCATCGTAACTGTCAGTATTAGGCCTCTTACACACACGAGTGAGTTTTCTGTGCAGATGTGATGCGTGTAGTTAACGTAGCATCCGGACCGAATCCTGACCCATCCATTTCAGTGGGTCTGTGCAAATGAGCGTTGTTTTTCATACATCATCTCTTGCACGTTTTTCACACAGCTCTGGCTACATAGAAGGAAATGGTGCTGGCATGAAAAACGGAAGACATCCGCATGCAATGCGTTTTTTACTGATGATAGCTAGGAGACGTAGATTGTTATTCTTCAGTTTTTCTTCATACGTGTGAAAAAAACGCGTACAATCCGGACAGTAAAAACACACACACTGAACGCAGTCGCAGACAAAACTGATTGAACTTGTGTGCAAAACCATCAGTTTTTTTTTCCCCTGAATAGATCCTGACACAATATGTATTAGGGCTGGTGCACATGAACTTTTATTTTTTGTCCGCATCCGATTTACACCAATTCACTTCAGTGGGGCCGCAGAAAATCTGTATGTCCGTTCTGTGGCATCCGCAAAACAGGCCACGGTTTTGTGCATGAGCCCTGTTTTCAGAACACATCAGTTCTTCTAGATACACGTGCACACAGTTTTTGAAGGAACTCTTGAAAAACTAACCACATCTCTTGATGTCATCGCATGCAGACTCGTGAGATCAGGCCTCTGTGGGGGCCATGTCATCGCTTCCAGGACTCCTAGTTCTTCTTTACGATGTGGATAGTTCTTACTGACGTTGGCTGGATGTTTGGGGTCGTTGTCCTGCTGCTAAATAATTTGTAACTATTAAAGGGGTTGTCCAGGGTCAGAGCTGAACGCGGACATAAGCTCCCCTTCACTCATTTGCCATGTCTGAGTGCAGCATCAGAGCATTTCTAGCTCCGATGCTTCCCCTTGCCTGCGCTGGATTGCGCAGGTCGAGGGCTGTTTTGTTTACATCCTCACTATTCTAGGCAGAGGCTTCCACCTAGCAGTGATCCCGGTGACGTCACCGGCACAAATGGGCAGTCTATAGCCCTGCCCTAAGCTCTAAAACGGCCTAGGGCAGCGCTAAAGACCACCCATTAGTGCTGGTGACGTCACTACTAGGCGGAAGCCTCTGCCTAGCATACTGTCAAAAAGCCGGGTACATCACCGGCAGTAAACGGCCCTTGTGCTATGTAGCTAGAAATGCTCTGATGCTGCACTCAGACATGGTAAATAAGTAAACGGGAGCTTATGTCCGAACCCAGACAACCTCTTTTAAGGGCTGTTTCACACGAGCAGATGCCGTGCGTGTCATCCGCAGTGTGAATGACAGCCAAGCCCCGCACTGGACAGCAGAGACACGGAGCATTAACATGATTGCGTGATCTTTTTACTACACAATCACAGTGAGATCACAGAGAGACAAAGAGCATTCTCAATCATGTTACTGCTCCGTGTCTCTGCTGTCCGGAGCGGGGCTTGGCTCTCTTTCACGCTGCGGATGACACGCACGCCATCCGCTCATGTGAAACAGCCCTAACACTTGTATTTTTGAAAACATTCTTACTTTGCAGCATTTTTCTACAGTTGCCTAAATGTTTGCACAGTACTGTATGTTTTTCCTGTTTTTGGAATGATGCTAAAATCTAAATGTAAAAACTTGGAACCCATTAGGTATGATTTAGCAACATAAAAGTGGCGTTAAAAAGATGTGTCTTATGGCGTACAACCTATTTGCTCCATAGTTTGCAACTTCCATAGATTCTCATCACTTTTCTAAAAGGGCATAGTTTAGTGAGACAGGTGGGTCCTTCCTTGCCCTCTAATTTAGGCCAGTAGCAGACATAGATTAGAGTTTCTGACTCGTTGGGGGCCAGAGATGATTATTAAAAATCATGTGCCTCTTAATGAATTAGGCGCATCTCACTCTAGCGCACAGAGGAGCAAGACTGGCACAGGAAACACCAGTCTTGGTAAATCTCCCCCTTTGAGTTGTATGAGCTGTACAGATAAAAAAAGAATGTGGATGTGAATAAAACAATTCAAATGTATTGTTATTGTGTTTTCAATTTAAAAAAACAATTACTACGAACCCCCTGTTGTCGGATGGCTAACCTCCGGCACTCCAGCTGTGGTGAAACTACGACTCCCAGCATGCTACATTCATTTCTGTGGATTTCTGAGAACAGTCAAGCAAGTGTGCGTCTTGGGAGTCGTCATTTTACCACAGCTGGAGTGCCGGAAGTTAGCCATCACAGGCCTGGCGTATATTCACTGGTTTGATGCAGGTTTTGAACCGGTGTTTGAAAAGGCCTAATGTACAGGTAAAGCACCCTATTTTGGATAGAATATGGACTTATCCTTTGGGCGGAGAGTTCTTGCCGCTGTTGTCCCGCCCTAGTAGATTGCTCTGCTAATCTTCCTGTCAGTGCCGTTGTGGAGGTGCCGGGGAAAAGTATAAATTACTCTTACCGGTAATTGCATTTTCCAATAACCTCCACAACTGCACTGAGTTTTTTCCCTCCCAGAATGAATTGTACGTATGTCTATTGATTTCTGCAAGTATTATGCTTCTTATTATTTTTATTTTTGCATCTTCTCCGAGTACCCTCTTACTGACTGGTAAGGGGGAGGAGGCCTTTTGAATTGTTGCTCCTACGTTGTTTCCTGTCCGGGGGCAGGGACACCCTCCTGTCAATGCCGTTGTGGAGGTTGTTGGAAAATCCAAAGAGTAATTTATACTTTTATTCAGGTCAGATTAAAAACTCCATGGTGTCCTCGGAAGCCTTAATGAAGCGCGATATGCGCGAAACGCGTCCGATCCAAGGACACCATGGAGCTTTTAATCTGACCTGAATAAAAATGTATTAACTCAAGGTGCTGGATCTACCTAACTTTGGAGTTGAAGCTGTTCATCACCCCAGATCCAGGGGACTCATCCTTGCAGCCTTTTTTGCTGCTCATCAGGAGGTTTTGGACGTTGTGGACTTTGGGTGAGCTGTGTAAATATTTTCTTAGTTTTTTTGCATCTGATTTTGATGTAGTTTGGGTCATGCAGTCAAAAAGGTCTCATTTAGAGAGGAGCGAATCGGTTCTAATGAATTGATTCATCTCATTAGCAGGGGTTCTTCATCTGTGAGGGGCTGTCCCCAAAGATAAAGAAGCGTCCACCTGCCGTATGACTGACAGGTCCGGACATCCCACCCGGCTCTGTCGATCTCCTGCCTGTGTCACTGGCGAAGCTCAAATTCGGCTTCGGGAACAACTACTGACAACTACTGTGCATGCGTGACTGTACTTCCAGCAGTAGCTTCCTAACTAAACTAAGCACTGAAATGGCTTCTCAACAGACAAAAATCAAATTTTACTCCTCACTTGAAAGTTTTATAACGTGTCAGTGAGATATAATATAAGAGGAGTTGTATAACGCACTAAATATGAGCATAATTGTTGTAGATTGTTATCATGTGCTCCGACCCTGAGGTGCTGCAAAGTAACGTGTCTAATAGGCCTAGCGAGATGCTGCAAGGATTCAACTAAATTTGACACAATATCCCCAATTGTGGACACTAATCATAAATATCTGCCAATCCACAGAGGTACAGTATCTGAAGGCTGGATTGTTTTACAGCATTTCTTCATCGGATCGATATTGCCTTTAGCGGATGATGCACTATGTATATGGAGAAGATTATTGGAACACCTACACATTACACATCCATAGACATTTTTTTATTTATTTATTATGAATCGAACAATATTTTCCATTAAAATACATATCCAAATCATTATTATTTTATAACTTTTTAACCCAACCTCATAATACCCTCCCACTGCGGTGCGTCTCTCTAAAAAAAAAAAGAAGGGGGAAGTCGAGAGGAAGAAGTTTAAGATTTCCAATACCCCCATATCCTGATCCATTTATCTTCTATATTTCTTTGTTTATAAAGAACCTTTTCGTATCTTTTAATCTTGTTAACCAAGTTGAGCCATATAATCACATCATATCCTGTAAAAACCAGACCCGTGTAATCAAAAGTCTTGCCAAAAACATTACCCTTATCAAAAGAATCTTTTTATATTTATAACAGTTTACTTTGGAAAGATCACCCAATATCCAGCACTCCACCATAAAAGGGATCACAACATTCAACTTTTGGGTAATAAAGTCCATAGACATTAATATGGAGTTGGTCCCCCCCTTTCATTCTTCTGGGAAGGCTTTCTACAAGATATTAGATTGTGTCTGTGGGAATTTTTACCTGTTTATCCAGAAAAGCATTTGTGAGGTCAGACGCTGATGTTGGATGAGAGAACCTGGCTTACAATCTCCGTTTCTGTTCATCCCCAAAAGTATTGGATGGGGTTGAGGTGAGGACTGCGGCCAGTCAAGTGTCTTGCACAGCAAACTCGCCAACCATGCCAATATAGACCTTGCTTTTTGCACTGGAGCACAGTCATGCTACCGATACTGGCACAGCGGCGAGAGAGGGGCGGGGGTGTTCCCGGGACGGCTCTCCCAGACAGTGTGGGGGGTCTGTGCAGGCGACGGCGTTCCCCCTAGCAGGAGAACTGAAGTCGGGGGCGAGCCGCAGGACAGGGCTTGCCTGTGAGCGGGACCGCGGGTCCCTCTTTGAGCCGAAGAGCGACTTTGCCAGGCGAGGGCCATGACGTCAGGAGGATCAGGGAGAGGAGGAGAGCGCTGCAGCCTAGTACTGATGGCCGTCAGCTTTCTACAGGACTCGGAGTGTAGCAGGGGAAGCTCCTCCTCCTCTGCTAGTTAATGCGGCTAGAGATGGCAGGGAGCCAAATGAAGTAAGGAGCCAGTCTGCTGCAAGGAGTACTAGGAGTGTACACAAGAAGGCGCCCACACACCAGGTGTGTTCTGCAGGTGCTGGTACAGCTTTTTCAGATTATAAGGGGTGGGGTAATGCCTTGTCTGAGGATGCTGGCCCTGGATCGGGGGGTCTCCGGCTGTCAGATCTGTCGAGGAAAGGGAATGGAGTCGAGACGCATGGGAAGCCCAGGAGAGGTTGGACGACACAGCAATGTCACGCACCTTTCCTGTTCCTTCGGATACATCTACTCCGGTCACCCAAGAAAGATCTGCGTGACAAAGTCCAGCGGCCGCTAAGAGGTCTTCTCAGGGATCGCCTGGTGAGTGGATGATAGGGGTACAGCGTGTGGGTCTGATGGGGTCAGGGCAGAGTAATGCAACTGGGGTTAAGAGTGCGGGAGGGATGGCACAGGAGTTGTTGGCATTGGTGTCACGCTTGGGGCCTAGTTCAGGGGTTTCTACAGCATGGGCGCCGGCTCTTGCAACATCAGGGGTGGATCAGGAGAAAGGAGGCTGGAGTTGGTAGCAGATGGGCCTTCAGGTGTGGTAGCAGGGGGTAGCGAAAAAGTTGCATTGGTTGAAGATGTAAGGTTGGAAGACGCAGCGAAAGGGGAAGTTTATGTGTGCTTTCAAGGGCCCCTGGGGACACATTTGAAGCAGGTCAGCAAAAAGACTTTGAAGGGAGAATATGTAGAAATTTTTTCATTGCTTCCGCTGGAGTAGTTTTATTTAGATGGGGTAAAACCAGGCGAGAGCAAGAAGGAAGAGGAGGAAAAGCGGCGTTACCGTTTGATACCTTGTACGTTTATGCGTTTGCGATTTTGGCTAGTGTGGTGGGGGAAAAGGCGTTGTTTTGCTATATGGACTCCATTGGAGAGGCTTACAGGGTGTTTAGGGGAGTAGCTTGGCTTAGGTACGATGAGCAGTTCCGACAGCGGAAGGCAGTGCGGCCTAGTATCAGATGGGATCACAAAGACATCAGTCTTTGGATGCGTTTGATGGCTGCTCCAAAGGCAGGGATGCAGCCCTTTTGCGGGGGGGGGGGGGGGGGGGGCGCGCATAGTTTGTCCCGTTGTTTCAAGCTGGGTCGGGGATTCGAGGCTTTGCAGAAGAGGAACGACATCGGTGAAAGTGGACGCGATGTTGCCATTACTAAAGAGGTACCCAAATAGAGAAGCGGCTGAATTGTTGCGCTCGGGTTTTACGGAGGGGTTTCGGATTCCGTGCGAGTCGTTGGATCTAAGGTGGCTGTTAGGAACTTAATTTCAGCATTGACCAGGACAGAGATGGTGAGGCAAAAAATAGAGAGAATTGAGAGCGGGTCGCATAGCGGGGCATTTTTCTGTGCCTCCTTTGCCAGGGTTGAGGGTGTCTCCTCTTGGTTTGGTTCCTAAAAAGGAGCCAAACAAATTCCAGCTCATTCACCACCTCTCTTACCCGGCTGGTAGTGCTTTCGCTGATGGGATTGAGCGAGAGTTATGTTCAGTTTCGTATACGTCTTTTGACGCAGCGGTGAGTTGGGATCAGCGTTTTGGTTTGGGAGCTCTATTAGCAAAGACGGATATACGGTAGAAGCAGCGTTCCGTTTGCTGCCGATTCATCCAAGTAGTTTTCATGTGTTGGGTTTTCATTTGGGAGGGTCAATTTTATGTTGACTGTTGTTTGCCTATGGGATGTGCAAACTCTTGTTCATTGTTTGAGACATTCAGCTTGTTTTTGGAGTGGGTAGTAAAACAGGAGCCAGCATGGAATTCCGCATTGCATTATCTGGATGATTTCTTCTTCTTAGGCCCGGCGGGGTAGCGGGTATGTTCCACTTTGCTGCATACAATGGAGTGGGTGGCTGCATCATTCGGGGTTCCGCTTGCCCCGGAAAAGACAAAGGGACCATCCACGTTGGTCAAGTTTCTAGGTATAGTTATTGACACTGTTGAGATGGAATGTAGGTTACCGGAGGACAAGGTGTCAGATTTGCATGTGGAGGTGGCTTTGTTGCGAAGAGCTAAGAAGGTCCAGCTTAGGAGGGTTCAGTCAGTTTTGGGGAAGTTAAATTTTGCTTGCCGATGGGTCGGGTTTTTTGTAGACGTTTAGCTTTGGCGACGGCAGGGGTGACAGGGGTGGCTTTTTCGTTGATTTTCTTTGTGACATTTAGGGTTTCGGAGTTAGTGTCTTCCAGTAGCAAACGAGTTGGGGGTTTGCTGCGGGGGAATGTATGTGTAAGGACGGAGGGATTGCAGTGTTTGTTGAGGAGGTCAAAGACTGACCCAGTTGGAAAAGGGGTGCAGATTAATCTACACTCGTTGCTAGGCTGTGCGGTGTGTCCGGTTAGGTGTGTGGAGGAATTGCTGCATCAATGCCCTGTGGGGTCGGAGCCTTTCTTAGTGCATCGGGATGGTTCCACGCTCTCTCGTTTTCAGTTTATCGCAGTTTTTGGGAAGTGCTTGACAATCGCAGGTTTGCCAGCTGGGGAGTTTGCTTCTCATTCCTTTAGGATTGGGGTGGCTACAGAGGCAGCCAGGTGGGGTTTAGGCGATGCTGCAATTAAGCGGATTGGCCATTGGGAGTCGGCATGTTTTCGCTCTTACGTTTGCCCTCATTTGCTTTAGGAGGTGTTGGAATAGATGGTTCTTTTGTGTGCCAGGTTACACGGCAGTGGGGGGATGCTCTGTAGTAGCGTTAATGTGTGATGTTTTCCTTCTTATTGTTGCAGGGTCGTCCTCGTGTTTGGCCTGGATATTCGGGCATTCGTACGTGTATTGGGGAGCTCAGCGGGCTGATCGGAAGAACGGAAGACAGTTGGGTTTTTCAAACCAGGTGGTACAGGTTTGTTGGATGGGATTGCGGGGTATTTTATGAGGTAGGGTTCTTCCGGAGTTTAGATTTTATGTCTCTTTAGACAGACTCCTGGATGTTTTGGTTCTTCATGTTGGTGGGAGCGATTTGGGGGTGCGTAGGTCTAGGGATGTCATACGGGTTATCAAATTGGACCTGTTGCCGTTATGGGCGGAGTTCCCGGGCCTGTTGATAGTGTGGTCAGAGGTGGTGGCTCGTCGTACATGGAGGTTTGCTAGATCCGTGAATCGGATTAACAAGGCACGGGCGAAGTTAAACAAGGAGGTGTTGTGGTGCGTCATAGGGAGTTGGAGGAGGTGTCTACACAGTTTCTACAGGCAGATGGAGTTAATTTAAATGAGGTGGGGATAGATTTGTGGGCGTTGGGGTTGCAAGAGGGGTTGAAGATGGCTGTTCGGGTGTGGCAGGACGAACATAGGTGAGGTGTCACCGATGTTTGTTTGCGGCAGGTAGAAGGGAGATTTTGGGAGGCAAAACTATTTGGAAGAGTTGCATGACTCTTTGGGGTGTGCATCTGTTTGGGCTAGAAGGCCTGCAGGGGCATGATGTTTATGTTTGGTGCCCTTGGGTTGGTGAGTGCGGCCAAGGGTAAGGTTAAACTTCAACTGGAGGATTAATATGATGGGCTTGCCTTCCAGGATCCCTCATTATCAAGGGGTTATGAAATTGGAACATTGTTCAGATACATGCAAGTTATGTAAACATTTTATGATGGTTAATGTGTTAATAAATGGGCTGCTACGGCCTTTTACACCAAAATAAGGTCTCCGTGTGTTTGTTAATGGAAAAAGGGGTGAGGTGATAAATGGCTGTACTAATCTTCCATCCTAGTAAGTCATATCACTCACTCGTGATGGTGGAATATTTAGGAGGGAGAACATTTCATGAACAGACATGTGGCAGCGGTGACATCCTTTTACAGGACCACCCTGGAATTCAGTGAGATCTTTAGGACTACCCGTTCTTCCACAAAGGTGGATTTTATACACCTGTGCCAATGGGACTGAATGAAACTCTTGAAATCAATGACTAAGAGCTGTGTCCCAATACTTCTGGCTATATGATGCATCTCCATGCTCAAGTGACTCCATACTAAGGAGATAATTAGTGTGCTCTGCCATGTCAATGAGCTTTTACAGTTTTGGTCAGAAATACAAACATTATCCTCCATGGCAGTGAGTGGTGAGCTCTTCAGGCATGTTCATTTTCTTTTTATTTTTAGCCCTTTCTCATGATGTAACCCATTACTATTCTGAGACATGAAAGCCCTTTACCTACTAGTTAGTATAAGTTGTCTAACATCTTTTTGTCCATTACAGAATTATTCCACAATATCTCCTTTAATCCTTTGCCATCCGCCATTTATAGGATGAAAGGACTTGCGCTGAGGTTAATAATTCCTCCACAATGAATACTTTGAGGAGCTCCCTACCTAATACTTTAATTGCCATTTCATCTTTATATTACCTGTATAAGTGAGGCTCTTACGAGAAGCTCTGTCAGGTGCAACAAGCTTATGGGCACCTGGCAAGTTAAGGAGAACACTATGAACCCTACGAAAGAAAATTTCCATGACAGGGCTGAACAAATCCCAAGAGCGAGGTAGCCAGTGTCCTCAGAAATGTCCAAACAGCGAAAAAAGTTCCTTTATTAGATTAAAAAGTTGCAGTCGTATAACGTTTGTTCGTGAAAGGGCACATGTCTACCCGCCGATGCGACTATTATAACAATTGTTGCACGGCCCAAACAAAGCAGACGGCCAATAAGTTAATGGGTTGTATCAAGAGGGGCATAGATGCCCGTGGTGAGAACATAGTCCTGCCACTTTACAAATCACTAGTCAGACCACACATGGAGTACTGTGTACAGTTCTGGGCTCCTGTGAACAAGGCAGACATAGCAGAGCTGGAGAAGGTCCAGAGGAGGGCATCTAAAGTAATAACAGAAATGGGTGGACTACAGTACCCTGAAAGATTATCAAAATTAGGGTTATTCACTTTAGAAAGAGATCTAATTCCTATGTATAAATATATCAGTGGACAGTTCAGAGATCTCTCCCATCATCTGTTTATCCCCAGGACTGTGACGAGGGGACATCCTCTGCGTCTGGAGGAAAGAAGGTTTGTACACAAACATAGAAGAGGATTCTTTACAGTAAGAGCAGTGAGACTATGGAGCTCTCTGCCTGAGGAGGTGGTGATGGTGAGTACAATAAAGGGATTCAAGAGGGGCCTGGATGTATTTCTGGAGTGTAATAATATTACAGGCTACAGCTACTAGAGATGGGTCGCTGATCCAGGGAATTATTCAGATCGCCTGATTGGAGTCGGGAAGGAATTTTTTTTTCCCCTTAAAATGTGGAAAATTGGCTTCCACCTCATGGGGAGAAAACTACTTACACCTAATTAATGCGAAGAAAAGACGCACCTACATAAATAGACTTAAAAAAAAATATTCCCCCCAAAAAAACACCACTAGAATTGGTCTACAACAGAAAATTGTTGAATGAGGCGCAAATGCTTCCAAAACAGGCCCATTTTCATTAGTAAATGCACCTAAAAACGTTAGACAGTTTAAAATATGAAAAATGAGACCGAAACAGGTGCAAAACACTATAATAAAAAAAACATGGTATTTTGTTTCTGTTATGAAATGCTGTGATTATTTTTTTTTGCAGAATAGATGCAGACCCATTCATTTCTATGGGGTCGCAAAAGTGTGCTGTCTGCATCCATTTGGCTGTTCTGTGGCTCCGCAAAAGCAGAAAATGTCCTATTCTTGTACTTATTGCAGGATGTGCGAAACGGGAAAGTGAGGGGCACACACCATCAGTATCCACCCCACCTCCCCCTACACACAGGAAATTTTGATCAGGTGTCATGTTGACGGGTCCGTAGTGATTTTTGTTCCCCTAGATCAGGCATCCTCAAACTGCGGCCCTCCAGCTGTTGCAAAACTACAACTCCCAGCATGCCCGAACAGCCTACAGGTTTTTACAACAGCTGGAGGGCCGCAGTTTGCCCATCCCTGCCCTAGATGATGCTTACACACATGCTTGTTTTATTGCCCCATTGAGTTGCAGATGGATTTAGTGCTCCTTTTTAGACACGCCCGTTGGCAGCGCTGTTCCATTTAGGTCAGCGCCTCCGTACTCTGTTGGCATCGTGCTGTCTGTTTTGGCAAGTGTCATTAGAGGCCTGAAATGGGACAAGAAAATTAATTTTGCTTTCCTTGATCCTTTTTTTCTCCTGGGGAGAAGCCTTCCAAGTGAACAGTAGCTGCAAATCAAGCGGTAACGTCCCCGTAGAGCATGCATTAAAGGGCAGGCTAGTGTTTACTGAACATCAGGAGTCTAAATGGTCCCGTACTGTGACAGACGCCTAGCTCAGTCCTATATATGTAACTACATGCAGCCTTTTCTCATGTCTGTGGTTCTATCGCATTTGTCCCAGTTTTCCTACACTATTAAATGGCAACTGGCTATAGCACAATGTCACATAATAAACCACAGTGTCTGGTAGGGCTTTGAGAGAGAATTAAAACACTTCCTATATTATAGTAATCCATTGCTGCATTCAGCCAAAGAAACTGAGCTGTTGGGTGCACTGAGGGCAGGCCCTAGCTCCTCGGTGCATCCTATCTCTGCCGCTGCACATAGGAAGCCCCTCTTTTCCTTGGTTGGTTGACAGACGAGGTGTCTAAAATTCTTCAGTCATCTGGCCACGTAATCTTGTGCCTGCACTGTGCACCACAATTTTGGCACATCCACAATACAGTTCTCTACCAGGCAGGAATCGGATGCTGTAAAAACTCCCTTTAAGGTATAGATCACTGGATAGCTTATAAAAAGTCGCCCTAAAATGATATGACACACGGGCTGACACAGAAGGCTATTATAGGGAACAATAATTGCCTTCTCGCCAGAGGAGGTGAGAGCTGCATTGACATGTGGCAGTCATCTCCTCTGTATGGGGACCAGTGCTGTCTTATCCCCATAGAGCACTCCAGCTGTTGTGAAACTACAACTCTCAGCGTGTATATTGGTTCTGCTCTTATAAGAACTCTCATAGAAATGAGTGAAGCATGCTGGGAATTGTAGTTTCACAACAGCTGGAGTACTGCAGCGCTCTGCCATAGAGAATCATTGTTTTCAGGCATCAGACACCAGTCTTGCACAGTATGACCTGCTGCCCAAACAAGATCACCAAGGATGCTTTCACGCACGAGCATTTCCTTGTTCGTCAAGTGATTGGCAGCACCTTGGATACGGCTACACGGCCGGACTGCCAGCGGGCTGATCCTCGTCATAAATTAGGTGCTTTCTCCACCAGCGCAGGGGGAAACCAAGCCCAGCGGTCTATGTAAATGACCTCCATAGATTTAAAGGAATGCTGCAGATTTCCAAAGCAACATGTGACAGGTTTCATCTCTTTTTCTTTTGCCAAAGATTTCACCATTTAGAACTGTAGAATTTCAGATCCCCAGTGTGTAGACCCATCTGTGACGACCATTTGACCTAATGGGGCATCTAGAAAGGAGCTGCTATTGTGATCTTCTGACCTTACCCCAAGGCCAGTGGTCCATTACGCCGCACTTTAGCATCCGTCTTCCTAGGTTCACTTGCACAACAGGAGGAGACCTGGGTCTGGTGTCCATCCACTTAGACCAGCAGCCTTCCAGGTCATGCTCTTCTCTCATAGGAAGGCAGCTCCTGTGGACGTCCTCAGGGTTAAGTAAGAGGCTTCTTACCTGGTGCTGGAATTGCACGGAATGATTGCCGTGGTCACAGGGAAGCGGCACGCTGTATAAATGCCGGCTGCCTTTTTTGCCCAGCTTGTCTTTTGCATTCTTAATTACGCCAGTGGTGAGGGAGCATAAATAATTCATCATAAAAGCGCTTGTTCCAGGAAAAGGTTTGTGTGCAAGGCGAAATCTTCTCAAAGTAGGGCAAGCATCGAGCGGTGCTAGTGTCCACGTCTGCAAACTGCACACACACCTATGAGATGATTGTGGATTGATAAATGGCGTGACTGGCGGTGTGCGGCTAGGGGTGCCGTCAAGTGCACAGAGAACTTGTCCTTTCGCATCAGTATTTGGAAGCCAAAACCAGGAATGGGTCCAAAACACAGAAGACGCACAAATCTTTCCATTAGGGCCCATGCACACAATCGTATGTATTTTGCAGTCCGCATAAAATATAGATAACGTCCGTGTGACATCAGTTTTTTGGTGGATTCATTGTAACAATGCCTATTGTCTGCAAAACGGGCAAAAAAAGGACATGTACTATTTTTTTTTTGTGGAACGGACATACGGACACAGAATGCACACAGTCATTTCTGGGTTTTTTCAAGTGCCATTGAAATGAATGGTTTGTGTCCACGAGCCCTTATACGTTCTCTCTTTCACTCCTGGTTTTAGCTTAGGCCTCATGCACACGACCGTATTTTTGGTCCGTGTATAAATCACATTTTATGCGGCTCGCCCATGGACCCATTCATTTTTATGGATCCAAAAAATATCTAAAAAACGGACAGCACATGGATGTCATCCGCTTGATGGCTGCATCTGCGCGGCTGGGCTGATAATTATAGAACCTGTCCTATTGTCCATTTTACGGAAAAAAATAGGCTTTTTTTTACAGTGGCTCCCATAAAAATTGTGGGACGCACAAGGACCCTATCTATATTTTGCGAATCCGTGATTTGCGGACCACAGAACGGAAATACGGAAACGGAATGCACACAGAGTAACTTCAGTTTTTTTTTTTGCGGACCCATTGAAGTGAATCTTTCCGTATATGGTTCGCAAAAATAAAGAAACGGACACGGAAAGAAAATACGTTTGTGTGCATGAGGCCTTAGGCAGGGGCTACACCTAGACTTCTGTGACTTGTAGCTGTAGTGGAGAGCAGTAAATTGACTTGTGCACTACAGCTGTCACTCGATGCGACAAAGTCTAGGGGCATGCCCACATTGTTAATGGCCGCGTGGTTACCTGCCAAACTCCTCGGCTATTAACAATGAAGACTGCGCGCTTATAATTAGTCACTATGGTGCAGTGGGTCTCGGATGGCCGCGCAGTACACAACCGCGCAGTGCTGCTATACCCTGATTGCAGCCTCAGGTGCTGCCACGCAGCGCAGTTGTGGTGCAGTTACTGCATCAACAAACATGCATATAGGGTACGACCACATGGCACATCTGGCGCTTGTGACACGGCCATGCTGGGCTACAGTGGGTTTTAATTAAGCTAATGAAGACCATACAGTTTCGTCGATCTGTATTGTTAATGGCTGCACAGCTAAACAACGTGGTCTTTATCAGTTTAAAGGGGGTTATCCCATGATTCATGTAAAAGTTAAAAAATCAGACATATAGTACATGACAATCTCTTTCCAAAGCTAGAACCAACCCTGTACCTCACATGGGTCCAGAGATCTCCACATCCATCGCTCCAGTTGCTCTGCTAGATTTAGGCTAGGGCTACACGGCACTGGTCGCGCCCAGGTTTGCTAACTAGTGTTGATCCCATAGAGATGAATGGGATCGCTGCGCTAGTCGCAATAAATCCAGAAGTGTTGGCTTTCTTTCAACGGGTGCAGCAGTCCCATTCATCTCTATGGGATCACCGCTACTTGGCGATCCTGGCTGCGACCAGTTTCGCTGGCAGCTCAAGGGGCGTGTCCTTTATCAGGGGGCGTGTCTTTCCTCTGTAGCTCCCTTCCTATCACCGGCAGTTGAAAGATGAAACTGAGCATGTGCAGCCATCTCAGTGAGCAGGTCAAAGAAATAGGAAAAAGAACAAACAGCAGGTGGCGCTATACAGATACATTATATTGAATAACTCATTGGCTATTCTGAATGTTTAATAACATTCAATTGTAAAAGTAATCGGATCCAGTTTGAAAACTGTAGAATATTTGTCGTGGGACAACCCCTTTAAGTCGGACCCGCTGCGGCCCGCACAGCCGCCGCACGTTCACGCCGTCTGGTCATATCGTTACAAGGCTGTTAAAGAATGTACCGTATGCAGCTATGATGAATGCAATCCTATAGATAACTCCTGCGATGCAGAACACCAGGGTTGGATAAGGCGCTATTCTTGAACTGCTTTGTGAATGTAATTGTTGATGCAGCTTTAACATATCACAACTCTGCAGTGGGTTCGGCCACACGTTGCGGAGTCGCCGCATTTTGGATGCGGCAAAGAAACGGATACAAAAAAAACTGCAGCAATGTAACTGCATTTACGTTGCATTTCCTTTCAAATCAAATAGAGCAAAACTAAATGACGTTAATTACAAAATTGAGTTGCATTAATGTAACTTAAGTCGGCTGTGTTTTCCCATTGCTGGAAGATAAACCATGATCAACCGGGAAACGTGGTCCACGTGTCTGATGTATCTCCCGGGCCGATCACCGCTCCTTTGACCTGAACTGACTGTATTATAGTGCATGATGTGAGTACACTGTAGTAGTAGCCCCGCAATCAGACAGTCTGACTATATCCTAAATCCCTATGACACCGTCAGGGGAGCCGCCGTCTGCCTATGAGACGCGGCTGACACACGGACCATGTTTTCCAGGCCAATCCTGAGCCCTAATTATTATTTTTTTTTTTTGCCGCACCCAAACTTCAGCACAGCGGCAGCGCCCTGTGAAGTTTTTGCTGCAGAAATATCAGTGGAGCTCACCCTCTCCATTGTGCAGACAGACATCTCCCAAGTAAAGAGAACCGTCTTGCTAGTGCTAACTTGTGGAAGTGGCTCCTTCTGAGCCCAAATCCCGACAGTCATTCACGTGTCTCTCCATGCAGAAGGACCTGAGCGCAGATCCTTCTGCATTGAGAGAGACGCGAAAGACTGTCCCTGTGTGGTCAAGTGGATGAGGTGTTTTTATATATATATATATATATATATATATATATATATATATATATAATTTAACCCTTGAAAGGTACTTTTACCCCGTTTTAACAGCCGTTGGACAGGTCCATTCCTGTCTGAACAGCCATTGAAACTGGCCTGTTGATTTCATAGGACGCCACTGTTACCTGCCCAATAATAATAAACGGCCATGTGAATAGCCCCATAGATCTCTATGGGTTCTGAAAACGGCCATTTTTCCCGTTCGTGTGAATGAAGCCCATAAGGTAGATTTTTCAATCTCTGCATGACAATTGTCTGGTGTAAATACATTGAGAAATATGGGGGCATATACAAAGACTGGCATTATAGATGGTAGACTTAAAGGGGTTGTGTCGCCTCAGCAAGTGGCATTTATCATGTATAGAAAGTGAATACAAGGCACTTGCTAGTGTATTGTGATTGTCCATATTGCTTCCTTTGCTGGCAGGATTAATTTTTGCATCACATTATACACTGCTCGTTTCCATGGTTACGACCACCCTGCAATCTATCGGTGAGGGTCGTGCTTGCACACTATAGGAAAAAGCGCCAGCCTGTCTGGCCTGCGGGAGCGCACATAGGCCGGTGCTTTTTCCTATAGTGTGCAAGCACGACCACCGCTGATGGATTGCAGGGTGGTCGTAACCATGGATACAAGCAGTGTATAATGTGATGGAAAAATGAATACAGCCAACAAAGGAAGCAATATGGACAATCACAGTACATTAGTAAGTGCCTTGTTTTAAGTTTATCTACATGATAAATGCCACTTGCTGAAGTGAGACAACCCTTTTAACCTGCCTCATAATTTATTTCTTAGCCATCATTTAGCGGGTGCCTCCATATTACTCACGGGGCCATATAACCTCAGGGTGATGCAAACAAGAGAAGTCGGAGACAACTCACCGGCACAAGGAGAACATAGAAGGTCCATGTCCATGATGCTCTGGCCATACTCTAACTGCTCACTAGCCTTTATAACTGATATCATAAGCGTACGGCCACACCGTCGGGTTTCCTGATTCAGTTTTGGGTTGGCAGACGTCAATGAGGGGCCCATTTCTGCCCCAAATGCCTAGACTAGGCTTGAGCGGATCACGCTTCGAATCGTGGAAAATGTCTTTTGTAATGCTGTTTCCGTACAGCATTAAAATGTATGGGCTCCGTGTAATGCAGAGGCCGGCTCTTTTTCCTATACTGTGCAAGCACGGCCACTGCTAGAGGATGGGTGGTAGTAACCATGGAAACAAGCAGTGTATAAAGTGATGGAAAAATGAATCCAGCCAGTAAAGGAAGGCTTAGGAAGCAACATTGATAATAACAATACATTAGTAAGTGCCTTGTATTAACTTTCTCTACATGGTAAATGCTGTTTTCAGACGTGAGAGAACCTCTTTAACATTGCCTGGCATGTACCGGTGTCGTACAGTGATGTGCATGCTAATGTTAGAGGAAATGTGGTGGTGAGCTGCATAGGAAGTGCTGAGAGCAGGCCTACAAGATGAAAGCGACACGTACACACTGAGGTAGGATGGGGTCCGCTCCTGTTCAATAGGGGGACGGTTGCAGCGCCTTCAGTTTACATGGTTAATACAGGGCACGTGGTCTGCATCACCATGTCTGACTCCTGGGAGGGCAGGGAAATGCATCTCTTTAAAGCAGGGATGCCCAATCTGTTGCAAAACTACAATTCCCATCATGCTCCGACAGCCTACAGCTATCAGCCTACATCAGGGCATAGGTGGAGTTGTAGTTTTACAACAGCTGGAGGGCCGCAGGATGGGCATCACTGCTTTAAAGAGTACCTACCCCTCACCTCTTCTAACATGTCTGTTATGGTAACTATTTGCATCGTCCTTGTAATAATAGGTCAGGAACATCTGTTCTCATAAGGCCTCATGCACACGACCGTCTGTGTTCTGCAGACACTGACCGGATGCATGCTGCCATGAAAAGCCCCTGTAGAAATGGACAAGAATATACAGTAGGACATGTTCTATCCTTTTTGCGGGGCTGCGGAATGGACATACGGATGCAAACCGCACACGGTGTGCTGTCCACATCTTATGCGGCCCCGTTGAAATAAAAAGGTCTGTATTCGGTCCGCAACGAAAATATGAGCCCTTACTCTGTGTTGTGCCGTTCTGCTGTTATTCCTACTAGAATTTTACGAATAGAGGCCAGTGTCCCTGCACTGTCTGACAGTATCCAGATCAATGCGGTCAGTGTCAGACTGGTAGCGTACAGTAGAAGAGGAAGTGAGAAAACCAATATTTAAAGGGCATCTGTCAGCAGTTTTGTACCTATGACACTGGCTGACCTGTTACATGTGCGCTTGGCAGCTGACGGCATCTGTGTTGGTCCCATGTTCATATGTTCCCGCATTGCTGAGAACTATGATGTTTTGATATATGCAAATTAGCTTCTAGGAGCAACGGGGGCGTTGCAGTTACACCTAGAGGCTCTGCTCTCTGCACTTTGATTGACAGATCCAGACTTGATGATGTTTACACTGCCTGGTCCTGTCAATCAAAGTGGAGAGGGTGCGGCAGCTGCAGAGAGAGCAGAGCCTCTAGGTGCAATGGTAACACCCTTGTTGCTCCTAGAGGCTTATTTGCATATAATAAAACTTCATTTTTCTCAGCAGTGCAGGCACATACGTACATGGGACCAACACAGATGCCTTCAGCTGCCAAGTGCACATGTAACAGGTCAGCCAGTGTCCTAGGTACAAAACTGCTGACAGATGCTCTTTAACTGTTCTGTTTAATTCTATTAATAGGAATAAGTGGTTTGTGTGTAGTGTATGGTGTCAGTTGGTATTGGTGTGAGGTGCAGTTTCAGGTATCTACATACACTGAGTTAAGATCTGGAAGACAGTAGGCCCTAACCTTTATCCCAGGTAGAGGATGAAGACTGGCCACAGTGACCATTGGAGGGTATGGGGGACTGGAGAGGTCTGGTGAGGTGAGTGGCAGTGGACATAGACCAGATTTATAGAATTTACACATCTTAGTATTGGTTGGATACTGGATGTAGAAGAAAGGTGCCTCTTGTCATGAGTTGTACATAGTACATAAAGCTCATGTATGGGGAGTCTCTCGTCATCGGTACAGCAGTAGAACAGAGCGGTTACCATTCGCTCCATTGAGTCACGTGAAATACCACGTCTACAAACAACCATACATAAATTTCTGGAAGGAATAATAGAGGGATGACCCTACATATCGATATAAGAAATTATTACATGGAGAATACAAGTACTTACTAAAAGGTGACCGCTCCTCTGTAATGCTTTACATAGGATTTATATCAATTTATATAATGTTCCTAAACTATCCTGTTGCAAAGTCCTTCTAGGTGCATGTAATGTGCATGGTGTTGAATCGCATTGCGGAAGGTGTTCTTTGCCTTTATTACTAGATGCTTGCTGTATTGATCTTGGGCCACCAGAGGGCGCTGTGTTTGATATGTTTATTGGCCAAATCAATGGTCTAAATCACATCCAACTTGTTAGCGCTGTTTGTGCTTCTACTGGGACTTGTTGTGCAATATGAATTGTTCCAATATTTAATATAGGTCCACAATGACCCTTATATTGCTGTTATCAGGTCCCTGATACAATGGACACCGTTCCTGAATTCACTATAGGACATGTAGCGCCAATGCACTCCCGCTGTCTTATAAGGGTCCATTCACACGTCCGTTGTTTCTTTCCTGATCTGTTCCGTTTTTTGCGGAAAAGATCTGGACCAGATCTGGACCCATTCATTTTCAATGGGTCCTGAAAAAAAATCAGACATTGTGCTGTCCGATTATTTTTTTTTTTTAGGACCCATTGAAAATGAATGGGTCCAGATCTGGTCCAGATCTGTTCCGCAAAAAACGGAACAGATCAGGAAAGAAACAACGGACGTGTGAATGGACCCTAACAGGCACTTGTAATTATTCCAATAGTGGATGCCCAGTATGTCACTCCTCGTTATACATTTAATGTTAGGGATTACAACTCACGGCTCTGGCTACGGGGCAGTCCTCCTTCTTAACCTGTGTTCCCCGTCTGCTCAGTTCAATGGCAGCTTAGATGATTTCGCCGCGCATGCGTCGTTAGAATCCCGGTGTGTGAGACCAATGAGTGGAGACCTGTTGTGGACCTTTTTCCTTCTATTTTTATCAAGCCAAGCCCACCAGACGCATTTCGGAATGTCTTGTTCCTTCCTCAGTGGTAAAAAATTTAGTATTGCTGTCGGGGCCCACTTACTGCATAATTAAACATTTTAGGGTCAGTAATAAAATATGGACCGGATTACTCTAAGGCCCCTTTCACACGAGTGAGTTTTCCGCGCGGGTGTGATGAGTGACGTGAACAAATAGCACCCACACTGAATCCTGACCCATTAATTTCAATGGGTCTGTGTACATAAGTGTTTTTTGTTTTTTTCACGCATCAGTTCTGTGTTGCGTGAAAAACGCAGCATGTTCTATATTCTACGTTTTTTCATGCAGCCCTGACCCCATAGAAGTGAATGGGGCTTCAGTGAAAAACGCATTGCATCCGGAAGCAAGTACGGGTGCGATACGTTTTTCACTGATGGTTGCTAAGAGATGTTGTTTGTAAACCTTCCGTTTTTTTATCACTCGCGTGAAAAACGCATCAAAACGCATTGCACCAGCGTGGAAAAAACTGAACATCTGAACACAATTGCAGACAAAACTGACTGAACTTGCTTGCAAAATGGTGCGAGTTTCACTGAACGCATTCGGAGCCAATCCGTCACGCTCATGTGAAAGGGGCCTAAGGCCCCTTTCACACGGGCGAGTATTCCGTGCGGATGCGATGCGTGAGTTTAATGCATTGCACCCGCACTGAATCCTGACCCATTCATTTCTATGGGGCTGTGCACATGAGCGGTGATTTTCACGCATCACTTGTGCGTTGTGTGAAAATCGCAGCATGCTCCTCTTTGTGCGTTTTTCACGTAACGCAGGCCCCATAGAAATGAATGGAGTTGTGTGAAAATCGCAAGCATCCGCAAGCAAGTGCGGATGCGGTGCGATTTTCACGCACGGTTGCTAGGAGATGATCGGGATGGAAACCCGATCATTATTATTTTCCCTTATAACATGGTTATAAGGGAAAATAATAGATTTCTGAATACAGAATGCATAGTACAATAGCGCTGGAGGGGTAAAAAAAAAATATTTGACTCGCCTTAATCCACTTGATCGCGCAGCCCGGCTTCTCTTCTGTCTTCTTCTTTGCTGTGTGCAGGAAAAGGACCTGTGGTGACGTCACTCTGGTCATCACATGATCCATCACCATGGTAAAAGATCATGTGACGGACCATGTGATGACCGGAGTGACGTCACCACAGGTCCACACAGCAAAGAAGAAGACAGAAGAGAAGCCGGGCTGCGCGATCAAGTGGATTAAGGTGAGTGAAATTTTTTTTTATTTTTTTTTAACCCCTCCAGCGCTATTGTACTATGCATTCTGTATTCAGAATGCTATTATTTTCCCTTATAACCATGTTATAAGGGAAAATAATACAATCTACAGAACACCGATCCCAAGCCCGAACTTCTGTGAAGAAGTTCGGGTTTGGGTACCAAACATGCCGATTTTTCTCACGCGCGTGCAAAACGCATTACAATGTTTTGCACTCAGACGGGAAAATCGGGCATGTTCCCGCAACGCAACCGCACATTTTCCCGTTTGAAAGGGGCCTAAGTGTTACAACTTTCGTTTATTGAATTGCGTGCACACATTGCGTTATTGTACCGCTATACTAGTCTCATAATAGCTTCCATCTATTCGATATTACATTCAATTTCTGACATGTACAATATAAAACTAAATAAGTCAGAAATAGCAATAAAAAATCGCATTGTAAAGAAAATTGTTGCTTTACGAACTATGCAAAATTCAGAATAAAGAATTTACACAAATAGCAATAAAAAGTAAAATATAAAAGAAAAATAAATATAAAAGAAAAAATGCATAAAACATACTTGTATAATCATATAATAATATAATAGACACACTGGCATGGGGGTGGGGGGGAAAGACAGGGAGAGTCAATGTGCTGGAAAACAGCCTGGCATCGACTGTGTGAACTGACCTTCCACCCATTTAAAGAAATCCAAATCTCAAGTTCTGAATTCAACCTCGAGGGCACCAAGGATCCAAATTTAAAAATCTTCCTTGACTCATACCTAGACATTTTGGAGACGAAGTCCCCTCCTCTCCAGTTTTAGTGTCCTTTTTGTGTGACCTATATATTGTTTTAGACATGGGCACTCTATCATACAAATGCCTGCCTTACTATTACTTGTAAGGGTTTCCTTAATTTCCCACTTGAAACCATTAGGGTCCATTCACACGTCCGTTTTTTCTTTCCTGATCTGTTCCGTTTTTTGCGGAACAGATCAGGACCCATTCATTTTCAATGGGTCCTGGAAAAAATCGGACAGCACAATGTGTGCTGTCCGTTTCCGTTGTTCCGTTCCGCATGTCCGTTTAAATATAAAACATGTCCTATTATGTTCCTGAAAAATCGGATCCTGGTACAATGCAAAGTCAATGGTTCCGCAAAAAACGGAAGACATTCGGATGTCATTCCGTATGTCTTCCGTTTTTTGCGGAATCCGTTCCTGGAAACACATAGCAAATTTTTTTATTTTTTTTTTCTCAAAGAAATCCAAACAACTTTATTTGATTATTGAAATGTATACATGTTTCCGTTTTTTGCGGATCCGCAAAAAACGGATGACATACGGAAACATTTTCAGGAACAACGGATCCGCAAAAAACGGACCGAAGTTCGGATTATAGAAAAATACTGACGTGTGAATGTAGCCTTAGTCGTAGATGTCACCATTCTTGTCTTTCTGTCAAAATTTGTTTGTCTAGTGACTTTAAAATATGTCATGCAAGTAGTCCTGTGGGGCTGACAGCTCAAGGGGAGTGTCTTTTCTGCCGCAGCTCAGGGGGCGTGTCTCAGATCTCCCTATCACAGCTCAGGGGGCGTGTCTCAGCTCTCCCTATCACAGCTCAGGGGGCGTGTCTCAGCTCTCCCTATCACAGCTCAGGAGGCAGTTGAAGGATGAAACTGAGCATGTGCGGCCTTCTCATTGAGCAGGTCAAAGTAATAAGAAAAAACAAACAGCAGGTGGCGCTATACAGATACATTTTATTGAATAATTTAGTGGTTATGATACATTTTTAATTACATGCAATTACAAAAGTATTCAGATCAGGGTGCTGGTTTGAAAACCATAGAATATTTTTCATGGGGCAACCCCTTTAAAATACTTTTTTAAATGTTCTCGTTGTAAGTGGACCAATCTGGTTTCCTAATATCTTCGTAAGTTTCAATGTCTAGAAGAAGATAAATGTGCCCTGCATTGTGCTGTGTTCTACTTTTTGCTGATCTCATCGCATGTTTTGCAGATAAGTTACTTGAGCGACGTATATTATCGACACTTTTAAATTAATGTCAGAAGTGGTGCGTGTTGAGGGAGATGGAGCGGTTCCTGTGTGAAGCCTCATGGGTGATATTAATGTGGGTGTTAGGATTAGGTGAGGGTGATATTGGGTATTTAGGACTGTGACCTCCACAGATAAATCCTGCTTTGTCTTGGGAAAAGCGTTATCTGACTGATGATGTATATGTGGTCCTGACGCTGGTCTGTTTGGCAGTGTAGTAACATGCCCCATAATGTAAGAATTTCTGTCTCTGTATACAGTGACCTGGAAAATCCAGTCTTGTGGATGCTGTACTAGAAGGAAGATTACAGCTTTCATATGCATTTTATTGTCTGTTCCACAGTTTAGAAGTAATTTCCCTCAAGGAAAGCTGCATGGTTTGCAATCCCTTGATCATATCTTTAGTAAAATCCACTTTTTACTACTGTCTACAGTCGTAGCCAAAAGTTCTGAGACTGATGCAAACTTTGTTTTTTCATAAAGTTTACTGCTTCAATTTTTATGGTGGCAATTTGCATCAACTCTAGTTTGTTACGAAGAGTGGTCAGATGAATTGCAGTTGTAAATTGTAAAGTTATTCCTTGCCGTGAAAATTAACTCCACCGGTAATCACCAAAACTCAATTTCCGCTGCCCGAAAATGACCTGCTGACATAACTTCATTAGCTCAGGAGTATTAACGAGGACAAGGCAGCTGATATCCCTCTGTCATGCTGATTGAATTAGAAGAGCAGACTGGTTGCCCTAAAAGGAGGAATGGGGTTACTTGAAATCGTTGTCTTCGTCTGTTAACCATGGTTACCTCCAAGGAAACCCAAGCAGTCATCACTGCTTTGCATCTAAAGGGTTTTACTTGCCGCTTGTAAGATTGCACCTAAGTCGACCATTTATTGGATCATTAAGAACTTCAAGGAGAGAGTTTTAGTTGCTGCGAAGAAGACTTCAGGGCATCAAGAAAGTCTAGCAAATGCCAGGACCTTCTCCTACAGAGGCTTCAGCTACAAGATCGGGTCAACCCAGGGCAGAGCTTGCTCAGGAATGGCAGCAGGCAGGTGTGAGTGCATCTGCGCACACAGTGAGGTGAAGGCTTTTGGCGGATGGTCTAGTGTCAAGAAGCGCATCAAAGAAGCCACTTCTCTCTAAGAAAAACATCAAGGTCAGATTGACAATCGGCAGGTACACGGATTGGACCACAGAGGACTGGGAAATTAATTTCCTCTGATGAAGCCCACTTCAAACTGGGACATCTGGAAAAATAATTGGAGAAGAAAATGTGAGCGCTACCATGAGTCTTGTGTCATGCCAGCAGTAAAGCATCCTGAGACCATTCGTGTGTGGTGGTTGCTTCTCATCCAAGGGATTGGGCTCACTCAGAGTTTTGCCTAAGGACACTGCCATAGCATCAGAAGATCCTTCAAGTGCAACTTCTCCCAACAACCCAGGAGCAATCTAGTGATGAACAATGCTTTTGTCAAAAAGCAAAAGTGATAACGAAGTGGCTCGGTGAACAAAACGTTGAAATTCTGGGACCATGGCCAGGAATCTCCCCAGAACTTAATTCTATTGAGAACCTGTGGTCAATCCTCAAAAAGCAGGTAGACAAACAAAAACACGGAAACTGTGATAAAACTCCAAGCACTTATTAGGAAGAATGGGTTGCTGTCAGTCAGGATTTACGATAAGGTGATATCCAGCATGTCAGGGCAAATTGCAGAGGTCTTGAAAAAGAAGGGTCAACGCTGGAAATATTAAGTCTTTGCATAAACCTGATGGATTTGTCAATAATAAAAATAAAAAAACTTATTTAATGCTTATAATTGTATTCTATACAAGATTACGGTGTGTATATACAAGGACTTGGTGCTATCTGTGCCTGTGCTATATACAAGGACACGGCGCGATCTGTGCCTGTGCTAAATACAAGGACACGGCGCGATCTGTGCTATATACAAGGACACGGCGCGATCTGTGCCTGTGCTATATACAAGGACACGGCGCGATCTGTGCCTGTGCTATATACAAGGACACGGCGCGATCTGTGCCTGTGCTATATACAAGGACACGGCGCGATCTGTGCCTGTGCTGTATACAAGGACACGGCGCGATCTGTGCCTGTGCTGTATACAAGGACACGGCACGATCTGTGCCTGTGCTGTATACAAGGACACGGCGCGATCTGTGCCTGTGCTGTATACAAGGACACGGCGCGATCTGTGCCTGTGCTGTATACAAGGACACGGCGCGATCTGTGCCTGTGGTGTATACAAGGACACGGCGCGATCTGTGCCTGTGGTGTATACAAGGACACGGCGCGATCTGTGCCTGTGGTGTATACAAGGACACGGCGCGATCTGTGCCTGTGGTGTTGTCATGGTCTTACCTTCTTACTGTTCTCCTTCGTTTGACATGTGCTGGCGGCCATCTTGGTTTCTGGGTTTCTTGTAGCCTCCCACCCTGCGGCTTCTCCTTCCCACTGGGAGGAGCTGGATGCCTAGCTCATATATATAGGAGGTCTGTGGCTTCAGTTCCTTGCTTGGTCCTCCTGTGTTCACATGCTTCTAAGACTGCTGCTGCTTCTGGTTCCTGATCCTGGCCTCGTCTGACTACCCCGTTGGTTCCTGATCCTGGCTTCGTCTGACTACCCTGCTGGTTCCTGATCCAGGCTTCGTCTGACTACCCCGTTGGTTCCTGATCCTGGCTTCGTCTGACTACCCTGCTGGTTCCTGATCCAGGCTTCGTCTGACCACCCTTCTGGTTCCTGACCTCTGTCTACGTAGACCCTGCTTCGGTTTAGCCATCCGTTTGGACTTTTGCTTACATCGTGCTTTTCAATAAAGCCTTCTTATTTCCACTTATCTCTTGTTGTACGTCTGGTTCATGGTTCCATGACATTAGGACCAAGCCATGAATTTTGACGGTACAGGGCCATCCTCGCTACCTACGCTGGTTGCCAGACTTGATCAGCAGGATCACCTGTTGGGTCGGTTCGCTGTGGCGTTGCAAACCCTGCTTGAACGCACGGCTCATTTCGCTTCCGTTGCCGATGGGTCGGTTGTCGCTCCTGGGCCCGCTCCTACTGCCGCTCCGGTTGTTGCGCCAGAGTCTACCCCGACACCTGTTGCTGCGCCTGCGGTGTCTCGGGGTATGACCGGTTCTGCCCCCCTTCCACAGCGCTTTGGGGGAGAGCCAACTCAGTGCCGAGGTTTCCTTAACCAGGTGGGCATTTATTTTGAGTTGCTGCCACATGCCTTTCCTACTGAGAGATCAAAGGTGGGCTTCTTGATCTCGCTGCTCTCGGACAAGGCCTTGGCCTGGGCCAGTCCTTTATGGGAGAACAACAATCCGGTGGTTGCCGAGTTTTCCGGTTTTGTTGCTTCTCTTCGGAAGGTATTCGATGTGCCGGCTCGTGCTGCCTCTGCTGCGAGGCTCCTTATGTCCATCAGACAGGGTTCACGATCCGTAGCTGAATACGCCATTGAGTTTCGTACCCTGGCAGCAGAGGTGGGCTGGAATAATGAGGCTCTGGTCGCTGCTTTCTCTCATGGTCTCTCGGATGCCTTGAAGGATGAGGTTGCAGCTAAGGACCTACCGGTGGAGCTCGAGTCTCTCATTTCTTTCCTGATTTTGATTGACACCAGACTCAGGGAGAGACCTTCCTTTAAGGAGAGCCTGCGGAGGTCTTCTAACAGATTGGCGCCTACGTTTGCTGTCCCACCCGTGCCTCCCTCTCCTCCCACGCCTCCTGGGGATGACTTGTCTGGGGGTGAACCCATGCAGCTGGGGTTTGCTCGCCTGTCCGAGGGGGAGAGGGTACTCCGGAGACGCGAGGGCCGATGCATGTACTGTGGTCTCGGTGGGCATTTTCGGTTGGCATGTCCGAACCGTCCGGGAAACGCTCGCACCTGAGATCCTGTCGGGGGCAGATCTTGGGTGGAGTCTCCTCGTCCCCGGTTTCCCGTGTTGACAAACCACTGATCACTGTTGTCCTCTCCTGGGTCGGGGGCTCGGTGACGACCCAGGCGTTGGTGGACTCTGGTGCTGGTGGTTTGTTCATTGATAGTGTGTTCGGTGCCGCCAATTCCATTCCTCTGCAGCCTCGAGGTTCCCCACTGGCTCTTGAGGCGATAGACGGCAGACCCCTTCTGCCGCCACACGTGACTCATGAGACCCTTCCAGTGGGGATAGCCATTGGTGCCGTTCACAGAGAGTCGGTCTGTTTCCAGGTGATTTCGTCTCCACACTACTCGGTGGTCTTGGGGTACCCCTGGCTCCAGAAGCATAATCCGACTTTCGATTGGAGATCGGCCGAGATCCTCTCGTGGTCACCGCAGTGTGGGGCTAGTTGCATCCATGGGCCTGTCAAGTTGCTGTGTACTTCCTCGGACTCTCTGTTGCCTCCTGCATTCGAAGAGTACCGGGATGTATTCGATAAGGTGCGCGCGGTTGCCCTACCTCCGCACCGCCCATACGATTGTGCCATAGAGTTACAATCTGGTGCCGTTCCTCCTCGTGGCAAAGTCTATCCACTGTCGGTAGCGGAGAATGAGGCCATGGAGGAGTACGTGAGGGAGGCGCTTTCACGCGGACACATTCGCAAATCCTCGTCCCCGGCAGGGGCTGGATTTTTCTTTGTGAAAAAGAAGGGCGGTGAGTTGAGGCCTTGCATCGATTGCAGGGGTCTCAATCGCATCACGATCAAGAACGCTTACCCGATACCCTTGATTTCCGAGCTGTTCGATCGCCTCAAAGGGGCCACGGTCTTTACCAAACTCGACCTGAGGGCGGCATATAACCTGGTAAGGATCAAGGCGGGCGATGAGTGGAAGACCGCGTTTAACACCAGGACCGGTCATTATGAATCCTTGGTTATGCCCTTTGGGTTGTGCAATGCGCCCGCAGTCTTCCAGGAATTCATCAACGATGTTTTCCGTGACCTGTTGCAGCAGTGTGTGGTGGTCTATTTGGATGACATCTTGGTATATTCTGAATCCATGGAGGCCCACATTATGGATGTCAGACGAGTGTTGCAACGGTTACGAGAGAACAGGCTGTTCGGTAAGCTTGGGAAATGCGAATTTCACCGATCCCAGGTAACCTTCTTAGGTTACATCATTTCCGCTGAGGGGTTCTCCATGGATCCTGAGAAGGTTTCGGCTGTCTTACAGTGGCCCCAGCCCAGTGGTCTCCGTGCCCTGCAGCGCTTTTTGGGCTTCGCCAATTATTATCGGAAGTTCATCAGGGACTTTTCTATGCTAGCCAAGCCTCTCACGGATCTGACCAGGAAGGGCAGTAATTTCCAGGTCTGGCCGCTCGAGGCCATCCGAGCTTTTGAGGCTCTAAAGTCCGCCTTTGTGTCGGCTCCGATTCTGTCGCATCCCAACCCTGGGTTGCCCTTTGTCCTCGAGGTGGACGCGTCTGAGACGGGAGTAGGCGCCCTTCTGTCTCAGCGTAGATCACCCGAGGGTCCTCTGCTTCCTTGTGGGTTTTACTCCCGGAAACTGTCTTCCGCGGAGTGCAACTATCAGATTGGTGACAGGGAGTTATTGGCCATCGTGCAGGCCCTTAAAGAATGGAGGCACTTGCTCGAGGGTTCGGTGGTTCCGGTTCTCATCCTGACGGACCACAAGAATCTGACCTACCTTTCTGAGGCCAAGAGATTGACACCACGTCAGGCCAGATGGGCTCTGTTCTTGTCACGTTTTAATTACGTGGTCTCCTACCTACCCGGTTCCAAGAACATCAGAGCGGATGCCTTATCACGGCAGTACTCCGAGCTGTCCGGGGAGGAGTCGATTCCGACTTCGGTCATACCTCCGAATCAGATCCTGGCCGCCATTCGCACCAGCCTGACCTCTCCCCTGGGTGAGCAGATTTTGGCGGCTCAATCTGGTGCTCCCTCTGGGAGACCCAACGGCAGGTGTTTTGTGCCTGAGGAGTTGCGCACTCGGTTGTTGCGAACCTACCATAACTCCAAGGCCGCGGGGCATCCTGGAAAGAATCAGCTGTCCTGGGCTGTTTCACGTCTGTTCTGGTGGCCTTCTCTACATTCCGACATCGCCGCATATGTAGCGGCATGCTCCGTTTGTGCCCAGAGTAAGTCCCCTCGGCACCTTCCGTTGGGCCTTTTGCAACCCATAGCCACCGGGGAGCGCCCATGGTCTTACCTGGGGATGGATTTCATTGTGGACCTCCCTGCATCCCGAGGCCATACGGTCATTCTCATGATTGTGGATCGGTTTTCCAAAATGTGCCACTGTGTTCCTCTCAAGAAGTTACCCTCTGCACAAGAGTTGGCCACGATTTTCGCCAGGGAGGTCTTCCGGTTGCACGGTTTGCCCAAGGACATTGTGTCGGATCGGGGGAGTCAGTTTGTGTCCAGGTTCTGGCGCACCTTTTGCTCCCAGTTGGGGATTCATCTCTCTTTCTCCTCGGCCTACCACCCTCAGTCCAATGGGGCCGCAGAACGATCCAATCAGGCCTTGGAGCAATTCCTTCGTTGCTATGTCTCCGATCACCAAGACAATTGGGTTGACCTCCTGCCTTGGGCTGAGTTTGCCAGGAACACGGCGGTGAACTCTTCCTCTGGGACGTCTCCCTTCATGGCCAATTATGGGTTCCAACCTGCCGTGTTACCCGAGGTATTCTCTCCCCAGGATATTCCGGCTGTGGAGGATCACCTTTCCGTCCTACGTGCTTCTTGGGTACAGATCCAGAGGTCCCTTGAGGTCTCTGCGCAGCGCCAGAGACTCCAGGCTGATCGCAGACGAGCGCCCGCTCCTTCCTACCAGGTCGGAGACCGTGTATGGTTGTCCACCCGCAACCTCAACCTTCGAGTGCCCACTCCCAAGCTGGCGCCTCGCTTTGTTGGTCCCTTCCGAGTGCTTCGCAGGGTAAACCCGGTAGCCTATGCCCTTGCGCTTCCTCCTGGCATGCGGATCTCCAACGTGTTTCATGTCTCCCTGTTGACGCCATTGGTGTGTAATCGTTTCACTTCCTCGGTTCCTCGGCCCCGTCCGGTCCAAGTGGGCAATCGTGAGGAATATGAGGTGAGCAATATCCTGGACTCACGCCTGGTCCGCGGCCGGTTGCAGTTTTTGGTCCATTGGCGTGGTTATGGTCCAGAGGAGCGTTCCTGGGTTCCCTCCGCAGATGTCCATGCTCCTGCTTTGCTCCGAGCCTTTCACGCACGCTTCCCTCAGAAACCGTTCCTTACTCCGCGGAGGAGGGGCCCTTGAGGGGGAGGTACTGTCATGGTCTTACCTTCTTACTGTTCTCCTTCGTTTGACATGTGCTGGCGGCCATCTTGGTTTCTGGGTTTCTTGTAGCCTCCCACCCTGCGGCTTCTCCTTCCCACTGGGAGGAGCTGGATGCCTAGCTCATATATATATAGGAGGTCTGTGGCTTCAGTTCCTTGCTTGGTCCTCCTGTGTTCACATGCTTCTAAGACTGCTGCTGCTTCTGGTTCCTGATCCTGGCCTCGTCTGACTACCCCGTTGGTTCCTGATCCTGGCTTCGTCTGACTACCCCGTTGGTTCCTGATCCTGGCTTCGTCTGACTACCCTGCTGGTTCCTGATCCTGGCTTCGTCTGACCACCCTTCTGGTTCCTGACCTCTGTCTACGTAGACCCTGCTTCGGTTTAGCCATCCGTTTGGACTTTTGCTTACAGCGTGCTTTTCAATAAAGCCTTCTTATTTCCACTTATCTCTTGTTGTACGTCTGGTTCATGGTTCCATGACAGGTGTATACAAGGACACGGCGCGATCTGTGCCTGTGGTGTATACAAGGACACGGCGCGATCTGTGCCTGTGGTGTATACAAGGACACGGCGCGATCTGTGCCTGTGGTGTATACAAGGACACGGCGCGATCTGTGCCTGTGGTGTATACAAGGACACGGCGCGATCTGTGCCTGTGGTGTATACAAGGACACGGCGCGATCTGTGCCTGTGGTGTATACAAGGACACGGCGCGATCTGTGCCTGTGGTGTATACAAGGACACGGCGCGATCTGTGCCTGTGGTGTATACAAGGACACGGCGCGATCTGTGCCTGTGGTGTATACAAGGACACGGCGCGATCTGTGCCTGTGGTGTATACAAGGACACGGCGCGATCTGTGCCTGTGGTGTATACAAGGACACGGCGCGATCTGTGCCTGTGGTGTATACAAGGACACGGCGCGATCTGTGCCTGTGGTGTATACAAGGACACGGCGCGATCTGTGCCTGTGGTGTATACAAGGACACGGCGCGATCTGTGCCTGTGGTGTATACAAGGACACGGCGCGATCTGTGCCTGTGGTGTATACAAGGACACGGCGCGATCTGTGCCTGTGGTGTATACAAGGACACGGCGCGATCTGTGCCTGTGGTGTATACAAGGACACGGCGCGATCTGTGCCTGTGGTGTATACAAGGACACGGCGCGATCTGTGCCTGTGGTGTATACAAGGACACGGCGCGATCTGTGCCTGTGGTGTATACAAGGACACGGCGCGATCTGTGCCTGTGGTGTATACAAGGACACGGCGCGATCTGTGCCTGTGGTGTATACAAGGACACGGCGCGATCTGTGTCCACATTGGAGTCGGCACAGTAGTGCTATCTGTGCATCCATATTTTGCATGGAGAGACAAGGATGCAGTGCCATGTTATCTGAAATGTTCACATATACAGACAGGGAGGCACAAACTGTGCCTTCTTCTTCCACAGAACGAGACGAGCAATATCCACATGTGTGTGCTTCTGCATCTGTGTCTACATGTTTTAAAATTGGATGCACACCATGGCCCATAGTAGCCTATAGATGTTGTATTCGTGATCTGTTTAATACAAATCTCTCTAAAACCTCTTGGTGTATTGCACTAACAGGAGTTATTGTCTCAGATTTGGGGTAAAATCCCTTTTTCTGGGTTTGTTGTGGCGAGGGACAAGTGGTAATGTGCGCAGTGTTTCAGTGTATTGTGATGTGCCGGATGCTTCCTCCTCCCTCTTCTATACATCTTTTGTAGAATTGCAATGTGTGTGTCTCACCTCGGCGTTCTCTGCAGGATAGTCCCGCGCACGTCCAGCACAAGGTGAGACGTCTCGGAGTGGATGACCTAGTATGTAAGGCGGGGGCTTACCCTGCCACTTTTTGTATCACCGCTTATTGATTTTGATTATCGAGCCACAGCTGCAGTCCACAGGAATACACTACACAGTTTTGTGGACTGCAGCTGTTGCAGTGCAAATGATATATTATTATTTAATATTATATCAGTGTATAGGGCCACTGCTATGGGATCACTTGTGGGGCACAGTGGATGGCGTGGTTGTCATTTAGGGGAGCACTGAAGCTGGCTCTTTTCAAAGGGGACATTTATGCAGAAAAATTACTTGAAGGGGTGGCGTGACTGTATTGTGTGTGTAGATATAATTATTATTTTTTTTGAACATATGCTATAATCCTATATATTTTTTTTTTTATTTCTTTTTGGTTTTTCTATTTTTTGCTGTTCATTTTAGAAGTGAGTGTTTCTTTGCCCCTGTCGTCTTATTTATTCCGAATTTTAAAATAAAATGGAAGGATGTTTATCCACGTGTTTCTGCTGCTGGTTTTCTGTGTATACAGGTTTTCATCAGCTAAGCACATAATTGCATGAAGAACAAGAGTAATGCTGGGGGTTCTGCTTGACGGGCAGTGTATACGGATCCAGTCTCCTGTCTACGTCACCTTTCTGTAGAGAGACGGATACAAATAATGGCCAGGTGTTAATGGGCCTCTTTCCTCCTGTACTTTGATTTTTTTTCTTGCAAAAATTGATGTTTTTTTTTATTTTTTTCCTTTTTTTTTTTTTAAATATATTTTGTGTTCCTGTAATTCTACTGACTTTGTCAAGTTAGGGGCTCATTGGGCTTGATGTTAGTAACTGCATTCAAAAGTGCTCTGAATTCTTGTCACCACCGCTCTTACAGAGTGCAGTGGTCAGCAGGGGGCGATAGAAAACACAAAAACAGTGAAAAAAAGAGCTCAGCCTATTATTTTTTTGCATTGCTTTGCTATAATGTGCAGTGGTGTACCTACTATAGGGGCCAGGGAACACAACTGTGATGGGCTCAGCTGTGGGGAAAATTCATTGGCTTTCCTAGCTCCCTCTAGTGGGAGTTAAGTGCAGTCAGAATTTTATCAGATGAGAAAAGTTCCCCCTTCCCCAACAGGTATATTGTGTTATTAATCAGTGCAGTACTCTGGACCTAAAACAGAATAGTGACTTACAATATTTGGTGAACGGTTACTATGGGTCCTGATTATTTATCTGTATGTCATATAGCAGCATTTGTGTAAGTTATATGGCTGTGTGACTGTTATATGCCTAGAAAACACCCAATATATGTTTAGATGCATGTGGAGGAGGATTGCGCTGCAGGAGAAAAATCTTCTTGTAAATATAAGTTCCTTATGGAAATCCTAAACCATTAGGATCACAGACCAACTTTGCAACCTTCACTGGTATGGAAATCTGTGGTATAGAAAACGCACTATGGTGTAGCGAGTTCAGACATCAAACGCACCATGTGAACAGGATATACTCACAAGATTCCAGATGGGTGAGTGCCCGTAGAGATCTAGACGATGTTTCCTATAGGGCTCTGCTAAAAAGAAAACACTATGGTGCAGTAGGAAAGGACACGGTGCACGCCTGCAGGACAAATGTACTTACAGAACTTCTCTGGAAAAATGCAAAAGGTATCCTGACAAGGTCTTCACATGCGGCCGGGCAGATCGAACGGACAGGAGTCCAGAGACGTCAGCATAGGATTTTTCAATCGCCAATTGAATACTCCCTTGCCTGGATGGTAACGAACCACAACCTTCAGGACGCTCTCAATAGAGGAATCGCATGTATGATGCACACCAAAAAGGTCAGATGAAAAATATTTTTAATATACTAGATAAAAACAAAAATTACAGCAAGAACTGCATATAAAATATCTGAATAGCCCGACCCGGGTTTCGCAATGCTGCTTCGTCTGGGGCATTGATTGGTAACAGGATACCGCTGAGTTTTAAATTAGCAGAAACACCTCCCCCATCCCACATCATTGGATTAGTAGAAGGGGCATAAGACACACATAAAAACAGATTAAAACTGAACAAATAAAATACAGCAAAAAACACAGAAACTGATAGGATGGCGAAAATAAATAAATGCGAAAAATACACCCTTACAAATACATTTAAAATAAGCATTTAAAATAAGCAGGCATTAACATCGCACTCAATGTTTAACCCTTGCGGTTGGATGGTGCCCAAAAGAAACATCCATTCCACCTCTTTTTTATTTATCAAGGCAATATAATCCCCTCCCCGAATTGGGTTATGTACCAATTCTAATCCAAAAAACCGCAGACCTTTGGGGTTTTTATTATGATGGATCTTAAAATGCAGTGAGACACTATGTGTCTCAAGACCTTTTTTGATATTGCGGATGTGCTCCTGCACCCGAGTTTTTAAACTCCTTGTGGTTCTGCCAACGTATTGGAGCCCACAAGGGCATTCCAACAAATAGATTATACCAACATTGTTGCAGGAAAACCGGCCTCTAATTTTCAAAGTCGTATCTGTGGTTCTTTTAATTACAACAGTGTCTACTGATCTCGCTCGGTCTTTTAAATTGCGGTTTTTACATGGCAGACAGAAGCCGCACCATGTAAACCTGCCTTTATTAGTACTAGTAAGATTTTTATTTTTACTAGTAGCAAGACTGGCACTACGAACTAGTTTGTTGGTAAGATTGTCCGCTCTTTTGAAAACTACAGGAGGCCTTGCTGGCAGGTCTTTTTTCAAAATTGGATCATTTTGGAGGATATGCCAGTTTTTTTGGATTATATTTTTAATACAGCCCATTTTGCTGTTTATATTGGGTCAAGAATGTATATTTAAAATCCTTATTAAATTCTTTTTTCTTTATTGCCTGTGGCTTCACATTGCTGCGTTTTAATTCTATTTCATCCTTACACTGATCTAAAAAATCCTTTTCGTATCCTTTTTCCAGGAACCTGTTTTTGACCATCTGTCCCTGTTCTCTGTAGTCCTCCACCTTACTACAGTTTTTTGAGACGCGTTGGAATTGGCTTTTGGGAATATTTTTAAGCCATGATGGGTGATGGCAACTTGTCAGCTCAATATATGTATTAACGTCCACGCTTTTGAAGAAGGTCTTGGTCTTAAACCTACCCTCTTCAAAAAAGATGGTCAGATCAAGGAAATCTATAGCAGTGTCATTGATATTGCTAGTGAATTTTAAATTGTAATTATTCACGTTAATGCTTGCTATAAAAGCGTCTAGACCCTCCCTCTCACCAGACCAAATGAGAAGGCAGTCATCTATATACCTTCGCCACACTAACAGTCTCCCCCCTTCTTGATCTTTTTTGAGGATATGGTCAATCTTCTCCCTCTCCCACATAGTCATAAAAAGGTTAGCGAGGCTTGGGGCGAATTTCGCCCCCATCGCCACGCCTGAGTGCTGCAAATAAAAATTGTCTTTATACAAAAAATAATTATGAGTGAGACAGAACACTACACACTCCAAAATAAAATTTTTCTGTTCTAGACCCATCTCTACATCTTGATCCAATGCTTCCTGAACCCCTCTAATACCCAGAGCTTGGGGAATGCAAGTGTAGAGTGATGAAACATCAACGGTGGCCAACCACACCGGTCCATGTACCTCACCCATGTCATCCATAAGATCAATGACATCAGTAGAGTTTTTAAGATAAGAGGGAGCCACTGTCACGTATTTTTGCAAAAAGAAATCTATATACTCAGATACCCTACTGTTCAGGGAATTAATTCCTGAAACAATAGGTCTCCCTGGTGGATTAATGGGATCCTTGTGCATTTTTGGCAAAAAATAGATGACAGGGATAACAGGGCTTTTTTGGAAAAGGTATTCATATTCTTTCTTATTTAACACCTCTTTCTCCAAACCCTTCTTTAAAATAACCTCCAGTTGTCCTTTATACAGAACAAGTGGGTTACTTTTCAAAACTAAATAGGTATCTTCATCAGAAAGCAATCTATCCATCTCTCTAGTGCATGGGTGTCAAACATGCGGCCCGCGGGCCGCATGCGGCCCGCAATGAATATTTTTGCGGCCCGGCAAGTATTTCTGAACATGAGCGCACTGCTATCGGCGCGCTCATGTTCTCTCAGCAGCACGGGGAGAAGGAAGCTGTCCTCCCTCCCCCTGTGCTGCTGCCGCTGCCACCAATGAGAAGAGAGGGGGGGGAGGAGGGGCGGGCGCACTGCGCCACCAATGAGAATAGAGGGGGGGAGGAGGGACGGGCGCACTGCGCCACCAATGAGAATAGAAGGGGGGAGGAGGGGCGGGCGCACTGTGCCACCAATGAGAATAGAGGGGGGGGCGCACTGCGCCACCAATGATTGGACTATTTCCACACAGAGCGGCGCCCAGCACTCACCATTAGTCCTGGGCGCCGCTCCGTTCGCCCGCAGTGCCCCATTACTGTCTCCTCTCCTGCTCCACATGCTGCTGATTACTATCGGAGCGATGGGAGGAGACATCAGCTTCACTAGTGGGCGTTCCTTCTCCCTGCGCTGCGATTGGACAGCGCTACAGCCAGGAAGAAGGAACGCCCACTAGTGAAGCTGATGTCTCCTCCCATCGCTCCGATAGTAATCAGCAGCATGTGGAGCAGGAGAGGAGACAGTAATGGAGAACTGCAGTCGAACGAGCGGCGCCCAGGACTAATGGTGAGTGCTGAGACATCGCTGGGCGCCGCTCTGTGTGGCCTGATAGTGAAAGTAGTTTAACACAATACAGGAGGCGGGTGCCGGCAGCAGAATCGCATTGCCGGCACCCTGCCGCTGACAGGGAGCTGCGATCAGAGGCAGTTAACCCCTTAGGTGCCGCACCTGAGGGGTTAACTGCTGATCTGCCAGTACCCGCCTCCTGTATAAAGGGGTAATTTATCATTGGTGGTGCAGTGTGCCCCCCCCCTCAACCCCCCCATCCCATTAAAATCATTGGTGGCACAGTGCGCCAGCCCCTCTCAACCCCCCCAGTATTGAAATCATTGGTGGCAGTGGCCACAGGGACCTCTCCCCTCCCCCTCATTGGTGGTGCAGTGGCAGCTTCTGATCGGAGCCCCAGCTGTGTAAGCCTGGGGCTCCGATCAGTTACCATGGCAGCCAGGACGCTACAGAAGCCCTGGTTGCCATGGTAACATCCCTGATGCTGTGTGCACAAGGCACAGAGCAGTAGGGACAGTGTGAAGTCCTATTCACCCTGATAGAGCTGAATAGGACAAGGGATGAAAGATCCCAGGTTCTCGCCCCTAAGGTTACTTTCACACTTGCGTTCAGAGCGGATCCGTCTGAGACGGATCCGCTCATATAATGCAGACGGTGGATCCGTTCAGAACGGATCCGTCTGCATTATATTGTAAAAAAAATTCTAACTGTGAAAGTAGCCTGAACGGATCCGTCCAGACTTTTACATTGAAAGTCAATGGGGGACGGATCCGTTTGAAGATTGAGCCATATTGTGTCATCTTCAAACGGATCCGTCCCCATTGACTTACATTGTAAGTCTGGACGGATCCGCACGCCTCCGCACGGCCAGGCGTTTTTTTTTTATGCGGCCCACATAAACTTAAATTTCGTTTTTTTGGCCCATGTTAGCCTTTGAGTTTGACATGCTTGCTCTAGTGTATTGCTCGACATCCATTATGACAACCCCTCCCCCCTTGTCAGCCGGTTTAATCACTATCCTATCATTTTTTTCAAGCTGTTTTAGTGCCTCCTTTTCCCCTCTAGAAAGATTTTGTTTTCTAGGTTTATGATCTATTTTCTCTAATTCATTTAGGAGGCTACGTTTAAACGCATCAATGCACTCATTATTTTTATTTTTTGGGCAAAATCTGGATCTATTACGTAGACTGGTGTGTACGACCCCTATACTGGTCACACTATTTGCCGGCAAAGACGGTTGTGAACTTAAATGATACTTAGCTAGATTTAATTTTCTAATAAATCTGTGTATGTCGAGAAATAGACTAAACTTATTTAATGCCATTACTGGGCGCAAATTTTAATCCCTTTTGTAAAACCAATTTTTCTTCTTTAGATAATGGATGTCTGCTTAAATTGAAAATTCCTATTGGCTCCCCTTGCTTTTCTTCCCTCCTGGGATGGGATTTCCGTCCCCTACCTCTACATCCTCGATATAACTTCTTTTTTGAGGTGTCCTGGTTGTTTCTTTGATTAATTTCTCCTGGGGATGGTTCCTCTGTATCCCCCGTATGCCCTGGTGGGGAAAATTTTCGCTCAGGTCTCTCTCGTGTATATCTGCTATGACTAATATCTTATCCTTACCATCCTCTATCCCTATTTGTTCAATGGTATTCTGCCGTGTATTTTTAATCATCCCACATGTTTCCGAAGGAGTAGATTGGTCTAATTTAGTGGTGTTTACTCCATAGATTTTTTTAGAATTGTTAGCTATATTTTTTATTGTCGGACTCCTACAATTATTAAAGCTAAGTTGATCCCTGGTAGGGTATGTGGGAGCATACCCAAACCTGGGTGGCTGTTGTTGAACTCCACTATTATATGGACGCTGTCTATATGTTTTATGATTGTATTTATTAAAGTCACCTTGATGGTAATAGGGTATATGCTGATTTCTACCCCCGTAGGGGGCATGATAATAACTATCTCTGCGTTCATCGGGATTATAGCCTTGTTGCTGATATTGTTCAACAAATCTTCTATTATCGTAGGTGTCACAATTTTCATAAGATTGTAGTGGGTGCTGTAAATTATTTGTAGTTATCTGTTTTCTATTTACTACTTGTGCAACAGATATATCCATACTCTTATCATTAGATCCTTTGTGTTCCATACTGGTTGGCGACTTCCATTTATAGACTCTATTTTTCTGATAGTCTTCACAAACTTTTAGGAACTTTTTACATTTTTTTGTTTTTACTTCCGCTTCCATTTTTATAATCTTTGTTTGGCATTGTTTAGAAAATCTTATATATTCAGCAGTCTCCCTGTGTGGTGTCAAAAGGGCCTGTAATCTCTCGATATTGGCACCAATCTTTTTTAATTTCTGTTTCCTTTTGCTTACAATGAACGCTATAACTCTAAAGCTACATTCGTTCATTAGGAGTTCCCACTCCTCTTTGTCTTCCTCAACCTCAGAGTTTAGAGGTAGTTGCCATCTTAAGCCTTCTGGGATCTTTTTTTCTGAGAGGTACTCTGGAAAAGTACCTCTCAGAAAAAAAGATCCCAGAAGGCTTAAGATGGCAACTACCTCTAAACTCTGAGGTTGAGGAAGACAAAGAGGAGTGGGAACTCCTAATGAACGAATGTAGCTTTAGAGTTATAGCGTTCATTGTAAGCAAAAGGAAACAGAAATTAAAAAAGATTGGTGCCAATATCGAGAGATTACAGGCCCTTTTGACACCACACAGGGAGACTGCTGAATATATAAGATTTTCTAAACAATGCCAAACAAAGATTATAAAAATGGAAGCGGAAGTAAAAACAAAAAAATGTAAAAAGTTCCTAAAAGTTTGTGAAGACTATCAGAAAAATAGAGTCTATAAATGGAAGTCGCCAACCAGTATGGAACACAAAGGATCTAATGATAAGAGTATGGATATATCTGTTGCACAAGTAGTAAATAGAAAACAGATAACTACAAATAATTTACAGCACCCACTACAATCTTATGAAAATTGTGACACCTACGATAATAGAAGATTTGTTGAACAATATCAGCAACAAGGCTATAATCCCGATGAACGCAGAGATAGTTATTATCATGCCCCCTACGGGGGTAGAAATCAGCATATACCCTATTACCATCAAGGTGACTTTAATAAATACAATCATAAAACATATAGACAGCGTCCATATAATAGTGGAGTTCAACAACAGCCACCCAGGTTTGGGTATGCTCCCACATACCCTACCAGGGATCAACTTAGCTTTAATAATTGTAGGAGTCCGACAATAAAAAATATAGCTAACAATTCTAAAAAAATCTATGGAGTAAACACCACTAAATTAGACCAATCTACTCCTTCGGAAACATGTGGGATGATTAAAAATACACGGCAGAATACCATTGAACAAATAGGGATAGAGGATGGTAAGGATAAGATATTAGTCATAGCAGATATACACGAGAGAGACCTGAGCGAAAATTTTCCCCACCAGGGCATACGGGGGATACAGAGGAACCATCCCCAGGAGAAATTAATCAAAGAAACAACCAGGACACCTCAAAAAAGAAGTTATATCGAGGATGTAGAGGTAGGGGACGGAAATCCCATCCCAGGAGGGAAGAAAAGCAAGGGGAGCCAATAGGAATTTTCAATTTAAGCAGACATCCATTATCTAAAGAAGAAAAATTGGTTTTACAAAAGGGATTAAAATTTGCGCCCAGTAATGGCATTAATAAGTTTAGTCTATTTCTCGACATACACAGATTTATTAGAAAATTAAATCTAGCTAAGTATC